>NW_025920239.1:44048-369273 GCF_902686445.1 Sciurus carolinensis | reverse complement strand
ATGTAAACTCGGCCGGTCTCGGTGGGCACAGTTAGCAGCCAAAGAAAATGGGACAGAAAAGAGGCTGAAGCAAGCTTTATTGGAATTTGGCTCTTGGGCAAAATTTCCAGATCCCTGGGGTATAGGGACCTGGAGATAATCGATCATGGCCCTGGCTGCCCAGGGTTTTTATAGACTAGGATGGGAGGGGGTCTTGTTGAGTGCAGTTGGGTGTGAAGTGTCAGTGGAACTTTCCATCCACCTTGCTGCGAACTTTCTGGTCACCTTTGGTGGGCTGGTCTTTGTTCTGGCTTCTCAGCTGTGCCCCCTACAGTCGCCTAATTTCCAACCTAACAGTTTGGATCTACAATATCCCCAAAACCTCAGGTGTCTGTGCTGCAGAGTTCAGAGGTGAAAAGACTAGATTACAAGGGCTCTAAACTTATCACTGGGTTAACCCATCTAATGGGTTAATAATTTGTTTGGAGGAGATTGGGTTAAAACTCAGTGGTAGAACATCTGCACAGCATGAGTGAGGCCTTGGATTCTATCCCCACTGTGAGCAAAAAGTATAAATTAAATTAATGATGAGTGGACTTACAGGGAGGTGTTGAAAATGAGAAGCAAATTGGGTTTGACTAGGGGAATTGGGTTCCAGGGTGTGGTCTGGGGGAATGTAAGGTCCCTTACTGCCTGTCTGTCTCTCTGTCCCTGATTTCTGGTTGCCTGAGCTGAGCACCTCTTCACTTTCCTGCCCATTGTCTATGAGGTTTCTGCAGGAAAGTTGGCTGACCATTCTCTTTGACACCATGAGTCAAATAAACCTTGCCTGCTTAGAGGTGCCCTTGTCAGGTGTATTGGTCACTGTGGGGAGGAGCTGACCAACACATTGTGCATCTTATAGGACTGTATTTTCCATAAGTTTCATGACCCACTCTAACTTTTGTATAAGATTTGAGACAGTTCATTTCCTTTTTCCAGGGGATGTTACCTGCTGTCCCTGCACCATTGTAGACCAAGCTGCCCTTCTTTCACTGAATTGCTCCCTTGTCTTTGTGCAGAGTCAGCTGACCAATTTCTCTGTCCCCCTTCTGGGGCTCTGTCCCAAACTGTTGACCCTGTGTCTCTCCCTCTGTCCACTTCACCATTAGTCTTTCTGACTGTGGTCATGCAATGAGTCTGAAAGTCTGGAGGACCATTCTCCACCAGCTCATTCTCATTTTCAAACTATTTTAGCTATTCCCATTCCTCTACCTTTCAATACAAGTTGACAGTGACCTTGTTTGTGTCTAAGAAAGTCTTGATGTGATATTGACAAGAATTTTATGATACTAAGGTTTTTTCTGAAACGAAATGGTGCTGTGGCTTTTGCCTCAATCATAAAACAAGAGTTATTAGCTTTCAGAAGAGATTCTGTTGTATCAACATACTCTTCTGTTTAATGGGTGTTTTCTTTATGCTGATGTCACCTAGACCCTCTTTCTCATCATTCTTTTCTGGACAGAGACTTCCTCTGGCCCTTGCATGGGCACATTTGCTGGCAGCAAGTCCTCTATTTGCCTTTTCTGGAGAGTGTCTCCCTTACATCTTCATTCTGAAGGGTGTTGCCCCTGAATGGAGAATTTTGAGATGTCTTATAGTTTTGCACCTGAATAATGTGTACAACCATACTCTGGCCTTCATCTTTGTGATGACCTCATTGGCATTCAAAGGACTGATAGTGGGGAAAACTCTTGAAGTTTTGCTGTGAAGAGGAATAGAAAAACTGGTCCACAGCTGGATAGGGCCATTATAGCAAGTCAAGTCTCTGGTGTTATTTTCTAGAATAAGAGAGGTTTGGTGCCATGAGCAGCTTTCAGGTTCTACACTCCCCAGCTGTACCTTAGTGACTTGTGAGAATTTATGAAATTCCTGGCATGGTGGCCAGAAATTTAATCCCAGGCATTCACGAGTCTGAGCCAGGAAGATCAAAAACTCCAGGCCAGCCTGTACAACTTAGGGAAACTTCATCTGAAAATCAACTTTAGGACAAATACCTTTGAAATAACAAGTGAACTTCTTACCTTTTCTACTCCTTCTTGGTGTGATTCAGGCCTGGATAAAAAACTGATTCATCCTGTGGAGCAGCCAGTGGGGTAGTGACCCAGTTGTCCTGGAATACTACAAGCATGACCAGTCCAAGACGCTCTTAGGGATCATCATTCTGTGCCTCTGTGAGCAGGTGGACACATACATGACCATTCACTAGAAGCAGCGGCCATGTGACTTTGTGTTCCTCATCAAGACCAGTATGTGCACCTTTTACCTGGTGGCAGAGACAAAGGAGGACATGCATAAGTGGGTGTAGAACATCTGTCAGGTCTGCAGCTTCCAGCATAAGGTGGAGAGCACAGGTACATAGACACCAGCATTCTCTGAGGGCTGAGATAGCCCTTGGGTGTCCTTTGTAGGTAGAGCAGGTGCCAGCCATGACCAGATGTCAGGAGGACCCCTGGTCCTCCCTGTGCTCAAATGGGAATCCAAGAAATGTGTGTCATGATGAAGCAAAAGGTGCTCTGTGACCTAATCTCATGCATCTTGACCCCTCCTTCATCTACCATTGTGCCACCTTGTCCCTCCCTCAGCTCACACACATGCCAAATATCTACCATCCTTAGGGGAGACCTCTTGGGTCCTCTTTTTTCCAACCTCTTTGGATAGACTGGCCCTCATTCCTCTGTGATTATTTTTCATGAAAATCCAGAGCTCCTCCACATCCACCTCAGAAAAGACAGGTCAAAGGGGAGTGCTAATTTATTTTTGTTTTTATTATTATTATTTTTATTTATTCTAACTAGTTGTACATGACAATAGAATGCATTTATATATTTCATTAAATCTTACATAAATGGAGCTTAATTTCTCATTTCTCTGGTTGTACATATTGTAGCATCACATCAGTCATGCAGTTATATATGTATATGAGGTCATAATGTCTTTTTCACTCTAGTGTCCTTCCTACCCTCATATCTCTTCCCATCCCTTCACTCCCCTCTACCTAATAGGAAGTAACTCTATTCTTCCCTTGTGCCCTGCCCTCTTATTGTTAATTTGCATCCACATATCAGAGAAAATATTTGGGCTTTTTAATTTTTGGTTTGGCTTATTTTGTTTTGCATGATATTCTCCGACTCCATCCATCTACTGGCAAATTCCACAATTCATTCTTCTTTAAACTGAATAATACTCCATTGTATGTATTTGTGTATGTATTTCACATTTTCTTTTTCCATTCTTTTGTTGAAGGGCACCTAGGTTGCTTCCATAATTTAACTACTATGAGTTGAGCTGCTATAAACACTGATGTGGCTGCATCTGTGTAGTATGCTGATTTTAAATCATTTGGGTATAAACCAAGGAATTGGGTAACTGGATCACATGGTGGCTCCATTCCAAGTTTTCTGAGGAATCTCCATACTGCTTTCCACAATGTTTGTATCGATTTGCATTCCCACCAACAATGTATGAGAGTATTTTTTTCCCCACATCCTCACCAACATTTATTGTTCCTTGTGTTCTGGATAATTGCCATTCTGGATGGAATGAGGTAAAATTTTAGAGTAGTTTTGATTTGCATGCCTCTTATTGCTAGAGATGTTGAGCATTTTTTCATATATTTATTGATTGATTTATCCTAGAGATTAATGCTTTATCTGAGGTGCATGTGGTAAAGATTTTCTCCCAGGTTGTAGACTCTCTTAATTTTATGATTGTTTCTTTTGCTTAAAAAAAACAGCTTTTTAGTTTGAGCCCATCCCACTAATTGATTATTGATTTAACTTCTTGCACTTTAGGGGTCTTATTAAGGAAGTCAGATCCTAGGCCAACATGGTGAAGATTTGGGCCTACTTTTTCTTCTAGTAGATGCAGGGTCTTTGTTCTATTGTGTAAGTTTATAATCTACTTTGAGCTGTTTTTTTGTGTGTGTGCAGAGTGAGAGATAAAGGTTTATATTCATTTTTGAAAAAATAAGAAACCCTGAATAGCCAAATCCATCTTAGCAAGAAAAGTGAAGCAGGAGGCATCACAATACCAGACCTAAAACTCTTCTACAGAGCTATAATAATAAAAACAGCCTGGTATTTGCATGAAAACAGACACCTAGACCAGTGGTACAGATAGAATACACAGACACACCCACATAAATACAGTTATCTTGTACTAGACAAAGGCACCAAAAACATTAACTAGAGAAAAGTTAGCCTATTCAACAATAGTGGTCAGGGAAAATGGAAAGGCACATGTAACAAAATTAAATTGAACCTTTAGCTCTCACCCTCCTTTTGGGTTTTGATTATAAGATTCTCTTTGGTGTAGTCAGACAGTCTGAACTTCGTGATGATATTAGTACAGCTGTGTGAATGTACTGAAACCAGTAGGAATTTGCACTTTGAAATGGTGGCATTTACAGCATGCAAATTATTTCTCATTTTTTTTTAAAAAGAAATTCCTTGGGTTATGGGGTACCAACCAGGTTCTGGTCCCCTGTAGTTGGGAACAGCTGTGTAGGCTATGCCCTGGGCTGTCACACAGGCCCAGAAGGGCTGTGCCCCTGCCAGTGCTTGTTGCTGTGTTCCTGAAGTCCTGTAACTTTTGAATAGAGGGCACTGTGTTTTGATGTTACACCAGGTCCTAGGAATTGTGTGGCCAGTTGGGCTTGGAGTGAAGAGCTACTGTGGAACTCTGATTTTTGTCTTCCTGGGAGGATAATGGGCCCATTTCCTCTCACATTTCATGAAGAGTAGCTCAGTTTTTCAAAGTGAGTCTTAACTTGTCTTGTGTGATCTCTCTGGTGGGAAGCTCCTTGGTTCTCCATGCATGTCTTCCACCCTGTTGTAGCTGGTGATGCTGCAGATCTGAGCAACTGATGCCAGGGTCATTAATGTGGGGACAGCATGGTGTATGGACAATATCAATGAGGCAATCTTGGGCAGTCTCTCACTAGGCCAGGGATGCTGTATTACACACCAAGGGCTAAGCAAGGGGATATTTTGAATGATCAGAAAGATTGTTACTGGAACAATTAAGGAGTTGGTCAGTTTCTTTGTCTTCTAAACAATATGTTCTCTTGGACCTTTGACATCTTGTTCATGAGGGATGTTCTCTTAGCCATTTGGAAGTTCAGTTTCTAGATGGAAGACATTAGTTGCATGTGAGAGTTTCAGTACTGTGAGGTCTTTCTGAAGAGGGAAAGAGGCTTGCCTTCCTTCTCAGTGAAGAATCCAGTGTGTTTCAAGTTAGCAACTTTCATAAAAAGTACAAAGTGGTTACAAAACCCTCCACATGAGAGTCAGAGTGTAGGGGCTAGTGTTGTGGCTCAGTGGTATAGCTCTGGCCTGGCATGTGTGAAGCCCTGGTTCAATCTTCAGCACTGCATATAAATAAACAAATTAAATTAATTTAAGGTCCATTGACAACTAATAAAATATATTATTTAAAAAATGAGTCAGAAATTAGTCATCAATGAGGGTTTCCACCTGAGCTGGGAGGTGTGAGGGAGCAAGGGTTCAGCATCTGACAACTGCTCGTGAAAGAACCAGTTGCAGTAATGACTCTGTCAAAGGGTTTCTGTTTTTCTAGTAAAGAAACAGCACTTCTTTACTGCCTAACACTGAAACTTTGCAGAAGGGAAGAACTTTCTTTTGACCTGGGCTGTGTTTGCATAGGCTCTCAGTTTTCATTGCCTAAAACTCCCTCAAGGAAAACACTTATCCATGGCCAGGCCTGTCAAGAGCCTTCCCACAACATGGCTCACATTCCACCCCTTTCATTGGTGAGGAGATGCCTGCACTCACACCAGCCCTCCACAGTCACAGAAGGATGTGACAGCAGCTCTGATTTGAGTTTCTGCCCTAAAAGCAGAGACATAGTATAAATCCAACTAACAAGTCACAACAACCCTTAGACTTAACCAGAACTGACTCCAGGTCTCACAAGTTGGTGACAGCAGGATACTCTCACAGCCAGGTCTGATTTTGTGTTGTGATACCTGGCCTCTTTTTTCATGCCTCTGAACCTTTGAACAGGAAAGTTCCCCTGACCTCTTCCACCAGGTCCTCCCATGGCCCTGGCTCTCTCATCACTAATCCATATGGCCTAGGTTATGGAATGAACATGAACAAATCCACATCACTTCCAGATGATGTGATGCAAGTCTTTGTCAACAGTTATGATTTCTTCTGTGAATTGGATCAAATGCTTTCTGCTCTCACCCAGTGCTTCATGGGTGCATCATGGTGACTTTGGGAGCTGATGTTGGTATTCCTGAAAGAGGTTACAGTGGAGGTGGAGCCTTGCATCTCTCAGTCCCATGGGAAAAATCCTGCAGGGTTCCCTGTAGACACAATCTGCTATATTTCATTTGTCAAGGGATGCATAGGGAACCATTACAATACTTGTGGCTTGTTTCAGCTGAAAAGAGATTTTTAGCAGATGGAGCTTTTTCTTTATAAAAATTTTGTCTTTTCTTCTTTTGAAGTGGGTTCTCCAGGTGTAATGCAGGTTGGCCTGTGTATCTGGGCTTCAGGCCTCCTCCCACCTGAGAGCTGAGAAAAGAACATGTGCCTCAACACTCAGTTCTCTTTTTAACCCTTCTTGTAACTCCTGGATATTTATTTTCTTTGCAAACTTTCAGTTCCCTATATTATCCACACAAACATACCCAGAAAAAGTCTACAGTATCAATAGAAGACTAGGAGGGACACTCTTTGATTATTTACTCCAGGTGGCATGAAATAACTTCCTGACCACTCTTTCCTAAAGGGATCAGGGGAAGATGCTCACAAAAGGGAAATGGTTCCCAGAAGAAATATGAAGATTTGGTATCACATGGAGTTTGTTATGGAGTTTGTTTCTGGGATTGTTTTTCAGGGTGCTTTCCTGAACCTGGGGTAATTCTGGGGCAGGCAGGAGGAATTCATGTCACATGCACAGCAGGGCACATATTACATAGTTTGGCCTGGATGATGAGGCTTATTCAGCAAAGCTGGCACCAGGATGGGGGTCCTCCTTGCTCAAGTTCTGACCACACATGTGAGTTACACTCCCCCAGGGTATTCCACAGCAGTAAGAGCTAGATTACCAGAGACCTACCCTGTTTTCATGAAGGACAATAAGTTAGCTGTGATGTGCAAGGTGGAAAGGTGCTGCTGGGTCTCACAATGATGTTAAATATCTGTCCTTCCTTTGACAACCACTTCAGGATGGGGCCACTTTCTCACATGTCCTTACTTTTTATTCACACACTCCCTGAGAAATATTTCCTTAGCCAGTCAGGATCCCTGGTAATACAGAGCTGAGCTGTGCTGCTCACATCAGCAGAACCTTGAAGAAAAAAGACACTCTACCTTGTCACACAAGAGTCAACCTGCACAGCTCACATACAATGCTTCTTTGGGGGAAGAATTGCAGGCCACCTGGTCCTCCAGAGCACTGCTACAATGCATCCACCAGTACCTCCACTTGGACCAGGGCAGGAGCCATGGGGCAGAGAGTGCAATGTAGGGATGAATGCAGCCATTGACCACAGAGGACCAGTGGCTCCTGTGTCTCTGCTTAGGGATGTAAGTTGGGACAAGCCTGGTCCAGTAACCACATCATGCTAGGGACTTCTTTGCCCCTGCTTTAGAGATATAAAATGGGACTAGCATGGTTCCATGACCACACTAGACCAGGGACTACTCTGCTTCTTCTTCAGAGGTCTGAAATGGGACGAGCATGGTCTTGTGACCACACCAGACCAGAGGCAACAAAGTTGGGACTAGCATGGCTCTGTGATCATACCAGACCAGGGGCTCTTGTTTTCCTACTTTACAGTTGTAAGGATGGGAATGAGGACCTCTCTACAGGTAAGCACACTACAGAAGGTGATGTAATATAACTCTCACAGTTCCTTGTCAGTAGCAAGTGATTATTGGGTTCCAGAGAAACTTTGGTTCTGCTTCAGAGTTGTGCCATTCCTTGTGCTGACTGCCATCCACATGGGCTGTTTAGATTGGAATTGATTAAAATTAAATGAAATTTAAAATCCAGGGTCTCTGCAGGTACCATGGCACATGTCTGTCTTCCCATAGGGTTTGGAGGCTATGGAAGAAGGATGGGAGTTTGAAGCCCACCTCAGCAAATTAGGAAGACCTTAAAGAACTTAGTGAGACAATGTATCAAAATAAAATGTAGAAAAAGGGCTGGGAATGTAACTATGTTTGAGCACCCCAGGACACAATCCTTGTTATCATAAAATAAAATTACAGAACATAAAATGACATAATATATCATAAAATGAAATAAAATCCAGAGCCTCAGTTGACCAGTCACACTTGAAACACCCAGTGCCACATGAGGCTTATCCCATCTTCATAGGCCCTCTAGAGCAGGGACTCAGCCTGGAGCAGTTATCTGTTTTCCAGTCCCACCTGCCTCTCACAGGACTGCATCTGTAGCCTGCACACACTTACATTGCTTTTATTCCCATTATTTGGCCATCAACAGCATGGAGGTGCTTGACTCTGCCCAAGCTGGTTCCACTTTGCTCCCAGGGCCAGTAAATCACAATTCATTCTCCTTACTAGAAATACTCCTTAACTTAGAAATATCTAATTAATGTTACAAAGATTAAGATAAATTGAGGTGACTCACTTCATGATGTGTGTTGAATGTTTTCAGACACAATCTTGATTGAGTCTGCCAAACCTGGGCCTTGGTCTCACTTTATAGAAAGCAGTGGTCAGGTGGGGACAGGCTCTGCTGCAGCTTGGCCTCAGTTTGGGGTTGCTGGCTTTCACATCTGGGACTGAAGCTCCTAATTGGTTTCATTGTACTAATTTCTTTTGAGATATGGGCTCACTGTTGCCAAGGTTGTCCAGGGATTTGCTCTCCTCTGCCTCAGTCTCTTGAGTAACTGAATTGAAAGAACACACCACTGAGTCTGGCTGAGACCTTTACTCTCAAGGCTGCCTGATTCCCAGGAATAGCCTGGCACCTTCCTTGCAAGGGTCCACAGCTCAACCTCCACAGGGAAAGAAGCTCAGTCCAGGAGGAGAAGGTCAGCAAGTCAGGGTCCCTGGGCTAGGCAACTGCAGAACTGAAAGAAGGCAGCTCCAGTTCTCTGTAATGGGTCAGTGGGGCTTCTGGTCATTCACAGTGTGGTTTAGATTCAGGTTCTGCCACTGTCTGCCATCTTGTTTACTTTGTTAATTCCTTGACCTCCTGTAGACTCTTCTTGAGACTATGAACAGCTGATGCAACACTTTCAAGGAACATCCAGGGGTCTGTGACAGACCAGTCCTGTTTTCTGCTGTCCTTTTCAACCTGTAGCCCATCCCACTAATTGCAGAGGAATGGAGAGTACCAGGTCTTAAAACCACATTTCTATACAAGGTTCTTAAAATTTGTGCCTCAAAACTAATGTGCATGTGATGCATCTCAGGCTCTTGTGGGATGTTCCTTCTGACACAGGCAGCTGGGGTTCCTGAGATCCAACCTGCCTGGAGACCTGTAGACCCCTGTTCAGCATGCTGCAGATCACACCTGAAACAGAGGCCCAATACAATATTGGTACTGCACCACCTCACTTCTTAGACACTGCTCTTGAGAGGTGCCTGTGACTCTGCTGGAGTGGGCAGTCACTCTGTGTCATCTTCCTCTGAAAACCTCTGTAGTCTTTCCAGCTGGAATTACCTTCTTGCTGGATTACACTAGTTAGATTTCCTAAGACATTAATAATCAAACCCAAGGTTTTGTTTATGCTGTGCAATCTTTTACTGCTGAGTATTACCCCAAGTCCTTTTTTATTTTAGTATGAGAGAGGGTCCCATTAAGTTGCTGAGGTTGACCTTGAACTTGAGATCTTCCTTTCCCAGCCCCTTCAGTAGCTGGAAATACTGGAATGGCCTCCACTGTAGCCACTTCTATGATCTCTCAGAGAAATTAAAAATTCTGCCTAGTATTATGGCTTTTAATTTACTGTTACTGATCTGGGAAGACAGAACCCAGAACACATGATAGGTGAATGATAGATTTTTGAACAGACTATGCCTGAGGGAGAGTGTGACAGAGAACCTAGAGATACCCACATCTGGGCAACATTGCTAGGTCTAAGCTCTTAGTTTTACAGTGTTTACAGATATACCAGTAAGCTAGGAGTTAGAAACAGAGATTTCAAGGCTCTAAAGTTCAAATAACACACCAGCAGGTGGTTGGGAAGCTAGCTCGTCTTTGAAAACTATTTGTTCAATTGAGTTACTAGAAAGCCAGAGCCAGAAAAAGCAAGATTATGAAAACCAAACTCTGAGGCAGGGCAGCAATACATCTTCCTCCAGAACCCAGGGAGGATACTTCCCTGATGGCAGGGGCAGATTCCAGGCACATGTGCAGGAGAATCACTAAATATATTCAACTCTACTTTATGAGTAAAATGTCACACTTGGCAGTGGAGACTTTGGGAGGTGAGCCATGTGTCACAGAGGGAGACCCATGAAGAGTGCAGGGTGACCATGACCCACCTGCATGTGTAGAAACAACAGGAAGAAGATCCCTGCCTGCCCCATGGATGTCCCTTTTTGTGTTGCCCTGGTGCCTGTGTCCTGGTGCTGCCTCCCTTACACTCAAACATGAGCATGCTGAGTCTTGCTATTGTTGTGGTTGTGTTTTCCTCTGATTCAACTCTTCAAGAGCTGAAGAACCACTGGAGTTAGTAACAAAGTCAAAAAGGAATGTCTGTGACACAGATGAATTGCCACTCACAGGGTGGACAGGAACAGGATGGTTTCCTGAAGAAAACAAAATGTGTGTATTCTCTGAAGGATTATAGCAATCTAGAGTCCACACAACATGCCAGTCACAGCATTCAGAGAGAATACAGACTTTCTCAACCTACAGAGAAACAGTAAAATGAAACCAGTTCTTAAAGGAAGGGGCAGAGGTCAACCTGAAAACAACATAGAGCACTGGAGTTTTCAGGTACTGAATCTAAAGCCCTGTTTAACAACACTCTCCATGAGAAAGGGAGGCACTCTCAAAAGTTATGGAAAGGTGGAGAAACCCTCAGTTTTCTGTCCTATGAGAGGACCCTTCATGAATTTGAAAACAAAGACATTCTCAGGAGAAAGAAGAGGAGGACAGTTTCCAGAATTTCTGCCTTGATGGCCTGGCCAGGATGTTCTTCAGGCAGAAGCAGGGGACCAGAAAGAAAGTTTGATCCCAGAAGTGTGCATGTTGCAAAACAGAGAGACTGGATCTCCAAGGACATGCAAACCATATGACCCATTTTCTGCATACAGGACCCCTATACAAAATGATCAACATATACACAATTTAAGGTCACGTTCAGATAAATCCTGCATTATTAGAGTTCTCTTGTTTTGATGAAAGTAAGAGGTGAATGGTTGGAGAAATTGAAAATATACATATATATTTTCATATATATCTGGAAAATACATATATGTGGTATATATCTCCAGAGTCTGTGTGTGAAGCACCTGTGTCAATTTCATTGAGATACAAGATTTATAATCCGACTTAATGGAATAAAACATGTACAAAAAGGAAAAGTTAAAAGTTGTCTACTGAGGCTTCCCCTAGTTTCCTGTCTTCTTTACTCCTTCACCTTCTTCTGCCAGGTGAGACCCCTGTGACTCATTGCCCATTTAACTCAAGTATCTTCATTTAACCTTTATTGCTTTAGTACTGGGGGTTGATCACAAGTGTGCTTAACACTAAGTTGTACCCCAAATCCTTTCTTAGTGACTTTTATTTGTTCATATGTGTGTAGAATATATTTTAATATATTATACATATGTGGAGAAAAATTTCTCATTCTACCAATGATGAAGAATTATATCAGTCTTGTAATCATGTAAGCGCATAGGACAACCATTCTTTTTCAAATTTTGAGACTGTCTCACTATGTTGCTGAGACAGGCATTGCACTTATAATCCTCTAGTCTCAACCTCCTGAATCACTGGGATTACAGGTATGGGCACCATGCCCAGCTTTGGGATCTTCATTTTGAGAGATACTTTAGTGGCTTTAAATTTCATGACTACAGTTCTCTTTCTGCATGTAATGTGTGCCTCCTGAAACCATTTTTTTAATGGGAAATGGGCTTTATTTTGATTCTTCTTCTTCCTCCTTTGGAATGCCTTTTACTTCTTTATAAAAAGTAATCTGGGAAACACAACATAAAATTTAACATCATAACCACCCACCTCTATTAATCTGGTGCCTGTGAGAGTTGGAATACACAGATTAGGGAGGCCTGTGCATCCTGGGGATGGACATGGAATTCCCAAACATCAGGGCTCATGTTGAAAGGAAGCAGAACTGGCCTGCTCACCTGCCTATCTTCCTTCTAACTCACTGTTGGCTACTTCTGCATGTGAGATCCTGAGATCTGAGGAGCTTCTCTGAGGCATTGGTCCCCAAGGGTAGGACTGAGATGCTTTGGCACTCTACAAACAGCTGTCCCCTTGGTATTTTTAATTTCTTCTCTTCAAACACATCAAGAACCCTGAGACCTCAAAAGCTCATAGTTGCTACTGTGAATATTGACTCTTTCTCCCAAATAAAATCCTACAAAGAATCCTAACAGAAAGGATGAAAAATCAGAACCTAACACTCCGATTACCCAAAACAACACACAGAACAAAAACACTTGTGAAGCAGGAGATATCATGCTGGGGAGTCAGGTGGACCTTATCAGTAGAGACACAGTGGGTGCTACCCAGGAGAGGGCACTGAAGACTCTGGAGTCTGACATAGCCCTGCCTCTTTGTTCCTCTTTACCACTTGACTTACTTTAAAAAATAATGATCAATCCATTTTCTAGCCTGAATAGAGTTCCCAAATAGGAAAGTTCGCTACAAATTTTTCTACTTTACAGAGAGATATTTCTGGCTCTATGTGCCTCTCAATAAATAGGCTGTAACATACAGTATAAAATAGATCTTGGCTTGGTGCAGTTATCTCCATCTAATGTACAGAACCCTAGCCCATGAGCTGATTCATGTGAACACCTAGAGGAGGCAGAACTTGCTGTCTGATCTCTGACACCAACTCAGGCTGCTTTCATCCTCTCAATATTTGCATTCCAATGTGTATCCTCTATGGGGCCTGACACAGAGAGAAAGCAAGCAGTGTGAGGAGCCTGTCTAAACCTGCTAGGTGCAGGAATGACTGACCCAGAGTAAGGCAGTGTGAAGGGCATAGGACAACCTGCTGAGTACAGGAAAGAGTGATCCAGAGTGAGGAAGCAGCAGTGTGTGGGGCTTGTGTACACCAGCTAGGGTGTAGGAAAGACTGACCCACATGAGAAATAGGCAGTGAGAGGGACTTAGTCAAACCAGCTAGGATGCAGGGAAGATGGATACAGCTGAGCAAGCAGGCAGTGTGTGCGGCATGGTGAAAATTGCTGGCATGCAGAGAAGATGGCTATGCAGTGAGCAGGCATGCAGTATGAGCATTGTGCAGACACCTGCTGGGGTTCATGGAAGACTGACCCACAGTGATCTAGCAGGCAGTATGTGGGGCATGCACACAACTTCTGTGGTGCAGGTAAGACTGACCCAGCTGAGCCAAGGCACATAGGTTGGTAACAACTGAGTCACTGGTTGAGTGTCCAGATAGTAGTTCAGTGGAAATGTCCAGTGTGAATTTTTTTATTTTTAATATTTTTAGACATAGACATACACAATACCTTTATTTTATTTGCTTATTTATTTTTATGTGATACTGAGGATCAAACCCACTGCATCATACATACTAGGCAAGTGCTCCACAACTGAGCCACAATCCCAATCTACATCCAGCATGTTTATATTCATGGGTTTGTAGTTGTATCCCAGGTTGACAGAAGGTCACAGCTTGGAAATGCAGATCCTAGGTAGACTTCAGAGCTTCCAAGTCTCAGCTAACTTTTTCTAACCCAGTAGTGCATGGGACTTCCACAAACCCAATTTGCTTCCTTGCCCAGCACTGCCCTTCCCTTCTTTCTCTTTCAGGAGTGATAACTTCTCTCAAGATGCAAGGAACTTGTTCCTTGTAAGAAGCAACATTGCCGCTCAGACATTTGCCCAGGGTTATGATCCCTATGTCTGCAGGATCCATGGTCAAGTCCAAGGCCTCTTTATCCCATCTAAGCTACACTGGCTCAGAGCAGGGTTTGGACATCACAGCTGCAGCTTCGGCCAGAACATGGCCTCCAAGAGTCACACCAGAGGCAGCCCCACAGGCTCTGAGACAGATTGTGATGATCCATACATCTCCATGGCACACACAAAAACACCACTCTCAGCCTTCCAGATTCCCAAGACTTCTATCATAGATAAAAACCAAAGTACTGTGGTGGCAGCAGCTTCAGTGTACAAAGCCATGGCTACCCCATACAAACCACAAACCAAGTCATGTAAAAACACCTCCACAAAGGTACCCTTCACAAGACCCTATGGTCATGAAGAAGGGTACATTAGTATCTTTTTCTGTCACTATGCACTGGTGCAGGAACTAATCTGCAGTGGACAGCAGCCACCATCACTAAGATCAGTGTTAACCCTGGTTAAGACCAGGGGAGAGGGAGGTAGCATAGAGCCCTCAGTTTGCTGGCCCTTATCACCCAGGCCCAAGGGAGACTTTGAACACCCTGTGGTCACAGACATATGGAATGTAGGTCTCTGCCATCCCAGCTGGTTCCTGGAGAAGTTCCTGCTCACTGAGGGATTTGAACCTTCCTAGTTAACAACAGTACAGTGTGTCAGAGGCTTCAATGTGCTTCAAATCCTAGCATTCTATTTTGTAAAAATCAAACTAAAAAAGTCAAAGGAATTCTACCTTAGTCCAAATTGCAGGAAAATATACAGGTACTAACAGATTGCTAAAATAATAAGAATGTAAACGTGTTTCCTAAGGCACTCTTCCATGTTTGTGGTTGAAGTCTGAAATTGCATTTGAGGCCTTCCTTCCACTGTCACTTGTTTTCCCAGAGTACACTCCAGCTCTGTGATCACCTCTTCTGCTTGATGCAGGAACATTTTCCATCTCTTTCATTGGGACTCCATCCCAGAACCTGCACAGCCTTTTATATCCATCCTGCTGCTCAGGGAATTTGAACATGACATAGCTTCATCTCTCTTCATGTGATGCCCAAGGTTAGGAGAGTAACTCAGTATCCTCAGAGGCAGAGATGACTTAGACCAGGGTCCTGGCATCTGGTTTAGGGCTCTGTGCTCATCCCCCTGACCTGGAACTAATTCATAACATTTGTAAACATGCTCCTGCCCTCCAGATCTCCCCTCCAGGTGGGAAGATAAATCCCACATATTTAATCCAGTGCCAGTATTTTCATTGTGGCTTGTGGGGGTTGCAAAGTCATCAAGTTGTCATTGCCCACTGTGCTGATCATGCTGGGTGTACAGGACAGTAGTGTGCAAGGTGAGGTGAATGAGAGATGGTAGAAGTCATAATGCCACCTAGGGCAATGCCTGTGCCTTGGGGGTATTTCCAAGCTCCCTGTGCTGGAGGATCAAGTCTTGTGTCCTCTGAAGAACTAGTAAGACCCAGAGTGACTGTGAAGGGCATGAAGAATGTCTAAGCAGGACCACCATGGGCCACGTGGGTCTGACTTGCTCTGTTACAGTTTTCTTCCCTGATATCTGCAAGCATTTCCTGAGGGTCACAGAGAGTGCAGGTTTCTCCACTGAGTCCAGGAGCCTTGGAGACAGCTTTCATTGGGTGAGTGGGTTTTGACTGGTTCTGCAGATACTTTGGACAGGTTTAAAGCCACACCCCAAGAGCTAGTAGCACATCCCCAGTGATGGTAACTCCCTTGATGTATACTGCCTGAGGTCTTATATCAGTCAGAGACCTGGGTCAATGCAGAGCCCCTAGGCTTTAAGAAGTGAATATGTTGAAGTAGACTGGGGCACAAGCTCCCTGACTCAGCTGGTGGACAGAGCAGTTAAGACTGGGTGGTGGTCTCCCCTACAGCAGGCTCATACAGAGTCTTAAGTAGAAGAAGAATAGTGAAGCAGGTGCTGAATCATGTAGGAGAGTATGGGCACTCAAATGCAAAAGCCAAGGTCTGTTTGGAAGGCTCTGATGACTACCAAGGTATCAGCAATGAGACTGGTGGACTGAGAACTGTGAAATACACTTGAGAAACATCTCAGATCTGTGTCTGGCTATGGGCCCAGGGCTGAGCAGTCAGCTGAGCTGTTCACTTCCAATTCACATTGTAACCTGCACTGAAAGCATCTGTGCATGCACCATGACCCTAGGCCCAATATCCTGGCCCAGGACTGCCCACATGATACTTTCCTTAATGATCTCTGAGAGGCTGACCTGCCATGGTGATGTTAGAGGCACATCCAGTCCATGAAGTCTGCAGTCAGGGCTATTCCTGTCCATTAGACTGCTCAGGTGGTTGGACCAAGTCACCAGGAGCATTTTACACCAGACTTGCCCCATATGTTGCTCAGTCCCACAAATCTGGAGGAGGCCATCCTACTGCTTCTCTTCCCATTCCTGCTTTGCCTTCTTGTCTTGCCTCTCCAGACTCCATAGTCACAGTGAGGCCAACACAGTTTTTTATAACTTGACTTGAATACATATTTTCATCCCTCATCTTGTTTCTTGTGGTCAGTGATGGTTGTTTCATTCATTGTCCTCTTTAGGCAGCAGAAAGTGATGTGGGCCATCTGGATGAAGCTGGTTCTGAAGATGAGTACATGCCCATGAGTACACTTCCCTCCATCCTGCTGGCCATGGAGAGAGCAGGGGGGAATGCACAGATTATCCTTAACCCCAGGAGCCCAGGGAGTCCTCACTTTGTCCCTCCTAGCTGCTCACCTGCAGCTCTTCTTTTGCACAAAGGCCTTATCAGAGGAAGCAAGATCCCGCCACCCACTGTTGACCATAACCTGAAGCCAGGTCGGAAAGGTAAATGCACTCTTTCCCTGTTCCATCTCTTGGCAATATCCAGGCTGTGTTTCCTTTATCAGTTATCAGAAGAATCCTGGTCTTGGGGTTAAGTCATTGGGTAAATCATTGAATCTCAGTCTTGTTTCTTATCTGTGAAATGAGGAAAGTGTCTGCCACTAATTTTGTGGAAGGAGAGCCCCCAGGCCAGAACTGGGACACTGCAGGTGTTCACTGAAGTCAGATCTGGCTCTTATATGGGCCTGGAGGAAGAACTCTGAGACCCAGGTTTGCACTTCCCAGAATTGTAGGCCAAGGCTCAGTGACAGGGCTACAGTGAAGAAACAGAAGGAACAGCACCAGCAGAAAGAGTCTTGAATCTGGCTAAGAGGGACTCAGTCCCTGCATTTTGAACTCATGATGCAGGATCTGTTGAACCATGTCCCTCCAGAATGGACTAACCACCTGCTCAGGATCAGTGGGGAGTGATACCAGTGACCACTTCAGGTAAAGCCTCTTAATGTATATTATAAAATCATAACCTAGGTAAAATAACCTGGGGTTAGACCATGTCTCTCATTTTGGAACCTAGATATGTGGTTACCATAAATAAAGTGGAAATATCATATGTTTGGGAACATGAATAAAATTTGAGGCTATGCCTGTTTTCCCCTCTGAAGCAAGAGTTGCCAGGAAGGTCTCCATGAACATGCTGTGTGTGTGCTTAAGTGCTGTTGCTGTGTCAGGCCACTGAGTTTCTGCTCTTATTCCAGCAAAGCCAGCAGCCCTGAATTTGTGTGATGGCATCCTTGGCAAGCCTTCCTCCCAGTTACTTAGGCCCATGTGAGCATCCATGTTTGGAGGGTTGCAAGGGAGAGAGAGATGACTGGGGTTTTTCTGATCTGAGAATCAGGAAGGTTACACATGAATGACTGCTGCTGCTGTTGTCTCATAGGCCTCCTGAGGCTGGGTACACTGGTGTGTGAAGGGGGACAGTTGCATCCCGGATCAGATCTTTCTCTGGGCATGGATTGAAGCTCAGACCAGCTGGAGGTTAGAGCATGCCGCTGAAATGACTCCATCATTATTCCACAGAAGCTGCACTGAGGTCTCCAGCTCCTCTCAGGACCTGTGCTTCACCCCGACACAGAGCACCACAATCCTGTACCTGGGACACAGAGAGGGAATGCATGTCCTTGCTGTGAGCTCCATTGGGCCCACTCCCAGATCCCTGTGACTCTGCTTGCCTTGCCTTTGCCCAGGCTTCCCACCTCCCTTGGGATAGAGTCTGGCTGCAAGTCCTTTCTGAGCACAGAACACCCTCATTCTCTGTGGGGAAGGCATGCTTCCCAGGGAAGTCTCAAAGACTCCTGAATGGGGTGCATGTGACAAGATTGCTGCATTCACAGGGTGATGCTGGAAGCAGGGTGGCAAAGGGAGCAGTCCACAGTCCACAATGGGAAAGGGTAGATCATGGGCACTCCCTGAAATACTGGCTTACAAGGCACAGCTATCCTGTACCTGGTCACAGAATAAAAGCTCCACCTGTGTCATTGCATGGGACTCTAGGAGAATCTTACATACAGTGCAGGGAGTTCTGGGAGGCATCAAGGCTGCTGCAGTTTGAACATGCACTCCAGGCCCCTGGTGGGAGTGTCCAGGGAGCCAAATTAGTGCAGCCACATAAACCCTATAATCCATGCCCAGAAACAGCCTGCTGCTTTCCTGCCTTTAATAGAGGAGGTGAGAAGTAGTACTGGGGCAATTGCTGCACAGCTGTGCTGGGCAAGTCATGGCAGCTTTCTGAAGCAGACACTCCATGTTCTGACCAATACTAGAAGCAGCATGATCTGCAACAAAGGCACACTGAAGGGTTTGTGGATGGACAGTGTCTTTACCACTGTGTTCATTGACTACTTTTCCTCCTTGTGATAGCAGAGCCTGGGGAAAGCAGCTCCTGATCCCTGTGGCACCAGCAGCCCAGCCCCTGAGAAGAAACCTGACAATGTGGCTCTTGACTTCCAGCAGAGCAACCACAGTGCCCACCATAAGGTGCCTGGGGATCAGGGGATCAGGGTTTCAGGGAATTCAGCCTTCAGCTTCTGTCTCTGCATCAAATCAATGGAAACTTCATCCTGCTTTAGATGGGGTTCTCTTGAGGACACAGTGTCCCTTTCTCCACACAGCCTCACACATGAATGCTGAAGCCCAGGTAGCTCAGGGTTATGGAGCCAGTGACAGTTGGATCTCAAGGTTCCTGCCTTCTTGTCAGAGTTCTTGTCTAAGAAGCACTCACTGTGGGGCAGATTTTTGGGTACAGCACCTAGAAAAGAGACCAGGCAGTCAGTACAGGAGGATGGAGCTCTCTCTTTCAAAGTTGAGTGCTCTCCATGGAGCACACAAAAGGCCCTGTTGCCCACACCTCATGTGTTCTCTCTGAGGATGAGTTCTGGAGGGATGGGCTTGGGCTTATTTCCGTAGCCAGGGAGCTCAGACAGATCCTGCACCCTGAACCTCATTCAGAGCTTGTGGGTAGAGGTGTCATGGGATCTTCCAGTCATGGAAGGGCCTGGGTTGCTTCAGGGGCCTCACAGGGTTTGTCACCTCAAAGATAGGGACAGTGTGCTTGGAGTCAGATTGCAGCCCATGCTGAGAAGAAGAGAACTCCTGAGGTCAGCACCACCCTTCTCATCCCCTAACTGATTATGTAGTGACTCAGCCACTCTCCTCAGACATCCATGTCATCTCTTTCCTCTGAAGAGGACAACTACATTGTGGTGGACTGAGAAGACTCAGGCCCTAAAGTGCACCATGTGGGAGCAGAAAGCCATGGGACAGTACCCAGCCTCTGCCAAAGGCAACAAACCATGACACAGTCCCAGTGCCACTCCTCCCACCTGCACCTTTACCCTCCACCCATCCTCTGACCACTTAGTCTCAACTTCAGGGACTAGTAACCTTGCCTGAGAGGTGAGGACTGACCCAGGTGTTTCCTTGGTCCCCCAGGACCCCTGTTACCCAGTGCTTCTTTTGCCACTCAAGATGCATGTGATTTCTATCAGCAAAGCAACACCTCTACCACCCTAGTGAGATATGTTTGTCAAAGCATACCCCCAGTTCCCAAAACTCCAGACTTGAATATTGAGAAAGGACAAGTCTCTCAGTCCTTTCTGTCATACCAGAGAATCTCCATATATACATTTCACTTCCTGACTGCCCTCTTTCTCCAATGGCTGTCTTTCTACATCTGCACTTCCTCAGTTTTCTCTTCCTTAGTATCTCTTCACACCAGAGATTGTGCTGTCAACATGAGCTGTGGACTGCAACCAAGCTCCTCTTATGTCAGGAATAAATAGACCAGCAGACAGCCTTCTTAGTGTGCTTGCTTTCATTCTTGATTTCTGGGTGCCCTTCTGCATGTAGAATAACTTTCTTGCCCTGCTGACAGACCTGATATGTCTTTGAGTGCTTTTTTTTTGTTGTTGCCTCCTGTGGTGCGAAACTTCCTGGAAGCTTCCTGGTGTGAAGTTTCCTGGAAACTTCCAACTTGGTTCTGGACTCTGGGCCAGGATTCACACCTGAGGCTTACACATGCAGGCAGAGGTGTGCCTGACATAGGAAATTTAGGTTCTCTTCGACACTGGGGAGTTCTGGAACAACCTCCCAGGCAGGCTTGACACACTTGAGAAGGGATATTTGGCACTACCTCCTGTATTTGGCAAACCAATTGTACACCTGCTCAGTGGTCAAGTTCATCTCTGAAGTCAAACCCACCTGCCCCACAACTGTGAATACTAGCCCGGGTTACAGGTGTGTACAGAGCTGGGTCAGCTTGTGTCCATCAAGAAAGGGGTATAAACCCTGCTAAGTTCTCCAAGGATAGCATAGCATACAATATGCTGTGGTGTACTGGAGAGAGGACTGTGTGGGGAGCAAGTGCTGGGGAGGCAGAGCAGGGTAGAGAGGACACATGGGCCTTATCTCCTGAGCTCATCCTATCCACAGACATATATGGGCCCATCCAGTGAGCTGACACTGCACCCAGTCAGCTAAACTCCAGAGTACCAAGACCTGGCCAGGAGTATCCTGAGATGCTGGAAGAGCATTCTCTACAGATAGTCCTGTTCGGGGCCATTACCTTTCTTGGAACGAGCCTTCTCTTGGGTTTCAAAGGCCCCCATCTCAACTCTGGGAGCCTCTGCAGATTAGACAAGTGATAAATGAACACATCCCATGTAAGAAAACTGAACACGTGAAGGGAAGAGTTCAAGATGTGACACCAGTTGCTGAGGAATAGACCATTGGAGGGCTCTGGGGGTCATCTGATGGAAGCATAAGACACCCAGAAGAGGAAAGGTGGGTGTGCCATCTGGTGGAGTGTGATTACCTGGAGAGAGGGGAAGCCACCTTGCAGGAAAATAGGTACAGAAATGAGTGTGGGGGTACCCCTCAGAATAGGGTCATCCAATATGGAAGGAGCAAACTAGGTGGAGGTGGGGAGAGACTGTAGGTAGGGACAGTTGCTTGGTGGAGCAGTCTCATAATTAGAGGACTTGACTGGACTGTGGGTGGAGCTCCCTATACTTCTTGGGGAATTTCTGTGGTGATTTAGGAACTTTCAAGAGTGCTGGTTATGTCATCTGTTGTGGGCTGTTGTCCTTACCTGCTGGGACTTGCTGGTTTGGGTGTTCATACCTGAGGCAAATTCCTATACCCCTTGACACAACTCTCTGGGGAAAGTCTGCTTCTGGGGTCCTTCAGGGCAGAGAGAGAAGAGTGGTAGGTTCCTGGATAAGGATAGTGAGGAGGGAGGTTACAGAACAAGACCTTCCCCATGCTCCATGCTCAGGACCTGGCTCTCTGAGGAAGATGACACTCATCTCCCTGAACCCCCATCCATTGTCCTCTTTCTAGGGGACACCTCACCTGTGTATAGCCTCTCCCACAAGAATGGACACACAACATTACAATGAGTCTGACTGAGGAGGCCCCATGGACTATGCTCGGTTTTGGATCTCCACCTACCTACCTCCTCTGAGGGCACCCCTCCTGCACTGCTAAGCACAGGACCTCTTCACAGACTAACCCCCACTCCACATGCATTTCCTATGCAATGTTCTGTCTACCCTTGTCCTTGTCTTGGCCTCCAAAGCAGAAGTACTCTATATCCCATGCCTCCACTTGCTGACAGGCATGGCCCCTGGACCCTTGCCTCTTCTCTCACCTCCAGCACCTCCCAACGGAACTCCTCACCTCTGGTGACCTGGGCCCTCATTTCCATGGAGAGGTACATGCTATCCCACCATACTTCCCCAAATTGGGAATCCCCACCATACTTCCCCAAATTGGGAATCCCCTCAAGTCCAGGCCTGTGGGAAACAGTGATCCCCACAACCCTGCCTTCCTGAGACATATTCCCTTCTCACTACAGGGTCAGGCCTGTGAGCTTCTATACATTGCAACCTGTCTCACCTTACCTTCCCATCCCACTACTGCCCTGGGTGACTTGCTCCTGTTGAAGCAGGATCACTCTCTGCTAGTGACAGCTCACCCATATTGTGTTCTCATCAATTCCAAAATCACCTCCCAGCCTACTGCTTCTCTGCCTTGTGCATTCCTGAATACTGCTCACACCTCACTGCTGCTCTAACTGTTCTGGGCTTCAAAAACACAGAATTCCTTCCTCTGATGTAGGAGCAGACCAGGTGCTGCCTCACCTCCTCTTCCTTGTACTCTGAGATTTTTCAGTAACACTCACTAGATGACCAAGGGGACAAAGCTGGAACTGCTGACACTGCACAAGGGGTGTTGAGACTGGTGGCTGTAACTCTGCTGTGATTGACACTTCAAGTAAGTGAAATGTGGCACACATAAGAGCCAACTGACTGTGGTAGATGCAACATCCAGATGCTGCTCACTGCTCACGCACCCCAATAACCAACCCACAGTTCTGACTGCCCTGCAGCACTGTGCACCCTGGAGAAGAAAGCAGCATGCTGCTGGGTGTTCACTCTCAGCATGGTACACTGGCATCTCACATCAACCAGTCTGAAAAACTTCCACGTCTGCCCATGACTTTCCTTCTCTCCTGTCAACTAGAGTCCTGGGACACATCTTGATGCCAGCACCCCCTCCAAACCACCACTCAGGCACAGCAGAACAGTGAGAACAGAGCCTAGGTTCTCCAGCCCTCTGTCCACATTCTCCCACTCTCACTCATCCTCCTGGGGGACCCTGATGGAGGGTGAGCGAATGCAACCAATACCTGTTTCTACACTTTTACAGGATTGTCACACTCCTTCATATGGTTTCCATGTGTTCCAGGGCACCAAGTACCCCTCAACTCCTGGCCTATGACCTTACCCTTCTGCCTGGGCACCTGCTCATATGATCAGCTGCCCTGTCTGGTTCAGGACTCTTCCAAGGCTTGGATACACCCACACTATCCACCCTTCTAAACAGCTCCTTGTCCCACAACAAAAACCTGACCTGCCCTGATCCTTTCTTGAAGGTGTTCCTGCACAGCCTCTCTACCACCCACTATCCATCAGAGAAGAAGAGTTGTCCACAATCAGCACCTCCAAGCACCACAGGCAAAACACAAAACACCCCTCACAAACATGCTGAGAAGGCCACTTGTGCTGGTGCCTAGGTCACTGGCTGCTGAGTCATGCCCTGGCAGACTGTGAGCATCTAGAGGACCTACTGGTATGTCAGACCTGAACCCATAAAATGCTCAACTCCCGAGGACCTGTCACCTGCTTTCACTAGTATGTGGGTGGCAAACAAGTAAACCTCTCTGGTCCCAAATGGCATCCATGTCTTCTTCCTGCAGGTATGAAGTCTTGAGACTCAGCAATCTTGGACTGAGTCATGTAGTGAACACCTCAGCAATGGTGACCCTGGGGTGAAAAACAGTCTTTGATCTCTGTGACTGGCTAGAACCTTGTGCACTTCTCTCATATGGACCCTCAGCAACTGATGAAAATTTTTTGTGCCTCATGCATGTATGGTAATGAAGGTATTGAACACTCTTTAGAGTTAATTTATGGCTGATCACATTGACAAATTATTTGGTACCTATCTTGTGCAATATGCCCTTCTGATGACATCACACAGTATTTATTCTAGCCCTTGCCACATTTTCATCCTATGACTCTGAGAGGCCCCTGGTGCTTATGTGTGGGACACAAGCCCAGCAGCCACAACTTGCCCCATATGTCCACTGTCCCTGTTCACAAGCTGTATCATCCTACCAAGCTCAGGAGGTAGATGGGAAGAGATGGACATGGTGCCCACTGCTAGCATGGACTAAGTCACCCAGCACTGAAGATACAGAAGGAGTGCAGTTTGGGGCCTGGCTCACAGTCAGCAAGAAACTCTGATGCCATACTGTACTGCTGGTGGTGTTGTGAATATGACCTCCTGCACCAAACACCAGCCCCTCTGAGGCCTTGGTGGTACATCTAATCCTTCAACACCCAGCCTGATGTTTCAAGAAATGGGATCCTAGCTTCTTGGTCCAGTTGAAGAAGAGATATGGGGTGTGCTGAGCATGGTCGATCAGACCATGGATCTCTATGGGTTCCAGCATGACAAGAATCCCCAAAGCCTGACAACTTGCAATACCCTCCAGGCCTGAAGGAACCAGCACAGCCACATGCCAGCAGTATCTCTTCTTCCAGTGGAAGCTCTGCAGAGTGATCAGCCCTGTCATCCCCAGCGCTGACACAGCCATGAGGTAGTGGATGTCATTCTGAACTGTGCCATATTCTTGCTTCTTCCTGGTACCTGACACCTCTGGAAGAAGAATATGCTGAGAACTGGTTGTCCCAATGAACACTGACTGCCACCCTGACAAACCAACCTTGGGGAAGGCAATGATGACTCTGGTGAGGCAAGAGGTCTGGTTTTGAACTGAATGATCAGTAAATTCACAGTGTTTTGAATCAGGGTAGGTGCTACAATGCCCACCAGGCTCCCAGGAATGTTCCTTGATCTCTCAATCATTCGATTGCAAGTTGTTGCACTCTGAAAATTGCCTCATTTGGTTCCCATGCTCCTGTGACAGGAGAGCAAAAGACAGGAGAACGACTCTATTCAAAGTGGAAGGGGCCGGCTTCATGCATGGCGGGTGTGAAGGGCACAGAGGTTCCAGACTCCATTAGGAGAACACACTTTCTCTCTCCCCAGAGACTTTCGCTGGGCCTTGGGCCACCTGGAAGTTGAGGAGTGACATTCATGACTTCGTGCCTGCACCACAGACTGCCCCTGAGGTCACAGGGGGGCAGCATGACAGCACGGTGGCATCACACTTCCCATGGCAACCAGAGACACTTCTGGTCCTGGCAACATCAGACCAAGATTCAAAACAAGTGCCGGCTCCATGGGGATGGTAAGAGGAAAGATGAAGGGAGCAAGGGCCAGGGGCCTGATGTTTCAAGAAATGGGATCCTAGCTTCTTGGTCCAGTTGAAGAGGAGATATGGGGTGTGCTGAGCATGGCCGATCAGACCGTGGATCTCTATGGGTCCCAGCATGACAAGAATCCCCAAAGCCTGACAGCTCACAATACCCTCCAGGCCTGCTAGGTTGTGCTGTGCTCATCTGGTCACACCTGGCATCATGACAGCTGGTCACCTAGCTCCTGCTGTGGGCAGTGAACAACCATGAGGTCTAGGGGACCAGGCAGGAATGGTGAGCTACGTGAGGGCACATGGGTCAGTAAATTTATCACTGGTCCCAGCTGCCATTGCCCTCTGAAACTGCTCCTCCAGATCAGGGCACACCCACAATTCTGCCGAGTCAGGGAACAGACCTAGGGCCCTAGCAGCCGCACAGCATGATGGCTGCTGACAGCTCAGGGCAGGGTAGTGTGCAGCGCAGCCCACTGATTCAGGTGCTCCTTGAATTGGGATACATCATACCCATTCTGGTTGGTTGCCCCTCCTTTCCCAGAAAGTCATAACATGAGACAGCTGGAACCTGGGCAGTTGGACTTGTAAGTGAGCAGAGGTGGGTGGCTGCTGGGATGACTCATGAAGAGAGTCATGAGGGACTCATTCACTCAGCATGTTGGATGGAGGGCTGGAAGGAGCTGTCAGGCAAGGAGAGTTGTTCTGTGCTCACTCCACCTGCCACTGCCAACCACCTTGGCTGCTGTCTTACAACTGGGCTGCACTCAGAAATTTTCCTGCTGTAATTTTTCCATAGTCCCTTCAACACACCTTCAGATGCAGAAATATCTGGCCAATCTGTGTTCACCCAAGGGTTCATTCCTTTGACCAGACTAGTGCCTTGGTGGCACAAGGTGCTCTGGGAAATTGCCAAGAATCCTATTACCAGCCCCTGAATGTTGCAGACCTCAAGCCAGTAGGATGAAACAAGAGACTGCTCTTGGCATGATGAACACATTTTCACTGGGCATAATACCATATTTGAACATGCAATGTGCTGAAAGAGGAATGATTAGGAAGCTTCAAAGGTGAATACTCAAAAAGGAAGAGTGAGGACATTTGGGGAGACATGAAAAGCAGAAGGGTGTGGGTGCTGAAAATCAACTACAACGAACTGACACTAAAAATATTGTCACTGTTTAAGATCTATGCCCAAATTCTAGAACATTTCTTCAGCTTCAATATACTGGACATAGTGTCAGATCATTCTGTAAGCAACCATCATTAGTGACCCTAATTTCCCTTGCAGGGATGTCAATGCACTTGTGAACTCCTGGCTCTCTCCTGTAGCTTTCAAGGGACAGCTGGTGATACATATGATGATTTTAATTTTTTCGGCACAAGACCTATGAGGAAAGGCTTTCCTTACAACACACCACCTACTCCCAAGACTTTAAGTGTAAACAACATCACGTTGGAATATGTATCACTGAATCATGACCCTCGCAATACAGAATGCACCACAATATCAGAAATTTAATCAAAACCATCTCTGCTCAAGTGTAAAAGCAAAGACCCAACATGGGTAAAATCCTGAATATCAAAACAGAACAGGTGAAAGCACATCAAAATGTGTGACAGGACTTGCTGAGAAAGAAGAGAAAGAGCTCAGAGCATAAAGCGCAGACACAGAGCCCAGAGCACAGAGCCAGAGCACAGAAGACAGAGTGCAGAGCACAAAGTACAGAGAACAGAGCCAGAGCACAGAGCCAGAGCCCAGAGTGCAGAGGGCAGAGCAAAGAGCACAGGGCACAGTACAGAGAACTGATCCAGATCTGAGAGCACACAGTACAGAGCACAGAGCCAGATCACATAGCCAGAGCCTAGAGCACAGAGCCCAGAGCACAGAAGCCAGAGCACAGAGCCAGAGCATAGAGCACATAGAACAGAGCACAGAGTGCAGAGCACAGAGAGCAGAGCACAATGACCACAGACCAGAGTACACAGCACAGAGGCCAGAGCACAGACCCAGAAAACAGTGTCAGAGTAGAGACAGAGAACAGAATACAGTGCCCAGAGCCCAGAGTGCAGAGCACAGAGCACAGTGCCCAGAGCCCAGAGTAAACAGCTGAGAGCACAGAGCCAGAGTTCAGAGAACAGAGTGCAGAGCACAGAGCATAGAGCCCAGAGCACAGAGCACAATGACCAGAGACCAGAGAAAGGAGCAGAGTATAGAACGCAGAACACAGAGAACAAAGAACAGAGCCTATTGCCCAGAGCCCAGAGCTCAAAGTCAGAGCCAGAGTACAGAGACAGTGCACAGAGCACAGAGGACAGAGCCCAGAGCACAGAACACAGAGTACTGAGCCCACAGCCCAGAGCTCTCAGCCAGAGCCAGAGTACAGAGAGAGAGCACAGAGCACAGAGCATAATGACCAGAGTCCAGAGCACAAAGCACAGAGCACAGAGTCAGAGGCCAGGACCAGAGCACAGTGCTCTGGCTCTGTGCTCTTGGCTCTGTGCTCCTCTGTGCTCTGGTCTCTCATTTGTGCTCAGTCTCTGGTCCCTGTGCTCTTTACTCTGTTGTCTGTATTCTGTATTATGGGCTCTGGGCTCTGGCTCTGTGCAATGTCTCTGACTCTGTGTCTGAGCTCAGTGCTCTGTGCACTGGGCTCTGGATGTGTGCTCTGTGCTGTGTGCTCTGCATTCTGTGCTCTGAGTTCCGTCTCTGCACTCTGCACTCTGTGTTTGTGCACTGTGCTCTATGCTCTGGCTATGCTCTGGGCTCTGGTTCTGTGCTCTGTACTCTATGCTCTGCACTCTGCACTCTGGACTCTGGCTCTGCATTCTGTCTCTGTACTCTGTGTCTGGGCTCAGTGCCCTGTGCACTGTGCTCTACCTCTGTGCTCTCTGCCCTGTACTCTGCTCTCTGCACTCTGGGCTCTTGTTCTGGTCTCCTAAACTGTGCTTTGCACTCTGTGATTTGTGCTCTGTGCTCTGTGCTCTGGCTGTGTGCTATGGGCTCTGGCTTTGGGCTCAGAATCTGTTCTCTGTGATCTGTGCTCTGCTCTCTTTGCTCTGTGTTCTGTACTATGTCTCTGGTCTCTGGGCTTTGTGCTCTGTGCTCTGTGATCTGTGCTGTGGTATCTCTACTCTGTGTTCTGTGCACTAGACTGTGTTCTCTGGGCTCTGCACTCTGTGTTCTGCATATGGTCACTGTGCTCTGTGCTCTGTCTCTGTACTTTGGCAATGGCTCTGTGTTCTGTGCTTTGGTCTCTTTGCTCCATGCTCTGTGCTCTGGTCTCTGTGCTCTGCACTCTGTGCTCTGTGCTCTGTACTCTGGGCTCTGTGCTGTCACCCTGTACTCTGTGCTCTGTGCTGTTACCCTGCGCTCTGTGCTCTGTGTTCTGTGCTATGTGCTGCATGCTGTGGCTCTAGGCTCTGTCTCAATACTCTGGATCTGGGCTCTGAATTCTGTCCCTGTTCCCTGGGTCTTGGCAATGTGCTCTGTAGTCTGTGTTCTTCATTCCGTGCTCTGGGCTCTGGTTCTGGCCTCTGACACTGTACTCTGTGCTCTGTGCTGTGAGCCTGGGATGTGGGATCTGTGTTCTGTCACTATAGCCTAGATCTATGCTCTGGGATATGTGCTCTGGGCTCTGTGTTCTGGTCTCTGGGATGTGGGCTTTGTGCCAAGGAATCTGGTCTCTGAGTTCTGTGCTCTATGCTCTGTCTCTGAACTCTGGTCTCTGGGTTGGGTACTCTGCTCTGGGATATGTGCTCTGGGCTCTGTGTTCTGGTCTCTGGGATGTGGACTCTGTGCCAAGGACTCTGGTCTCTGAGTTCTGTGCTCTATGCTCTGTCTCTGAACTCTGGTCTCTGGGTTTTGTATTCTGCTCTGGGCACTGTGCTGTGGTCTCTGTGCCCTGTGCTCTGTGCTCTGGGCTCTATGCTCTGGTTTCTGGCTCTGTGCTCTGTGCTCTGCCCTCAGTGCTCTGGGCTCTGGCTGTGGGCTCCTGCTCTCTGCTTTGTGCTCTGTGCTCTCTGCCCTGGCTAGGTGCTCTGGGCTTTGGCTCTGTGCTCTGTACACTGCACTCTGGGCTCTGGCTCTAGGCTCTGTGCTTTGTGCACTGTGCTCTGTTCCATGGTCTCTGGTCTGTGAACTCTGTGTTCTGGCTCTGTCTGTGGGCTCTGGGATATGAGCTCTGGCCTCTGTGCTCTGGGGTCTGGTCCCTTGGCTCTGGTCTATGGCTCTGTGCTCTGCACTCTGGGCCCTGGGCTCTGGCTCTGTGCTCTGGGCTATGAGCTCATTGATTTGTGCACTGTGCTGTGTGCTCTGCTATGGGCTCTGTACTCTGTGCTCTGTGATCTCTGCTATGTTCTATGCACTCTGTGCTCTGGGCTCTGTGCTTTGTCTCTGTACTCTGGCTCTGTACTCTGGGTCTGGGCTATTAGCTCTGAGCACAGTGCCCATTGCCCAGAGCACACAGCCCAGAGCACAGAGCTCAAGCACAGAGCAAAGATTGCAGAGCAGAGAGCACAGAGCACAGAACCCATAGATCACAGCACAGAGCACAGAACCCAGTGAAGATATCAACAAGCCCAGAGCCCAGATCACAGAGCCTAGAGCACAGAGCTGAGAGCACAAAGCACAGAGCACAGAGCATAGAGACCAGAGCATACAGCACAGAACTCAGATCCAGAGCTCAGAGCCCAGTGCACAGAGCACACAGCACAGAGCCCAGATCACAGTGTACAGTGCCCAGAACCCAGAGCAAGGTGCATGGAGCACAGAATAAGAGCCCATAGCACAGAGTGCAGATCACAGAGCACAGAGAACAGAGACCGGAGCACAGAGCACAGATCCACAGCACACAGTCAGAGGCCAGAGCACAGACCCAAAATAGAGAGACAGAACACAGAGCTCAGAGCCTAGAGTACGGAGCACAGAGCAGAGAGACCAGAGCTCAGAATTCCAGTGCAGAGCACAGAGACCACAGCACAGAGTCCAGGACCAAGAGCACAGAGCACAGAGACCAGAGCTCAGAGACACAGCACAGAACTCTGAGACAACATACCATAGCACAGAGCACAGAGCCCAAAGCACAGAGTACAGAGACCAGAGCAGAAAACAAGAGCTCAGAGTCAGTCCAGAATACAGAGTGCAGAGCACAGATCCAGGGCCCAGAGCCAAAAACACAGAGCACAGAGCACAGAGCACAGATCCCAGAGCCCAGATCAAGAAGCACAGAGCACAGAACAAGAGCCCAGAGCACAGAATGCAGAGTACAGTGCACAGAGTCCAGAGAACAGAGCCCAGAGCAAAGAGGACAGAGCACAGAGACCACAGCACAGAACCCAGAGCACAGAGCCCAGAGTGCAGAGACCAGAACTCAGAGACCGACCACAGAGCACAGAGTTCAGAGACCATAGTGCAGACCCAGAGTACAGATCCAGAGTACAGAGACAGAGAGCAGAATACAGAGCACAGAGTACAGAGCATAGAGTCAGGACCCAGAGAAAAGAGACAGAGTACAGAGCCAAGACCCAAACTATTGAGAGAGAGCCTAGAGTTGGAGATAAGAGCACAGAGCACAGAGCAGAGAGCCAGAGCACAGAGTACAGACCACAGAGCATAGAGTTCAGAAAACAGAACACAGAGTACAGAATGCAGAGCATAGAAACCAGAGCACAGAACACAGAGACCAGAGTGCAGAGCATAGAGTCAGGGCCCAGAGAAAAAAGACAGAGTACAGAGCCAAACACAAACTATTGAGAGAGAGCCTAGAGTTGGAGATAAGAGCACACAGCCCAGAGCACAGAGCACAGAGCAGAGAGCCAGAGCACAGAGCACAGACCACAGAGACCAGAGCACTGAGCACAGAGCCAAGAGCCCAGACCCAGAGTGCAGAGACAGAGCACAGAGCACAGTGAATAGAGAACAGAGCACAGAGTCCAGTGCACAGAGTCTAGAGCACAGAGTCCAGAGTGCAGAGCAAAAGTCCAGAGCACAGAATACAGAGCACAGAGCACAAAGCACAGAGCAAATATACCAGAGCATAGAGCCCAGACCCTAGAGCTCAGAGGCTGACCCCAGACTCTGGCTCGGTGCTCTGTGTTCTGTTCTCTGGACTCTGGTCATTGTGCTCTATGCACTGTCTTTGTACTCTGGCTCTGTCTCTGAGCTCTGGGCTCTGGATTCTGTGCTATGGTATCTGTGTTCTGTGCTCTGTACTCTGGGCTCTGGGTTTGTGCTCTGGACTGTGGCTCTGTTTTCTGGCTTGTGATATGTTCTCTTCTCTCTTTGTCTGTGCTCTGGGCTCTGTTTTCTGTCTCTAAACTTGGTCTGTGTTCTGGATTCTGATCTCCCTGCTCTGGGCTCTGGGTTCTTGCTCTGAGCACTGAGCTGTCACGTGGGTTCTGGTCTCTGTGCTCTGGCTCTGTGCTCTGTGCTCTGGGTCTGTGGTTAGTGCTCTCAGCACTGACTCTAAGCTCTGGGCTCTGGACTCTGGACTCTGGGCTCTGGGCTCTGGACTCTGTGTACTGTGCTCTGGGCTCTTGCTCTGCTTTCTGTGCTCTGTGATCTGTGCTCTGCTTCTGTACTCTGGGTCTGTACTCTGGGTCTGGGCTCTGTGCACTGTGCTCTATGCTCTGGTCTCTGTGCTCTGCACTATGTGCTCTGTTCTTTGTGATCTGCACTCTGTGCTCTGGCTCTGTGCTCTGTGCTCTGGGATCTGTGCTGTGTGCTCTGGGCCCTCTCTCTAAGATCTCTCTCAATACTCTGGGTCTGGGCTCTGAACTCTTTCTCTGTTCTCTGGGTTCTGGTTCTGTGCTTTGCACTCTGCTATGTACTCTGCTATGCACTCTGGCTCTGGGCTCTGGCTCTGTTGTCTGTACTCTTTGCTCTGCAATCTGCGCTCTCTGCTCTGTGCCCTGTGATTGTGCTCTGTGCTCTGGTCTCTGGACTCTGTGTTCTGGTCTCTGTGCTCTGAGCTCTGCACTCTGTGCTCTGGGATATGACTATGTGCTTTGTGCTCTGGGATATGGACTCTGGTCACTGTGCTCTGTGCTCTCTGCTATGCCTCTGTACTCTGGCTATGCCTCTGAGCTCTTGGCTCTGGGCTCTGTGCTCTGGTCTCTGTGCTCTGGTATCTGTGCTCTGTGCTCTGTATTCTGGGCTCTGTGTTCTGTCTCTGGGCTCTGCTTCTGTTCTCTGACTTGTGCTCTGTTCTGTGGCCTCTATGCTCTGTACTCTGGGCTCCAGGGTCTGTGTTCTGGGATCTGGTCTCTCTGCTCCAGGTTCTGAGTTCTTGCTCTGAGCACAGAACTCTGGTCTAGGGCTGTGGTCTCTGTGCTCTGGCTCTGTACTCTGGGCTCTGGCTCTGTGGTTTGTGCCCTGATCTCTGGCTCTAGGCTCTGGATTCTAGGCTCTGGGCTCCCAGATTTGTGAACTGAGCTCTGCGCTCTGTGCTGTGTGCTCTGGGCTCTGAGCTCTGTTCTCTGTGCTCTGCACTCTGTGCTCTGGGCTCTGGCTGTGTGCTCTGCACTCTGTGCTGTGGATTGTGGTCACTGTGCCCTGTGCTATTGTTCTTGTCATTGTGCTCTGTGCTCTGTGCTCTGTGTTCTGTGTTCTGGGCTCTCACTCTGTACTCTGTGCTCTGTATTCTAGGCTCTGGGCACTGGGCTCTTTGCTCTGTTTTCTGGGTCTGGGCTTTGGGCTCTGTGCTTTGCACTCTGTGCTATGTTCTTCGTTCTCTGCACTCTGCTTTGTGCTCTGTCTTCTGTGCTCTGGGCTCTCCCTCTGCACTCTGGACCCTGTTCTCTATGCTCTGGGCACTGGGCTCTGTGCTATGGTCTCTGGTCACAGGGCTTTGTGCTTTGTGCTATGTCCGTTTACTCTGGATCTGTACTCTGGTTCTGAACTCTGAACTCTGTCTCTGTTCTCTGGGTCCTGGCTCTGTGCTCTGTGCTTGTGCTCTGTGCTCTGTGTTTGCGCTCTGTGCTCTTGGCTGTTGCTCTGGGCTCCTGCACAGTTTTCTGTGCTCTGTGCTCTGGACTCTAGCTCTGTGGTCTGCAATCTGTGCTGTGGCCTCTGGGTTCTGGGCTCTTGCTGTGGGCACTGTCTCTGACTCTGGGTCTGGACTCCATGTTTTGTGCACTGTACTCTGGTTCTGTGCTGTGTATTCTTTGCTCTGCATTCTGCACTCTGTTATCTGGCTCTGTGCTCTGTGCTCTGGCTCTGGGCTCCGGCTCTGTATGCTGTAATCTGTGCTCTGCACTCTGTGCTCTGTGTTCTGTGCTCTGGGCTGTGGTCTCAGGTCTCTGAGTTCTGTGCTCTGTGTTTTGTCTCCGAGCTCTGGACTATGGACTCTGGTCTCTGTGCTCTGGGCTGTCTGCTGTTGTCTCTGTGCTCTGGACTGTTCTCTGGACTCTTTGATCTGTGCTCTGTGCTATGCACTCTGTGATCTGGTCTCTTGTTCTGTGTTCTGTGCCACTTGCTCTATGCTCTGGGCACTGCACTCTGTGCTCTGGCTCTGGGCACTGCAAACTGTGCTCTGGGCTCTCTGCTGTTTGCTCTGTGTTCTTGGCTCTGGGTTCTGGCTTTGTGCTCTGTGTTCTGTGCTCTGGCTCTGTTCTCTGTGCTGTGCACCCTGCTCTCTGGGATCTGTCTCTGAGCTCTGGTCTCTTGTTCTGTGTTCTGTGCTCTGTGCTCTGTGCTATGGTCTGTTGCCTCTGAGCTCTGTGCTCTGTCTCTGAGCTCTGATCTCTGGGCTGTGTGCTCTGGGCCCTAGGCTATGTGCTGTGGTCTCTGTGATCTCTACTCTGAGCTCTGAGCTCTGGTCTCTGTGTTCTGTCTCTCTATACTTGGTCTGGGCACTGAGTTCTTTGCTGTGTGTTCTGGTCTCTGTGCTCTGTGCTTGGTACCCTAGGCTCTGGGCTCTGTGTTCTGTCTCTGTACTCTGGTCTGTGCTCTGGGCTCTGGCTATGTGTTCTGGCTCTGTGCTCTGTGCTCTGGTCTCTGGGCTCTGGGCCCATTGATTTGTGCACTGGGCTCTGTTTTCTGTGCTGTTTGCTCTGTGCTCTGTGCTCTGTGCTCTGCTATGCACTCTGTACTCTGGGATCTGTGCTCTGTGTCTGTACTCTGGCTCTGCCTCTGATCTCTGAACTCTGGTCTTGTACTCTGGTATCTGTGCTTTATGCTCTGTATTCTGGGCTCTGGGCTCTGGGCTCTGTGTTCTGTCTCTGAACTCTGGGTCTGTGCTCTGGACTCTAGCTCAGTTCTCTGGCTTGTGCTCTGTGCTATGGTCTCTGTGCTCTGTGTTCTGTTCTCCATACTCTGGGCTCTGTGTTCTGTCTCTGAACTCTGGGTCTGTGTTCTGGGCTCTGGACTCTCTCCTCTGGACTCTGGGTCCTTGCTCTGTGCACTGAGCTCTGGCCTGTGCTCTGGGCTCTGTGTCTGTGGTTTGTGCTCTAAGCCTTGGCTCTATGCTCTGGGATCTGGGCTCTGGACTTGCAGATTAGTGAACTGGGCTCTGTGCACTGTGCTCTGCACTCTGTGCTGGTGACCTCTTGTTCTGTGCTAAGTCCTCCTTGCTCTGGGCTCTGGGCACTGCACCCTGTGCTCTGGGCTCTGTGCTCTTGGCTCTGGGCTCTGTCTCTGTGTTCTGTGCTCTTGCTCTGGACTCTGCGCTCTGCACTCTGCTCTCTGGGCTCTGGCTCTGAGTGCTGTGCCTTTCTGCTCTGGTCTTTGTGCTCTGTGCTCTGTGCTCTGTGCTATGGTCTATTGTCTCTGAGCTCTGTGCTCTGTGCTCTGTCTCTGAGCTCTGGTCTTTGGGCTTTGTGCTCTGGGCCCTGGGTTCTATGCTGTGGACTCTGTGCTCTATGCTCTGAGTTGTGCACTCTGGTGTCTGTATTCTATCTCTCTACACTTGATCTGGGCACTGGGCTCTTTGCTGTGTGCTCTGGTCTCTGAGATATGTGCTTAGTAGTCTAGGCCTGGGCTCTGGGTTCTCTCTCTGTACTCTTGGTCTGTACTCTGGGCTCTGGCTGTGTGCTCTGGCTCTGTGCTCTGTGCTCTGCATTCTGTGATTTGTGCTCCAGCTCTTTGCTCAGGGTTCTGTGCTCTGGGCTCTGGGTTCTGGACTCTGGGCACTGTGCTATCTGCTCTGGTGTCTGGTCACTATGGTGTGTGCCCTGTGTTCTGTGCTCTGTGACCTGTGCACTGCACTCTGTGCTCTTGTCTATGGGCTCTGTGCTCTGGTCTCTGTGCTCTGTTCTCTGCACTCTGTGCTCTGGGATCTGACTCTGTGCTCTGTGCTCTGGGCTCTTGGGTCTGGGCACTACGCTCTGTGCTCTGGGTTCTGTGTTCGGTGCTCTGCACTCTGTGATTTGTGCTCAGGCTCTGTGCTCAGGGCTCTGTTCTCTGTGCTCTGGGCTCTGTGCTGTGGTCCCTGTGCTCTATGCAATGGTCTCAGAGCCAGAGCCTAGAGCCAGAGCACAGAGCACAGAGTACAAAACACAGAGCACAGATCCCAGAGCATAGAACCAAAAAAACAGAGCACACAGCACAAATCAACAAGCCCAGATCCCTGAGCATAGAGCCAGAGCCCGAGCCCAGAGTGCAGAGCGCAGAGCCAGAGCCCTGAGCCAAGGGCCTAGACCACAGAACACAGACCCAGAACCCAGAGCACAGAGCACAGAGCCAGAGCCCAAATCACAGGGCCAGAGCTCAGAGCCCAGAGCACAGAGCATAGGGCACAGAGCACAGAGCAAAGAGACCACAGAACAGAGCACAAGACCACACCACAGAGGCCAGAGCACATAGCCCAGAGCCCAGAGACCAGGGTTCAGAGACAGAGCCAGGCCATAGAGCTCAGAGACAAGAGACCATAGCACAGAGCACAGAGTGCAGAGCCATACCCCAGGGTTAAGTGTGCCCAGCACAGAGTACAAAACACAGAGCTAGAGCCCATGAGAGCACAAAACCAGAGCAGAGATCTCAGAGCACAGAGCACAGAGCACAAAGCACAGAGAAGGAGCCGAAAGTGTACTCTCAGAGTACAGAGCACAGAGCACAGAATAAAGAGTACAGAGACCAGAGACCAGAATACAGAGCAGGAGCACAGAGCACAGAGTTAGAGCCCTGATCACAAGGTGCAAAACAAAGAGCACAGAGCAGAGAGTCAGGACCCAGAGAACACAGACAGACTTCAGGCCACAGACCAAGAGTAATGAGACAGAGCCTAGAGCCATAGGCCACAGTCAGAGCCCCAGAGCACAGATTGTGGACCACAGAGCCAAGAGCAAAGATCCCAAAGCACAGAGCCCTGAGCACAAAGACCAAAGCACAGAGCTCAGAGTACAGTGCACAGTGACCAGAGCACAGAACACAGAGCCACAACCAGAGTACAGAGACAAAGCACAGAGCACAGAGCACAAGTGACCAGATCCCAGAGCACAGAGTGCAGAGCACAGAGCCAGAGGCCAGAGCCCAGAGCACAGAACTCAGAACCCAGAGACAGCCCAGAGCACAGAGCCCAAAGCGGAGTGCCCAGTGCACAGAGCAAAGGGCACAGGGTCAGAACCCAGAGCACAGAGTGCAGAGAAGAGAACACAGAGCACAGAGTCAGAGCACTGATCCAGAGTCCAGAGCACAGACTGCAGAACACAGGGAAGAGCACAGAGCACAGAGCACAAAGCACAGAGAATATACTATAAGCCCAGAGCCAGAGCTCAGAATGCACAGTGCAAAGCAGAGAACACAGAACATAGAGCCAGGACCCAGAGAACAGAGACAGGGTTCAGAGCCCAGACCAAGTGTATGAAACAGAACCTTGAGCCAGAACACAGAGCACAGAGCACAGAGCACAGAGCACAGAGTGCAGAATACAGAGCACAGAGCACAGAGTAAAGAGCACAGGGACTAGAGCACAGAACCCAGAGTTCAGAGCACATGGCACAGAACACAAATCCCAGAGCCCAGAGCACAGAGCACAGAGGCCAGAGAAAAGAGCAGAGAGCACAGAACACATAGTACAGAGCCAAGACCCATAGTAAAGGGACATTTCAGGGCCCAGACCCAGTGTACTGAGACAGAGCCTAGAGGGAGAACACAGAGAACAGAGCACAGAGCACACAGCCAGAGCACAGAGTGCACAGCACAGAGCAGAGTGTAGAGCATAGAGAGCAGAGCACAGTGACCATAGACCAGAAAACAGAGCCCAGAGCCCAGAGCACAGACCCAGTGTACAGAGCAGAGTATAGAGACAGAGCACAGAGCAGAGAACTCAGTGACCAGAGCCCACAGCACAGAGCACAGAGTACAGAGCCCAGAACCCAGTGCCTAAATGAGCAAGCCCAGAACCTAGAGCATGGAGCATAGATCCCAGAGTCCAGAGCACAGAGACCAGAGCACAGACCCAGGGTCCAGAGCCCAGAGCACAGAGTGCAGAGCATAGAGCACAGAGTGCAGAACATAGATACAGGAGTACACTGACCACAGACCAGATCACAGTGCCCAGAGTACAGAGCCAGAGCCCAGAGAACAGAGTGCAGAGCACAGAGTACACAGCACACTGACCAGAGACCAGAACACAGATCAAAGTGCTCAAGCCCAGAGCACAGAGGCCAGAGCACACAGCACAGGACACAGATCCCAGTGCCCAAATCAATGAGCCCATACCCCAGAGCACAAAGCATAGATCCCAGAGTCAAGAGCACAGAGACCAAAGAATAGAGCACAGAGCCCAGATTCCAGAGAACAGAGCCCAGAGCACAGAACACAGAAGAGAGAGACACAGCACAGAGAACAGAGCAAAGAGCACAGAGCTAAGAACAAAGAGCACAGAATACAGAGCATAGAGCACAGACATAGAACACAGAGTCCAGAGGTAAGAACATGGAGCCAGAGCCAGAATAGAGAGACAGAGCACAGAGCCAGAGCCCAGAGACAGATCCCTGAGCCCAGAATGTAGAGCACAGAGCCCAGAGCAAAGAACACAGAACAGAGCCAGAGTACAGAGGTAAGTGTGCAGAACACAGAGCACAGAGCACATAACACTGATTCAGAGCATTGATCCAGAGCACAGAGCGAAAAGTACAGAACACAGTGCCAGAAAAAAAATAGCCAGAGAACAGAGTCAGAGCCCAGAGTGCAGACTGCAGAGCACAGAGGACAGAAAATAAAGCAGAGAACTGATCCAGAACCCAGTGTCCACTGTGTGGAGCAGAGTCAGATCACCTAGCCAGAGCACAGAGCACAGATCCCATAGCACAGAGCACAGTACACAGAGCACAGAGAACACAGAAGAGTACAGGAACCCAGAGCCAGATTCCAGAGCACAGAGTGGGGACCACAGAGCACAGAGCATATATTCAGAGTACAGACACAGACAACAAAGCCCACATCCCAGGTTCACAACACAGAGCACAGAGAACAGAGACAGAGCGCAGAACCAGAACCCAGAGTACACAGCCCAGAACCAAAAGAAGAAAGCACAGAGACATAGCACAGAGCACAAAGTGTGGAGCCCAGAGCCCAGTGCACAGAACACAGAGCACAGAATCAGAACCCAGAGTCCAGAGCCCCATGCACAGAGCCCAGTACCCAGAGCCCAGAGCACACAGCACACAGCACAGAGCACAGAGCACAGAGCACAGAGCACAGAGTGCAAAGCACAGGACTGAGAGCACCAATCCCAGAGCACACAGTCCAGATCACAGAGCTCAGTACACAAAACAACCTGCCCAGAGCCCAGAGCACATAGCACAGACCACAGAGCACAGAGCAAACAGACCAGAGACCAGAACACAGAGCACATTGCCCAGAGTCCAGAGCACAGAGACCAGTGCAGAGAGCACAGAGCCAGTGCCCAGAGCACAGTGCCAGAGTGCAAAGACCAGAGCCCAGAGCCCCGAGCACAGGGCCCAGACCCAGAGTACAGAGACAGAACACAGACATCAGAGCCCAGAACACAGAGCCAGAGCCTGAGTAGAGAGAAAGAGCACAGAGCCCAGAGCACAGTAACCAGAGTCCAGAGCACAGAGAACAGAGTCAGAGTTCAGAGAACAGAGTGCAGAGCACAGAGAGTAGAACACAGAACACAGAGAACAGAGGACAAAGTCAGTGCCAGAAATCAAGACCCAGAATACAGAGACAGAACACAGAGCTCAATGCCCAGAGCTCTGAGCCAGGGCCAAAATACAGAGAAAAGCACAGAGCCAGAACCCAAGCACAGAGTGCAGAGCACAGGGCCAGATCATATACCTAGAGCACAGAGCACAGAGCACAGAGCCCAGAGACAGAGCCCAGGACTCAGAGTGCAGAGCAGAGAGCAGAGTGACTGAGCCAGAAGAGACAGCACAAAGCAAAGAAATAAAACCCAGAATACACAGACAGAGCCCAGAGCAAAAACCCAGAGCACAAGGCTTAGAGCACAGAGACCACAGCACAGAGCACAGAGCACAGAGCATAGTGCCCAGAACCCAGAACCCAGAGTGCACAGCACAGATCCATTGCCCAGAGCACAGAATGCAGAGCACAGAGCACAGCAAACAGAGCCCAGAGCACAGAGCCAGAGCACAGAGACCACAGCAAAGAGCTCAGAGCACAGAGCCCAGGGCACAAGGCCAGAGCATAGATTCAGAGTACAGAGACAGAACACAGAGTACACATCCCAGGCTCACAGCACAAAGCACAGAGAACAGAGGCAGAGCTCAGAGCTAGAGCCCAGAGCCAGAGCCCAGAGTGTGGGGTGCAGGACACAGAGCACAGAGCCAGGACCCAGAGAACAGAAACAGAGTTCAGAGCCCAAACCCAGAGTATTGAGACAGAGACTAGAGCCAGAGTCCAGAGCACACAGCCCAGAGTACTGAGTACAGAGCACAGAGTGCAGAGCACAGAGAGCAGAGCACAGAGCACAGGGCCAGAGGACAGAGCACAGAGCCAAGAACCCAGACCCAGAGTACAGAACCATAGTTCAGGGACAGAGCACAGAGCACACAGCACAGTGACCAGAGACCATATCAGAAAGCACAGAGCCCAGAGCGCAGAGCACAGGGCACAGAGCACAAAGACAAGAACCCAGAACACATACCCAAGAAACAAGAGGCCAGAACAGAGCCCAGACCCCAGACCCCAGAGCTCAGAGCCAGAGCCAGAGTACAGAGACAGAGCAAGAGCACAGACTGGGCCCTGAACTCTGTTTCTGTTCTCTGGTTCCTGGATCTGTGCTCTGTGCTCTTTGCTCTGCACTCTGCATTCTGGGTTTTTGCTCTGGTCTACTGCTGTGTGCTCTATGCTCTGTATTCTAGACTGCACTCTGTGTTCTGTCTCTGTACTATAGGTCTGTGCTCTGGGCTCTGTGTCTGTGCTCTTTGCTTTGTGATCTGTGCTCTGTGCTCTGGACTCTTGACTCAAAGTTTGTGCTCTTGGCTCTGGCTCTGTGCTCTGTCCTCTGACTCTGTGCTATGTTCTCTGTGTTCTGTGCTCTGTGCTCTGGGCTCTGGGCTCTGGGCTCTGGGCTCTGGGCTCTGGGCACGGTGTCCTGTGCTCTGGTTCTGGTCAATGTGCTCTCTGCTCTGTAATATGGGCTCTGTGCTCTGTGCTCTGGTTAGTGCTCTATGCTCTGGTATCTGTGCTCTCTACTCTGGACACTGGGCTCTGACTCTGTGCTCTGTGCTCAGTTCTCTGTGCTCTGTACTCTGGAGTGGGTCCTCTGGGTCCTGGATCTAGGCTCTCTCTCAATACTCTGGATCTGGGCTGTGAACTCTATCTCTGTTCTCTGGGTACTGGTTCTGTGCTCTCTGCTCTGTGCTCTACATTCTGGGCTCTGGGCTCTGGCTCTGGGCTACTGATTTGTTTTCTGTGCTCTGTGAGCTGCCCTCTCTCCATTGGTTCTATGCTCTGTGCTCTGTGCTCCGGGCTGTGTGCTCTTTTCTTTGTACTCTGGGCTCTTTGCTGTGGTCTCTGTGCTTTGTGCTCTGTACTCTGGGGTGTGTCCTCTGTTCTCTGGCTCTAGGCTCTCCCTCAATACTCTGGGTCCGGGCTCTAAATGCTATCTCCTTTCTCTGGGTAGTGGCTCTGTGTTCTGTCTCTCTACAATTGGTCTGGAAACAGGGCTCTGGGCTCTAGGCTCTGGTCTCTGTGCTCTCTGCTCTGGGCTCTGTTTTGTGTCTCTGTACTCTGGGTCTGTGCTCTGGGTTCTGGCTCTGTGCTCTGTGCACTGTGCTCTGCATTCTGGGCTCTGGGCTCTGGCTTTGGGCTCCAGCATTGTTATCTGTGTTCTGTGCTCTGTGCTCTGTCCACTCTGCTTTGGTTCTGTGCTCTATGCTCTGTGCTCCTGTATGTGTGCTCTTTGCTTTGTACTCTGTGCTCTGTGCTATGGCCTCTGTGCTCTATGCTCTTGTCTCTGGTGCTGCTCTGTGCTCTCTCTGTATTCTGACTCTGTGCTCTGGAATCTGTCTGTGAATTCAGTGCTCTGTGCTCTGAGATCTGGGCTGTGTTCTCTGTTTTCTGTCTCTCTACAATTGGTCTGGGAACAGGGTTCTGTACTCTGTGCTCTGTGCACTGTGCTCAGACTCTGTGCTCTGTGCTGTTTGCTCTGCAATTTGCACTCTGGGCTCTGGCTCTGCGCACCTGCTCTTAGACCAGAGAACAGAGCACAAGCACAGTGTCAGAGACCAGAGACCATAGCACAGAGCACAAGTAAAGAGCACAGAGACTGGAGCACAGAGCCCAGAATCCAGTGTTCAGAGACAGAGCCAGAACACAGAGCTCAGAGACCAGAGACCATAGCACAGAGCACAGAGCACAGAGACCACAGCAAAGAGCACAGAATACATAGCCCAGAGCCCAGATCCAGAGCCAGAGCACGGAGATCAGAGACCAGAGACCATAGTACAGAGCACAGAGCACAGAACCGGAGCCCAGAGCACAGTGTACAGAGCATAGAGTACTGAGCATATAGTCAGATCCCAAAACCAGAGCCCAGAGCCCAGAGCCCAGAGCACAGGGCAGAAAACAAAGAGCAGAAAGCACAGAGCGGGAACCCAGAGCCAGAGCCCAGAGCACAGAGTGCACAGCAAAGAGTACAGTGCACACAAAAATGAGCCCAGACCCAGAGACACTAAACAGAGCCAGAGACCAGAGCACAGAGCACAGATTACAGAGCCAGAGCACAGAACCAAGGCCCAGTGTGCAGAGTGCAGAGCACAGAGCAGCAAGACCAGAGGACATAGTCAGTGCCCAAATCTAAGACCCAGAGTACAGAGACATAACACAGAGCTCAGTGCCCAGAGCTGAGCCAGGGAAAGAGTACAGAGAGCGAGCACAGAGAGAGAGCCCAGAGTGCAGGCTGTAGAGCACAGAGCCAGATCACATAGCCAGAGCAGAGAGCACAGAGTCCAGATACAGACCAGTGCAGAGCAGTGAGCAGAGAAACTGAGCCAGAAGAGCCAGCACAAAGCACAGAGACAAGACCCAGGACACAGAGACAGAGCCCAGAGCCAGAGCCTAGAGCACAAATCTTAGAGCACAGAGCACAGAGGACAGAACACAGAGCACAGAGCACAGACTACAGAGACCAGAGCAGAGAGCACAGAACACAGAGCACAGAGCCAGGACCCAGAGAACAGAGACAGAGTTCAGAGCACAGACCCAGAGTATTGAGACAGAGCCTAGAGTGAGAACCCACCAAACAGAGCCCAGAACACACAGCACAAAGCCACAGCACAGAGTACACAGCACAGAGCAGTGTGCAGAGCACAGAGAGCAGAGCATAGTTACCATAGAACAGATCACAGAACCAGAGCACAGAGACAGAGAACAGAGCACAGAATTCAGTGACCGGAGACCAGAGTACCTGGCACAGTGCCCACATCCCAGAGCACAGAGCCCAGAGCCCAGAGCACATACCTAGAGTACAGAGCAAAAGTACAGAGACAGAGCAGAGCACAGACCAAAGTGACTAGAGACCAGAGCATGGAGCACAGTGCCCAGAGACCAGAGCACACAGCACAGAACACAGAACACAGAACACAGAACACAGAGCACAGAGTACAAAGGACAGAGATCAGAGCACAGAGCACAGCGCACAGAGCTGAGAGCCCAGACCCAGAATACAGAGCCAGAGTACAAGGACAGAACAAAGAGCACACAGTACAGTGACCTGACAACAGATCAAAGAGCACAGAGCCCAAACCACAAAGCACAGAGCTAGAGCCAGACTACAGAGACAGAGCAAGAGCACAGAGCACAGAGCACAGAGCCAGCCAGAGCACACAGTGCAGAGTACACAGCACAGAGCACAGAGCACAGAGCACAGAGCCAGCCAGAGCACACAGTGCAGAGTACACAGCACAGAGCACAGAGCACAGAGCACAGAGCACAGAGCCAGAGCACAGAGCGCAGAGAAAAGAGCACAGAACAAAGAGAATAGAGCACAGAGCACACAGGATAGAGCAAAGAACTGAGAGCCCAGACACAGGTAAATAGCCAGATTACAGGGACAGAGCACAGAGCACATAGTGCAGTGACAAAAGACCAGAGTACACAACACAGAACCCAGATTACAAAGCACAGAGCACAGAGCACAACAACAAGAGCCTAGAACACAGAGCCAAGAAGTAAGAGCACAGAACAGAGCACAGAGCGCAGAACCCAGAGCTCAGAGCCAGAACCAGAGTACAGAGAGAAAGCAAGAGCACCCAGTAGAGAGAACAGGGTCCAGAGTACAGAGCACAGAGCAACAAATATGGAGTGTACTGCCAGAACCCAGAGCTCTGGGTTCGTGTTCTCGGCTGTGTTCTGTGCTCTGGTTTGTGCTCTATGCTCTGGTCTTTGTGCTCCTTACTCTGTGCTCTCTGCTTTGTACTCTGGTCTCTGGGTTGGGGCTCTGTGATCTGAGCTTTGCACTGTGTTCTGTTCTCTGTGCTCTGTGCTCTTTACTCTGTGCTCTGTGCTCTGTGTTCTTTGCTCTGTGCTCTGTGCTCTGTGCTCTGGGCTCTGGGCTCTGGTGTCTGCTCTTTAATCTGTGCTCTGTGCTCTGTATTCTGCACTCTGTGCTCTGTGTTCTGTGCTCTGGGTTCTGGCTCTAGGCTCAATTTCAATACTCTGTGTCTGGCTCTGAAATCTCTCTCAGTTCTCTGGGTCCTAGCTCTGTGCTCTGTGCTCTGCACTCTGCTCTCTGGGTTCTGGCTCTGTGCTCCATCTGCTGTTCTATGCACTCTGTGCTCTGGGCTCTGGCTCTGGGCTCTGTGCCTGTGAACTGAGTTCTGTGCTCTATATACTGGACTCTGGACTCTGGCTCTGTGCTCCACACTCTGTGCTTTGTCTCCGTACTGTGGTTGTGGTTCTGTGCTCTGTGCCCTGGTCTCTGGACTCTGGGCTCTCTGCTCTGGGCTTTGTGCCCTGGGCTCTGTGCCCCAAATCTGTGCTCTGGGCTCTGGTTCTGGGCTCTCTGCTCTGGGCTCTTTACTTTGTGCTTTGTACACTGTTCTCTGTGATCTGGGCTCTGGGCTCTGGCTCTGTGCTCTGTGCTCTGTGCTTTGTCTCTGTACTCTGGTTCTGGCTCTGTACTCTGTGCTCTTGTCTATGTGCTCTTCACTCTGCTCTGTGCTCTGCACTCTGTGGTTTGGCTCTGTGGTCTTTGCCCTTGGGTTTGGGCTCTTTTCTCTGTGTTCCCTCCTTTTAGCTCTGGGCTGTGTGCTCTGGGCTCTGTCTCTGTGCCCTGTGCTGTGTGCTCTGTACACTGGACTCTGCACTGGGCTCCGTGCTCTGTGCTCTGGGCTCCACACTCTGTGCGCTGTGTTCTGCGCTCTGTACTATGGCTCTGTGCTCTCTGCTTTCAGTCCTGTGCTGTGTGCTCTGGCCTCTGTGCTCTGGGCTCTGGGCACTGTGCTCTGGTGTGTGGTCACTGTGTTCTGGTCTCTATGCTCTGCACTCTGCTCTGTGCTTTGCACTCTGTGATCTGGGCTGTGTGCTCTGGACTCTGGCTTTACGATCCAACTCAATACTCTGGGTTTAGGCTCTGTACTCTGTCTCTGTTCTCTGGGTCCTGGATCTGTTGCCTGTGCTCTGTTCTCTGTACTCTGGGATCTGTGCTCTGAGCTCTGGCTAGGTGATCTGACTCTGCTCTGTATTGTGAGCACTGGACTCTGAATCAGTTCTCTGCTCTGAGCTCTATGCTCTGCACTCTGCGCTCTGGGCTCAGGCTCAGGACTCTGGCTATTTGTTCTGGTTTTGTGTTCTGCCCTCTGCACTCTGGGCTCTGGATCAGTGCTCTGACTCTGTTCTTTGTTCTCTGTGCTCTGGCCTTGGCACTGTGCTCTGTGCTCTATGCTCTGGTCTCTGGTCACTGATTTGTCTGTTGTGTTCTCTGTCTCTGTACTTTCTTTCTGTACTTTGGGTCTGGGCTCTGTGCTCTGTTTTCTGCTCTATGGTCACTGTGCCCTGCTCTATGTGCTCTAAACACTGTGCTTTGTGCTGTGGACACTGTGTTCTGTCCTCTGTGCTCTGTTCTCTGGGTTCTCATTCTAGCCTCTGTCTAAGTACTCTGGGTATGGGCTCTGAACTGTCTCTGTTCTCTGGGTCATGGCTCTGTGCTCTGAGTTCTGTGCTTCCAGCTCTGGTCTCTGGTCCCTGTGCTCTGTGCTCAGATCTCTGGACTCTGTGCTCAGATCTCTAGGGTCTGTGCTCTGGTCTCTGTACTCTTTACTCTGTACTCTGTGCTTTGTATTCTACACTCTGGGTTCTGGTTCAATGTTCTTTCTCAATACTCTGGGTCTGGTTCTCAACTCTGTCACTGTTCTCTGGGTCCTTGCTCTATGCTCTGTGCTCTGTGCTATGCACTCTGCATTCTGGGTTCTGACTCTGGGCTCCTACTCTGTGCTCTCTGCTCTGTTCTCTGTGCTCTGCTCTGTGTTCTGTGGTCTGCACTCTGGGCTCTGGAACAGTGCTCTGGCTCTGTGCTCTGTCTTCTATTCTCTACACTCCATGCTCTGGGATCTGGCCCTGTGCTCTGTGCTCTGTGCGCTGGGCTCTGTGCTCTGGACTTTGGTCACTGTGCTCTGTGCTCTCTGCTTGGGCTCTGTGCTCTGAGCTCTGTGCTCTGTGCTCTAACCTTTCGGCTCTGGGCTCTGACTCTGGGCTCTGGCTCTGGGCTCTGTCTGTATATTCTGGGTCTGTCTCTGTGCTTTGTGCTATCTCTTCTGGCTCAGTCTCTCTGTTCTCTTCTCTCCACTCTGAGTTCTGGGCTCTGTCTCTTGGCCCTTTGCTCTCTGCTCTGGCTATATGATCTGGCTCTGTGCTTTGCACTCTGCACTCTGCACTCCGCACTCTGTGCTCTGGCTATATAATCTGGCTCTGTGCTTTCTTTCTGTACTCTGTCACTAGCTTGGAGCTCTGTGTTCTGTCTCTGTGTTCTGGGCCTTGGTTTTGGGAACAGGCTGTGTCCTCTGGTCTCTGTGTTCTGTGCTGTGTGCTGTGGTTTCTGTGCTATGTGATCTAAAGCACTCTGTGCTCTGTGCTCTGCTTCTGGGCTCTGGGTCTGTTCTCTGTGCTCTGTGCTCTGCTCTTTGTTTTGCATATGTGCTCTGGACTCTGGTTCAGTGCTCTTGCTCTGTGCTCTGTCTTCTGTTCTCTGCACTCTGTTCTCTGGGCCTTGGCTCTGTGCTCTGCACTCTGTGCACTAGGCTCTGTGCTCTGGGTTCTGGCCCTCTGCTCTGTCTTTTTTGCTCTTTGATCTTGGCTCTGGACTCTGGGCTGTGTTCTATGTTCTCTGTGCTCCCTGTTCTGTGCTCTGGGCTCTGGGTCTGTGCTCTGTGCTCTGTTCTCTGTGCTGTGTACTCTGAGAACTATGCTGTGTGCTCTGGGCTCTGGGCTCATTGATTTGGGTACTGGGATCTGTGCCCTGTTCTGTAGGCTCGGGCCTCTATGCTCTGTGCTCTGTGCTCTGTGTTCTGCACTCTGTTCTCTGTGCTCTGGCTCTGTGCTCTGTGCTCTGTGCTGTGTGATCTGGGCCCTGGTCACTGTGCTCTGGACTCTGGCTCTGTGCTCTGTGTTCTATTCTCTGGACTCTGGTCACTGTTGTCTGGGCTATGTGCTCTGGGCTCTGTGCTCTGGGCCCTGGTCTCTGTGCTGTGTACTCTGAGAACTATGCTGTGTGCTCTGAGCTCTGGGCTCGTTGATTTGGGTACTGGGCTCTGTGCCCTGTTCTGTATGCTCGGGCCTCTATGCTCTGTGCTCTGTGCTCTGCACTCTGTTCTCTGTGCTCTGGCTCTGTGCTTTGGGCTCTGTGCTCTGAGTTATGGTCTGTGTTCACTGTGATCTGGTCTCTGTGCTCTGTGCTCTCTGCTCTGGGCTCTGTGCTCTGTGCTCTGTGCTGTGTGATCTGGGCCCTGGTCACTGTGCTCCAGACTCTGGCTCTGTGCTCTGTGTTCTGTTCTCTGGACTCTGATCACTGTTGTCTAGGCTATGTGCTCTGTGCTCTGTGCTCTGGGTCCCTGGTCACTGTGCTCTGGACTCTGGTCACTTTGCTCTGTGTCTGTGCTCTGTTTCTGTACTCTGTCTCTGGCTCTGGTTTCTGTGCTCTGTGTTCTGTTTTCTGGATTCGGAGCTCTCTGCTCTGTGCTCTGTTCTCTGGGCTCTGGGTTCTGGGCTCTGGGATCTGTGATCTGGGCTCTGTGCTTTGTGCTCTTTAATCTTTACTCTGTGCTCTGTATTCTGCACTCTGTGCTCTGTGCTCTGGGTTCTGGCATTATAGCAGGAGCTTAGACACAAAGCACAGAGTGCAGAATGCAGAGCAAAGAGCACAGATCACAGAGCCAGAATATAGTGCACAGAGCCAAGAATGTGGACCCAGATTCAGAGACAGTGCCTACAACGAGGACCTGAGCACAGAGCCCAGAGTACAGATCACAGAGCACGGAGCCTGAGCTTGAGCCCAGGCCCAGAAAACACACAGCACAGAGCAGAGAAAACCAAGAAGGGGCCCAGAGTCAGAGCCCAGAGTACTGAGTGCAGAGAACAGAGCACAGAGCACAGAGCCAGGACCCAGAGAATAGAGACAATGTTCAGAGCTCAGACCCAGAGTATTGAGAAAGCCTAGAGCCAGAGCCCAGAGCACACAGCCTAGAGCACAGAGCATAAAGCACAGAGCAGAGAGCACAGAGCACAAAGAACAGAGCACAGAGCCCATTTCACAAATCTGCGAACCCAGAACCCAGAGCCCAGAGAATAGAGCTGGAGCACAGAGACCAAAGCCCACTAAAACTCAGAGCTCAGAGTAAGGATTCAGAGCCCAGAGCAGGGAAACCTGAGCCCAGAAAACTGACCCAGAGTTCAGAGACAGAACACAGAGCCCAGAGCTCAGAATACAGAGAACAGAACACACATCAAAGACTACAGGGCATAGAGCACAGAGCACAGAGCACAGAGCACAGAGCACAAGTCAGAGAACAGAGCCAGTGACAGGAGCACAGACCCAGAGTTCAGAGATGGAACAAAGAGCCCAGAACCCTGAGTACAGAGCACAGAGCACAGATACCAGAGCACAGAGCCCAGATACCAGAGCTCACAGGCAGAGCCAGAGTACAGAGTCAGAGCTCAGAGAACAGAGCACAGAGCACAGTGACCAGAGTCCAGAGCACAGAGCACAGAGCCAGAGCATGGGGCCAGAGACCAGAGCTCTGGCACTGTGCTCTTGGCTTTGTGGATTGTGCTCTGGTTTTGCTCTATGATCTGGTCTCTGTGCTGTTTACACTGTTCTCTGTGCTCTGCACTCTGTGCTTTGGGCTCAGTGCTCTGGGCTCTGACTCTGGGCTCTGCTGTGGGCACTGTCTCAGAATCTGTGTCTGGGCTCAGTGCTCTGTGCACTGTGCTCTGTCTCTGTGCTCTGTACTCTGTGATCTGCACTGTGCACTATGGGCTCTGGCTCTGGGCTCCTGCTCTGTTCTTTGTGCTCTGTGCTCTGGCTCTGGGCTCTGGGCTCTGCCTCTGGGCTCTGACTCTGTGCTTTCTACTATGTGCTCTACTCTGCACTCTGTGCTCTGTACTGTCTACTATGGTCTCTGGTCTTTGAACTCTGTGCTCTGTGCTCTTTCTCTGTGCTCTGGCTCCTGGGCTCTGTGCTCTGTGCTTGGGTTCTGAGCTGTGTCTCTGTGCTCTGTGTTCTGGGATGTGTGTTCTGGGCTCTGGCTGTAGGTTCTGTCTCAGTACTCTTGGTCTTGACTCTGAAGTCTGTCTCTGTTCTCTGTGTCCTGCCTCTATGCTCTGTGATACTTGTTTTGCACTCTGCACTCTGGGCTCTGGCTCTGTACTCTGTGTTCCTTCCTCTGTGCTTGGGCAATATGCCCTGTTCTCTGGGCTCTGTGCTTTTTGTTCTCTGCTCTTGCTCTGTACTCTGGGCTCTGATCTCTGTAATCTTTATCCTGTGCTCTGTGCTCTGTAGTTTGGACTCTTTGCTCTTGCTCTGTGATTTGTGCTCTGTGCTATGTGCTCTGAGATTTCTGCTCTCTGCTATGTGCTCTGGGTCTGAGCTCTGACTCTGTACTCTGTGCTCTGCACACTGTGCTGTGGACTCTGACTCTGTGCTCTGTGCTCTGTGCTATGGTCTCTGGTTTGAGTTCTGTGCTCTGGCTTTGGCTCTGAGCTCTGGTCTCTAGGCTCTGGGTTCTGGCTCTAGACTCTGGGCTCTGTGGTCTGTGCTCTATACTCTGGGGTCTTACTCTAGGCTCTGTCTCAATAATCTCTGACTGGACTCTGAACTCTCACTCTGTTCACTGAGTCCTGGATCTGTGCTCTATTCTCTGTGCTTTGCAGTCAGCACTCTGGTCTCTGTCTCTGGGTTCCTGCACTATTCTCTGTGCTTGTGATTTGTGCTCTGTCCTCTATGTTCTGGGTTCTCTGCTCTGTGGTCTAGCTATGTGATGTGGCTCTTTTCTCTGGACTTTACACTCTGAGTTTTGAATCAGTTCTCTGCTCTGTGTTCTGTGCTCTGCACTCTGTACTCTGGGGTATAGGCTCTGTGCTTTGGCTATATGATCTGACCCTGTGCTCTGTACTGTTTTCTGGGCTGTGGATCAGTTATCTGCTCTGTGCTCTGTGCTCTGATCTCTGGGCTCTGTGTTCTGTGCTCTGGGCTGTGTTCTCTGGAATCTGGTTCTAGGCTTGCTCTCAATAGTCTGGGTCTGGGCTCTGAGCTCTGTATCTGTTCTCTGGGTACTGGCTCTTTGTTCTGTACCCTGTTCCCTCAGCTCTGGCTCTGGGTTCCTGCTCTGTTTTCTGTCCTCTTTGCTCTGCACTCAGGGCTCTGAGCTCTGGGCACTGTGCTCTGTGCTGTGGTCCCTGTGCTCTCTGCTCTGTGCCCTGTTCTATGTGTATTGCACTCTGTGCTCTGTGCTCTTTGCTCTGTGTTCTGTGCTGTGTGCTCTGAGCTCTGGGCAGTGTGCTCCCTGCTCTGGTCTCTGGTCACTGTGGTCTGTGCTCTGTACTCTGTCTCTATAATTTTGCTCTGCACTCTAGGTCTATGCTCTGGGCTCTGTGCTCTGTGCTCTGGAATGTGTGCATTGTTCTAGGTACTCTGGTCTCTGGTCACTGAGTTCTGTGCCATGTTCTCTGTCTCTGTACTCTGGGTCTGTGCTCTGGGTCTGTGCTTTGTGATCTGTTCTGTGGTCACTGTGCTCTGCTCTCTGTGCTCTTCACACTGTGCTCTGCATTGTGTGCTCTGTGCTGTGGCTCTGTGCTCTGTGCTCTGGGCTCTGTTCTGTGGGTTCTCACTCTAGGCTCTGTCTCAAAACTCTGGGTCTGGGCTCTCATCTCTGTCTCTGTTCTCTGGGTCCTTGCTCTGTGCTCTGTGTTCCATGCTCTCTGTTCTGGTCTCTGTAGTCTGTGCTCTGTGCTCTGTGCTCTAAGATTTGTGCTCTAGGCTCTGACTCTTGGCTCTGTCTCTGTGTCCTGGGTCTTGTCTCTGTACTTTGTGCTGTCTTTTCTGGCTCAGTTTCTCTGATCACTGCTCTGTACTCTGAGACCTGGGATCTGTCTCTGGGCTCTGTGCTCTCTTCTCTGGCTATGTGATCTTGCTCTGTCCTCTACACGCTGTGCTCTGGGCTCTGTCTCTATGCTCTCTCTCTGTACTCTTTCCCTGACTCAGCTCTGTGCACTGAGCTCTGTGTTATGTCTCTGTACTCTGAGTCTTGTTTTTGAGCACTGACTGTGTCCTTTGGTCTCAGTCCTCTGTGCTCTGCACTCTGTGTAATGGCCTCTGGTTCTGTCCTCTGGCTCTGTACTCTGCACTCTGTTGTCTGTGCTCTGGGCTCTGGCTCGGGGCTCCCAATCTGTGCTTTCTGCCCTTTGCTCTGTGCACTGTGCTTTGTGCTCTGTGCTCTGTGCTCTGTGCTCTGGCTCTGTTCACTGTCTCTGGGTCTGGGCTCATTGTCATGTGCACTGTGCTCTGTCTCTATGCACTGTGCTCTTTGCTGTGCACTGTGCTCTTTGCTGTGCACTCTGTGCTCTGGGCTGTCTCTCTGGGCTCCTGCTCTGTGCTTTCTGCTCTTTGCTCTCTGCCCTGTGCTCTGTGCTCTGGACTCTGGATTTGGGATCTGGCTCTATGCTCAGTACTCTCTGCTCTGTACACTGTGCTCTGGGCTCTGTCTATTGGCTCTGCGCTGTGCACTCTGGGCTCTATGCTCTTTGCACTCTGCTGTGGTCTCTGTGCTCTGTGCACTGTGCTATGTTCTGTGGTCTCTGAGCTCTGAGCTCTGGCTCTGTCTCTGTACTCTGAACTCTTGGTTCTGTTCTCCATCTCTGTGCTCTTTATTCGTGCTCTGTGCTCTGACACTGTGCATGCACTTTGTTCTCTCATCTCAGAGCAGGAGCCCAGAGCCATATCCCAGAGCGCAGAGTGCAGAGCAAAGAGCACAGAACACAGAGCAAGAGCACAGTGCAGAGAGCACAGAGCACAGAGTAGGAGAACAGAGCCAGTGCCCAGAGCCCAGAGCGCAGAGTGTAGAGAAAAGAGCACAGAGCACAGAGGTAAAGCACAGTGCATAGAGCACAGAGTTCAGACCCAGAGTCAGAGAGAGTGCCCAGAGCCACAGCCCAGAGTCCACAGACCAGAGCACAGATCGCAGATCACAGAGCCAGAACCAAGAGCACAGATCAAGACCAAAGAGCAGAGAACACAGAGCATGGAGTATAGAAAACAGAGCAGGAGCCCAGAGTCAGAGCCCTGAGTGCAGAGTGCAAAGCACAGAGTTCAGATCACAGGGCCAGGGAATAGAGAACTGAGACAGAGTTCACAGCCAGACCCAGAGTACTGAGAGGGAGCCTAGAGCCAGAGCCCAGAGGACACACCCCAGAATATGGTGCACAGAGCCAGAGCACAGAGCACACAGGAAAGAGTGCAGAGTACAGAGACCAGAGCCAATGTACAGAGTTAGAGGGCAGAGCACAGACCACAGAGCAGAGAGTCCAGAGCCCAGAGCTCTGAATCAGAGCCAGAGTACTGAGACAGAGCACAGAGACCTGAGCACAGAGAACAGGGCAAAGAGCCCACACTCAGAGTATAGAACCAGAGTACAGAGACAGAGAGCAGAGCACAGACTGCAGAGCACAGAGCACAGGGCAAAGAGACAAAACCCAGAGTACAGAGTAGAGAGCACAGAGACCAGAGCACTGAGCAAAATCCAGAGCATAAAGCACAGAGCACATTGCCCAGAACCAGAGCACAGGGCACAGTGCCCACATCCCAGAGCACAGAGCACAGAGCACAGAGCACAGAGTAGAAAGCCAGAGTCCAGAGCACAGAGCTCAGAGCAGAGAACAGAGACCAGAGCCCAGAGCACACAGCAGAGCACAGAGACAAGTTCAAAAATCTATGAGCAGAGCCCAGAGCCCAGAGCCCAGAGCCCAGAGCAAAGAGCACAGACCCAGTAACCAGAGCACAGACCCACTGTACAGAGACAGAACACAGAGCCCAGAGCCTAGAGTACAGAGCACAGAGCACAGAGCAGGAGCCCAGAGCCAGAGCCAGAAGCCAGAATGCAGAGTAAAGAGCACAGAGCACAGAGCACAGATCCAGGACCCAGAGAACAGAGACAGAGTTCAGAGTCCAGACCCAGAATATGGAGACAGAGCCTAGAATCCAAGCCCAGAGCATAGAGCATAGAGCAAAGAGACAGAGCACTGTGCGTAGAGCACGCAGTCCAGACTCAGAGTCAGAGACGGTGCCCAGAGCCAAAGCCCAGAGCAAAGAACCCAGAGCCCAGAGTACAAAGCACAGAGCAAAGAGTAAAGAGCAGAGACCAGAGCACAGAACACAAACCAGAGAACAGAACACAGCCAAGAACACAGACCCAGAGTTCTGGGCTCTGGCCTTGTGTTCCAGCTCCGTGTTCTTTGATCTGTACTCTGGACACTGTTCACTGTGCTCTGTGGTCTTGCTCTGTCTCTGTACTCTGGCTCTGGCTCTGAGATCTGGGCTCTGGGCACTGTGCTCTGTTCTGGGCTCTTGCTTCTTGGCTCTGTGTTCTGGGCTCTTGTCTTTGTTCTTTGTGCTCTGCGCTTTGCGCTCTGGTTTCTGGGCTCTGTACTCTGCTCTGTGCTCTGGTTTCTGGGCTCTGTACTCTATGCTCTGGGCACTGTGCTCTGGTCTGTATGCTCTGTGCTCTGAGCTCTGTGCTCTGGCTCTGTGCTCTGGGCTCTGTGCATGTGCTCTGTGCTCTGAGTTCTGACTCTTCTTTCTCAGCAAGTTCTGTCACATATTTGGATGTGCTTTCACCTGTTCTGTTTTGATATTCAGTATTTTACCCATGTTGGGTCTTTGCTTTTACATTTGAGCAGAGATGGTTTTGATGCTCTGTCTCTGTTCTCTTTGCTCTGTGCTCTTCTCTTTGCCCTCTGGGCTCTGGCTCTGGGCTTTGAGCTCTGGGCTCTGCACACTGTGCTCTGTGGTCTGTAATCTACATTCTGTGTTCTGTGCTCTAGCTAGGTGATCTGGGTCTGTGCTCCACACTGCGCCCACTGGCCCTGGATCAGTTCTCTGCTCTGTGCTCTGTGCTCTGTGCTCTGCCCTCTGCTCTCTGGGTTCTTGATCAGTGTTCTGGCTCTGTTCTCTGTGCTCTGTCCTTTGTGCTCTGGCCTTGGCACTGTGCTCTGTGCTCTCTGCTCTGGTCTCTGTGCTCTGGGATCTTTGGTTCACACTCTGTGTTCTGGGCTCTGGTTCTGTGCTTGCACGCTTTGCTCTGAACTCTGGTTAATGTGATCTGGGCTCTGTGCTCTGGACTCTATCCTCTGGATTCTGTGCTCTGTACTGTGCATTCTGCACTCTGTGCTCTGACTCTGTGCTCTGGCTCTGTGCTCTGGGCTCTGGGTGTGTGTTATGTTCTCTGTACTCTGTGCTCTGTGTTCTGCACTCTGTGCTCTGCACTCTGTGCTCTTAACTCTGGCTCTTTGCTCTGTGCTTTGTGCTCTGGGCTCTGGGCACTGTGCTCTTTGCTCTGGTCTCTGGTCTCTGTGCTCTGGTTCATTGCTCTGGTCTCTGGGTCTGTACTCTGTTCTCTGCTCTCTGTACTCTGGACTCTGTGCTCTGGGCTCTGGGCAGGTTGATTTGCACACTGGTCTCTGTGTTCTGGGCTATGTGCTATGAGCTCTGTGCTCTGGGCTCTGTGTTTTGCACTCTGTGCTCTGTGCTATGGGTTCTGTGTTCTGTGTTGTATGCTCTGGGCTCTGGGCACTGTACTCTGTGCTCTGTGCTTTGTCTCTGTATTCTAGTTCTGACTCTGAGCTCTGGGCTTTGTGCTCTGTACTCTTGGATCTGTGCTCTATTCTCTATGCTCTGGCCTCTGGTCATTGGGTTCTGTACTCCGTATTTGTCTCTGTGCTCTGTCTCTGTACTCTGGGTCTGTGATCTTGGCTCTGTGCTCTGGACTCTGGTCTGTGCTCTCTGTACTCTGCAGTCCTTTCTCTGTGCTGTGCACTCTGTGCTCTGGCTATGTGCTCTGTGCTCTTTCCTCTGTGCTTTGTTTTCTGGGTTCTGGCTCTAGGATCTGTCTCAATACTCTGGGTCTGGGCTCTGAACTCTGTCTCTTCTCTGGGTCCTGGCTCTGTGCTCTATGTTCTGTGTTCTCTGCTCTGGTCTCTGTGCTCTGTGCTCTGGACTCTGGACTCAGTGCTCTGGTCTATATGCTTGACCTATGTGCTCTGTGCTCTGTGCTCTGTGCTCTGGGTTCTGTGTTCTGGCTCTATGCTCTGAATCAATACACTTGGTCTGTTCTCTGAACTCTGTCTCTCTTCTTTGGGTCCTGGCTCTATGTTCTGTGCTCTCTGCACTGCACTCTGCATTCTGGGCTCTGGCTCTGGGCTACTGCTCTGTCTTCTGTGCTCTGTGTGTGTGCTCTGTGCTCTACTCTGTGTTCTACAGTCTGTGCTCTGGGCTATGGATCAGTGTTCTGGCTCTGTGTTCTGTCTTCTATTCTCTGCACACTGTGCTCTGGGCTCTGGCTCTCTGCTCTTTGCTCTGTGCACTGGGCTCTGTGCTCTGGGCTCTATGCTCCTAACTCTGGGCTCTGGTCTTTGATTCTGGCCTCTGCCTCTGTGTTCTGTGGTCTGTATTCTGGGCTCTAGTCACTCTGCTCTGTTCCATGTGCTCTGTGTCTCTGTACTCTCGTTCTGACTGTGTGCTCTTTGCCCTGGCCTCTGTGCTCCAACACTGTGTTCTGGTATCTGGCTCTGGGCTCTATGCTCTGGGCTCTTTGCTCTGTGCTCTGTGTTCTGTGCTGTGGACTCTGTACTCTAGGCTCAGTGCTCTGGACTCTGTACTCCAACTCTGTGTTCTGAGCTCTGACTCTGGGCTCTGTCTCTGTGTTCTGTGCTCTGTGCTTTGTCTCAGTACTCTGGTTCATGCTCTGTGCTATCTGCTCTTGTCTCTGTACTGTGTGCTCTTGTCTCTGTTCTCTGTGCTCTGCACTCTGTTTTGCCTCTGTGGTCTGTGTCCTCGGCTCTGGGCTCCGTGTTCTGTGCTCTGTGACCTGTGCTGTGGCTCTGTGCTCTCCATTCTCGTCTCTGGGCTGTGTGCTCTGAGCTCTGTCTCTGTGCTCTGTGCTCTTTGCTCCACACTCTGTGCTCTGTGTTCTATGTTCTGGCTCTAACTTTTCACTCTGTCTCTGTTCTCTGTGCTCTGTGCTGTGAGCTTGGGATGTGGGCCCTCTTGTCTGTGTCTGTACTCTGAATATTGCTCTGTGCTCTGTGGTCCCCATTCTGTTCTCTGGGATCTGGTTCTGGGTTCTTGTACTCTTCTCTGTTCTCTGTGCTCTGTGCACTGTGCTCTCTGCTATGGGATCTGTGATCTGTGCTCTGGCTAGGTGATCTGACTCTGTGCTCTGCACAGTGGGTACTGGACTCTGGATCAGTTCTCTGCTTTGTGTTCTGTCCTCTGTGCTCTGCAGTCTGCGCTCTGGGCTCTGGCTCTATTCTCTGGCTATTTTTTCTGGCACTGTGCTCTGCACTCTTCGCTCTGCGCTCTGGATCAATGCTCTGGCTCTCCATTCTGTGCTCTGTGCGCTCTGCTTTGCACTCTGCCCTCTGTGCTCTGACTCTGTGCTCTGTGCTCTTTGCTCTGGGCTCTGTGTTCTACACTCTGGGCTCTGGGCTCTGTTTCTGGGCTCTATCTCTGTGCTGTGGGCTCTGGTCTCTGTGCACTGGACTCTAGCCTCTGGGCACTGCTCTCTCTCTCTATTCTGGCTCTGGCTCAGTGTTCTGAGCTCTGGAGTCTATGCTCTGTGCTCCATGCTCTGGGCTTTGGGATCTAGGCTCTGTGCTCTGTGCTCTGGGCTCATTGATTTGGGCACTTGGCTCTTTGCCCTGTGCTGTGTGCTCTGGTCTCTGTGCTCTGGGCTCTGGGTACTTTGCTCTGTGTTATGGTCTCTGGTCAGTGTGCTGTGTGCTCTGTGCTCTGCACTATGTGCTCTGGGCTGTGTGTTCTGGGCACTGTCTCTAGGCTCTGTCTCAAGGCTCTGTCTCAATACTCTAGGTCTAGACTCTGAACTCTCTCTGTTCTCTGGGTCCTGGATCTCTTCTCTGTGCCTGTGCTGTGTTCTCTGCACTCTGTGCACTGCACTCTGTGCTCTGTACTCTGGGATCTGTGCTCTGTGCTCTGGCTAAGTGATCTGACTCTGTACTCTGCACCGTGTGCACTGGGCTTTGGTCAGTTCTCTGTTCTGAGTTCTGTGCTCTGTGCTCTGCAGTCTGTGCTCTGGCTTTGGCATGATGGTCTTTGCTCTCTGCTCTGTGCTCTCTGCTCTTTGCTCTGGTCTCTGTGCTCCGGGCACTGTGCGCTGGACTCTGGGTTTGTGCTCTGTGCTCTGGTCTCTGTGCTCTGGACCTTGGGATCTATGATCTGTGCTCTGGGTTCTGGGCCCTGTGCTATGTTCTCTGGCCTCTCTGCTCTGAGCTCTGTGCTCTGTGCTGTGGGCTCTAGGCATTGTGCTTTGTGCTCCTGTCTCTGGTCACTGAGTTCTCTGCACTGTGCTCTGTCTCTGTACTCTGGTTCTGTACACTGAGTCTGTGCTCTGGGCTCTGGGTTCTGTTTTCTGGTCTGTGGTCCCTGTGCTCTGCTCTCTATGTTCTACACTCTGTGCTCTGTGCTGTGCACTCTGTGCTCTGGTGGTGTGCTCTGTGCTCTGTCCTCTGTGTTCTATTCTCTGTGTTCTTGCTCTAGGCTCTGTCTCAATACTCTGGGTGTGGTCTCTGAACTGTCTCTGATCTGTCTCTGATCTCTGCGTCTTGGCTCTGTGCTCTGTGCTCTGAACTCTGATCACTGTGCTCTGTGTTCTGTGCTCTGTCTGTGTACTCTGGATCTGCCTCTGAGCTCTGGGCTGTGGACTCAGTGCTCTGGTATCTGTGTTCTGTGCTCTGCATCTGGGCTCTAGGTCTGGGCTCTGGGCTCTGGCTCTGTTCTCTGACTTGTGATCTGTGCTCTAGTCTCTTGGTCTATGCTCTGTGCTCTGTGCTCTGTGCTTTGTTCTCCATGCTCTGGTGACTTTTGTCTGTGCTCTGTTCTCTGTATTCTGGGCTCTCGGCTCTGTTTTCTGTCTCTAAAATCTGGGTCTTTGTTCTGGGCTCTGGTCTCCCTGCTCTGGGCTCTGGGTCCTTGCTCTGAGCACTGAGCTCTCACCTGGGATCTGGTCTCTGTGCTCTGGCTCTGTGCTCTGTGCTCTGGGTCTGTGGTTAGTGCTGTGAGCACTGACTCTAGGCTTTGGGCTCTGGGCTCTGGGCTCTGGGCTTGCAGATTTATGAACTGGGCTCTTTGCTCTGTGCTGTGTGGGCTTGGCTCTGAGCTCTGTCCTCCATGCTCTGCACTCTGTGCTCTGTGCTGTAGGCACTGTGCCCTGTGCTCTTGTCCTTGTCATCGTGCTCTCAGCTCTGTGCTCTTGGCTCTGTACCCTGTGTTCTGTTCTCTGGTCTCTTCTCTGCACTCTGGGCTCTGTGCTCTAGGCTCTGGGCAATGGGCTCTGTGCTCTGGTCTCTGGTCACTGTGCTCTGTGCTCTGTGCTCCGTGCTCCATCTGTGTACTCTGGATCTGTACCCTGGGTCTGGGCTCTGGATCTGTGCTCTGTGCTCTGGTCTGTGTGCTCTGTACTGTGTTCTGTTATTTGTGCTCTGTGCTCTGTGCTGTGTGCTCTGGGCTCTGTGCTGTGTGCTCTGGGCTCTGTCTCTAGGATCTCTCTCAATACTCCAGGTCTGGGTTCTAAAATCTGTCTCTGTTCTCTGGTTTCGGGTTCTGTGTTTTGCACTCTGTGCTCTGGCCTCTGAGTCTGGGCTCCTGCTCTGTTTTCTGTTCTCTGTGTTCTTTACTCTCTGCAGTGGTCTCTAGGCTCTGTGCTCTGGTCTCTGTGCTCTGTGCTCTGCACTCTGTGCTCTGGGGTCTGGGATATGGACTCTGGGCACTGTGCTCTGTGCTCTGTGCTCTGTGCTGTGGGCCCTGTGCTCTGTGCTGTGTGCTCTTGTCTCAGAACAGGAGTCTAGAGCTAGAGCCCATAACACAGAGTGAAGACCAAAAGCAAAGAGCACAGAGTCAGAATACAGTTCACAGAGCACAAATTGCAGTCCCAGATTCAGAGTCAGTGCCCCAGCCAGAGCCCAGAGCACAGAGCTCAGAGCAGAGTTTGCAGATCACAGAGCCAGAGTTAGAGCCCACAGCCCAGAACACCAAGCACAGAGCACAGAAAACAGAGCAGGAGCCCAGAGTCAGAGCCCAGAGCACTAAGTGCAGAGCACAGAGCCCAGTGCACAGAACCAGGACCTAGAGAACAAAGACAGAGTTCAGAACTCAGACCCAGAGTACTGAGAGAGAGCCTAGAGCCAGAACCCAGAGCATACAACCCAGAGCACAGAGCACAGAGCACAGAGCCAGAGCACAGAGCACAGAGCACAGAGCACTGAGCACAAAGTGCTGAGCATGTAGACTAGAGCACAGAGTAAAGAGACCAGAGCACCGAGCATAGATCCAAGAGCCCAAACCCAGTGTACAGAGCCAGAGGACAGAGGCAGATCACAGAGCAAAGAGCACAGTGACCAGAGACCAGAACACAGAGCCCAGTGCCCAGAGGTTAGAGTGCCGAGCCCAGAGCACACAGCACAGTGCATGAATGAACCAGCCCAGAGCACAGAGCACAGAGCCAGAGCTCAGAGCCCAGGGCCCAGAGCACAGAGCATAGAACAAGAGCCCAGAGCCAAGAACCCAGACACCAGAGCACAGACCCAGAGCACAGAGCCCAGAGTAAACAGCACACAGAACACAGCGCAGAGCCCTGGGCACATAGCCCAGAACCCATAGACCAGAGCTCAGAGACAGAGCCACAGCACAGATCTCAGAGACCAGAGACCACAGAACAGATCACACAGCATAGAACACAGAGCACAGAGCAAGAGCCCAGAGCACAGTGGGAGGAATGCAGAGTGCAGTGCACATAGCCACGGCACAGTGCCAGAGCAGAGAACATAGCTGGAGCATAGAGCTCAGAGCAGGGAGCACAGAGAACTAAGCACAGAACAGGAGCCCAGAGCCTCAGCCCAGAGCGCAGAATTCAGAGCACAGTGCACAGAGCACAGAGCCAGATCCCAGAGCCCAGAATACAGAGCAAAGAGCACAGGATAAAGAGTACAAAGACCAGAGCACAGAGTACAGAGCAAGGGCACAGATCACAAAGCACAGAGCCCAGAACATAGGGTGTAGTGCCCAGAGACAAAGCAAGGAGCAAAGAGCACAGAGTCAGAGCCCAGAGCATGGAGTGCAAAACAAAGGGCACAGAACCAGGACCCTAAGAACAGAGAGAGACTTCAGAGCCCAGTCCGAGAGTATTGAGACAGAGCCTAGAGCCAGAACCCAGAGCACACAGCCCAGAGCAGAGAGCACAGAGCCAGAGCACAGAGCACAAAGTGCAGAGCACAGAGCACTGAGACCACAGCACAGAGCCCAGAGAACAGAGCACAGAGCACACAGTCAGAAACCAGAGCTCAGAGACAGAGTATAGAGCATAGAGATCAGAGACCAGAGACCATAGCACAGAGCAAACAGCCAGAATCCAGAGCCAGAGCCCAGAGCACAGAGTGCAGTGCAGAGTACAGAGCCCAGAGACAGAGCCCAGAGTCAGAGCCCAGAGCACATAGCCAGAATACAGAGCACAGAGCACAAAGCACAGAGCAGGAGCCCAGAGCAAGAGCCCAGAGCACAGAGTACAGAGCACTGAGCACAGAGACAGAGCCCAGTGTACAGAGCACTGACCCAGACAGAGTCTGAGACAGTGCCCAGAGCCAGAGCCCAGAGTCAGAGCTAAGAGGACAGAGCACAGAGAACTGAGCCAGAGCCCAGATTCCAGAGTAGAGAGCACAGAGCACAGAGACCAGAGCACAGAGTACAAACCACAGCACAGAGCACAGGACTGAGAGCACAGAGACAGAGCTCTGGGCTCTGGGCTCTGTGCTTTGTGCTCTGGACCCTGGTCACTGTGCTCTGTGCTCTGTGTTCTGCCTCTGTACTCTGGCTCTGCCTCTGCTCTGGGTTCTGGTCTCTGTGCTCTGGTATCCATGCTCTGTGCTCTGTACTCTGGGCTCTGGGCTCTGTGTTCCATCTCTGAACTCTGGGTCTGTGCTCTGGGCTCTGGGCTCTCTACTCTGGGCTCTGAGTCCTTGCTCTGAGCAGTGAGCTTTTGTCTGGGCTGTGACCTCTGTTCTCTGGGTCTGTGCTCTAGGATCTGGGTCTGTGGTTTGTGCTCTGAGCTGTGGCTCTAGGCTTTGAGCTCCCAGATTTGTGAACTGAGCTCTGTGCTCTGTGCTGTGTGCTCTGTGCTCTGAACTCTGTTCTTTGTTTTCTGCACTCTGAGCCCAGGGCTCTGGATCTGTGCTCTGCCACTCTGTGCTCTGGGTTGTGGTCAATGTGCCCTGTTCTATTGTCCTTGTAAACATGCTCTGTGCTCTGTGTCCTGTGCTCTAGGCTTTCACTCTGCACTCTGGGCTCTGTGCTCTAGGCTCAGGGCACTGGGCTCTGTGTTCTGTTCTCTGGTCACCGTGCTGTGTGCTCTGTGCTGTGTCTCTGTACTCTGCATATTTCCTCTTCATCTGGGCTCTGTGCTCTGTGCTCTGGGCTCTCCGTCTGCACTCTGGACTCTGTGCTCAAGGCTCTGGGCACTGGGCTCTGTGCTCTGGTCTCTGGTCACAGTGCTTTATGCTCTTTGCTGTCTCTATGTACTCTGGATCTGTACTCTGGTTCTGGGCTCTGATCTCTGTCTCTGTTGTCTGGTTCCTGGCTCTATGCTCCGTGCTCTGTGTTTGTACTCTGTGCTCTTAGCTCTGGCTCTGGGCTCCTGCACATTTTTCTGTGCTCTGTGCTCTGCGCTCTGTATTCTGGCTCTGTGTTCTGCTATCTGTGCTGTGGGATCAGGGCTCTGGGCTCTGTCTGTGGGCACTGTCTCTGACTCTGGGTCTGGACTCCATGTTTTGTGCAGTGTACTCTGGTTCTGTGCTGTGTACTCTTTGATCTGCATTCTGCACTCTGTTATCTGGCTATGTGTTCTGGATTCTGTCTCTGGGCTCTGGCTCTGTGCTGTGTTCTCTGGTCTCTGAGCTCTGTGCTCTGTGTTTTGTATCTTATCTCTGGACTATGGACTCTGGGCTCTGAGCACACAGCACAGAGAACGCAGCACAGAGCCCTGGGCACATAGTCCAGAACCTATAGACCAGTAGGGTCTCTGGGTCTTGGCAGAATACAGAGCACAAAGCCAAGACCCAGAGCCCAGAGCCCAGGCCCATAGCTCAGAGACAGAGCCAGGGCACAGAGCACAGAGACCAGAGACCTCAGAACAGAGCACAGAGTCCAGAGTCCAGATCACAGAGCACAGAGCCATAGCACAGTGACTAGAGACCAGAGCAGAGAGCAAGAGCACAAAGCCTAGAAAACAGAGTAGGAGCCCAGAGCCAGAGCCCAGAGCACTGAGTTCAGAGCACAGAGCACAGAGCACAGACAAAGAGCCAGGACCCAGAGAACAGAGATGGAGTCAGATCCTCAACCCAGAGTATTGAGAGAGAGACTAGATCCAGAGCCCAGAGCACAGAGCACAGAGCACAGAGCACAGAGTGCAGAGCATAGAGACTGGAGCACAGAGCAGAGGGACCAGATCACCAAGCACAGAGCCAAGAATTCAGACCCAGAGTACAGAGACAGAGTAAAGAGACAGAACACAGAGCCCAGAGCACAGAGCACAGAGCCAAGAGCACAGAGCGCATAGCACATAGCAGAGATCTCAGAACCCAGAGCAAAAAGTCCAGAGCAGAGCACACACCACAATGCACAAATCAATGAGTTCAGAGTCCAGAGCACAGAGCCAGAGCCCCTAGCCCAGAGTTCCGAGAATAGAGCCAGAGCCCAGAGCACAGAGCACAGAGCACACGGCAGAGGGCACAGAACACATCATTCAAAGACCACAGTACAGAAGACAGAGCACATATCCCAGAGCCCAGAGAAAGCCAGAGCACAGAGATCAGAGACCAGAGACACAGAGCACATAGCACAGAGGACAGCATGTAGAGTCAGAGCCCAGAGCTCAGTGTGCAGAGCACAGTATACAGAGCATGGAGCCAGTGACCAGAGCACTGAGTGCAGAGCACAGAGCTCAGAGCCCAGAGCACAGAGCACAGGGCAGGGAGACAACAGCACAGAGCCCAGAACACAGAGCACAGAACCCAGTAACAAGAGCTCAGAGACAGAGTACAGAGCACACAACTCAGAGAACTTAGCACAGAGCCCACATCCCAGAGATCAGAGCACAGAGACCAGAGCACATATCCCAGAGCATAGATCTAGGGTATAGAGATGAACAGAGAGCCCACATCCCAGGCTCACAGCACAGAGAACACAGACAGAGCCCAGAACCATATCCCAGAGCATGGAATGAAGAACAGAGAGTACAGAGCACATTTCCAGGTCCCAGAGAACAGAGACAGAGTTCAGATCCCAGACCCAGCATATTGAGACAGAGCATAGAGCCATAGCCTGGGGCACACAGCCCAGATCACAGAGCACAGAGCACTGGGCCACAACACAGAGTGCAGAGCACAGAGCACAGAGTGCAGAACGCAGAACACAGAGTGCTAGAGCCCAGAAAATACAACCCTGTGCAGAGAATAAAGAGCACAGAGACCACAGCACAGATCCCAGAGAACAGAACACAGAGCCCATATACCAGAAACCAGAGACAGAGCACAGAGATCAAAGACCAGAGTCCATAGTACAGAGTACAGCACACAGAGCACAGATCCTGAGCCCAGAGCCAGAGCCCAGAGCACACAGCCAGAGCACATAGCACAGAACACAAAGCAAAGAACACAAAGAACAGTGTAGGAGCCCAGAACCAGAGCCCAGAGTGCAGGGTGCAGAATACAAGACAGAGAGCACAGAGGCAGAGCACAGAGCACAGTGCACAAAGCACAGAGTACAGAGTGCAGAGGCAGAGACCAGAACGCAGAGTGCAAAGCACACAGCACTGTCACTGGCTCTCTGCAGTGCCAAATCCACAGGTATTTGTCACTGCCTGCAGCAACAATTTGCACAGGTCTTTATCGGTGGTGGACTGGAAACCAACTTCTTCTATCTGCCTGCCGCTTCTTCTTTTTCCTTTCTGCTAATGGCTTCTCTGCTGCTTTCTGCTAACTGCTGCTCTTATTGTCGCGCCTTGCTGTTGCACCTTACTCTCGCGCCCCCGCCCACCGCCCACTTATATTCCCTCCAGGAGGCGGAGGGTGGGGCCATGCCAGTTGCAATCAGGTGAGGAACCTGCTGCCCCATCACAGCAAGGTTTAAAATGAGCAGGCCCAAGCAGGTGTGCTTGGGAAAACCTGTGCACGCGCTGTACACATGGACTCAACTGAACATGGCCAATGATAAATCACCTGAGTGTGCTTATGTCAATTAACCTCCTCACTGCCGATGTGATCAGGCACGGTTCTGGCTGGCACAGCCCCCAACACAGCACAGAGCACAGAGCCAGAGCCCAGTGCACAGAGCACTGAGCCCAGACAGTGTCAGAGACATTACCCAGATCCAGAGCCCAGAGCCAAAACCCAGAGCACAGTGCCCAGAGCACAGAATGCTAAGCAAGACCAGAGCACAGTGCCCAGAGCACAGAATGCTAAGCAAGACCAGAACCCAGAGCCCATAGTACAGAGCACAGAGTAAATAGAGCACAGACACCAGAGAACTGAGCACAAACCAGAGCACAGAGCACAGAGTCGAGAGCACAGAGCCAGAGCACTGTACTCTGGTCCTGGGCTCTGGCTCTGTGCTCTGCACTCTGGGCTCTGAACTCTGTGCTCTCTCTCTGTACTCTGGCTCTGGCTCGGAGCTCTGGGTTGTGGGCTTGGTACTCTGTGTTCTGTGCTCTGAGTTCTCTACTCTGTGCTCTGTGCTCTGTCTCTGTACTCTGGCTCTGGTTCTGAGTTCTGAGCTCTGGGCGATAGACTCTGGTCTCTGTGCTCTGTGCTGTGTTCTGTGCTCTGGGCTCTGGACACTGAGCTCTTTTCTCTTGTCTCTGGTCATTGTACTCTGTGCTCTGTACTCTGTTCTCTGGGCTCTGGGCACTGTGCTCTGTTCTCTGTCTCTACTCTGGCACTGTACTCTGAGTCTGTCCTCTGGGCTCTGTGCTCTGTAGTCTGGTCTGTGGTCATTGTGCTCTGCTCTCTGTACTCTGCACTCGGTGCTCTGTGCTGTGGGCTCTGTGCTCTGGCTCTGTGCTCTGTACTCTGTGCTCTGGACTCTGGCTTTGTGATCTGGCTCTGTGCTCTGCACTGTGTGCTCTGGGATCTGGATCATTTCTCTGCTCTGTTCTCTGTGCTCTTTGCTCTGCCCTCTGCACTCTGGTCTCTGACTCTGTGCTCTGGCTATTTGTTCTTGTTCTGTGTTCTGCACTCTGTGCTCTGGGCTCTGGATCAGTGCTCTGGGCTCTGTGCTTTGACTCTGTACTCTTGCTCTGTGCTCTGTGCTCTGGTGTGTACTCTGAATCTGTGTGCTAAGTTCTAGGCTCTGGTCTCTGTGTTCTCTCTCTCTACTCTGGGTCTGGGCTCTGAACTCTGGGCTCTGGGCTTTGTGCTCTAGTCTCTGTGCTCTGTTCTCTGCTCTCTGTGCTTTTAGTTCTCTCTTGGTGTTCTGGGTTCTGTGCTCTGGGCTCTCTGTTCTTGTCTCTGGGCTTTGAGTTCTGTGCTGGGGGCTCTGTGTTCTGGTATCTGTTGTCTGGACTCTGTGCTCTGTGCTCTGTACTCTGGTCTCTGTGCTCTGTGCTGTACACTCTGGGCTCTTGGCTCTGCGTTTTGTCTCTGTACTCTGGGTCTGGTCTCTGGGTTCTGGGCTCTGTGCTCTGGTCTTTGTGCTCTGTGCTTTGTACTCTTTACTCTGGACTCTGTGTTTTGTCTCTGAACTCTGGGTCTGTGACCTGGGCTCTGGCTCTGTTCTCTGCCTCTGTGCTCTGTGCTCTGGTCTCCATGCTCTGGGTTCTATTGTCTGTGCTCCAGTGTCTGGTCTCTCTGCTCTGTGCTCTGTACTGTGGGCTCTGTGCTCTGTGTTTGGTCTAGTACTCTGGCATGTTCTATGGGCTCTGGCTCTGTTCTCTGGCTCTGTGCTCTGTGTCTGGTCTCTGCTCTGGCTCTGTACTCTGGGCTGTGGGTCTGTCATCTGTGCTCTAAGCTTTGTCTCTGGGATCTGGGCTCTCTCTCTGAACTCTGGGTCTGGGTCTTTTCTCTGTGCTCTGTTCTCTATCCTCCTGCTCTGTGCTCTGGGCTCTGTGTCTGTGCTCTGTGCTCTGAGCTCTGACTCTTCTTTCTCAGCAAGACCTGTCACATATTTTGATGTTCTTTCACCTGTTCTGTTTTGATTTTCAGGATTATACCCATGTTGGGTCTTTGCTTATACATTTGAGCAGAGAAGGTTTTGATTAAATTTCTGATACTGTGGTGCATTCTCTATTGTGAGGGCCATGATTCAGTGTTACATATCCCAATGTGATGTTGTTTACACTTAAAGTCTTGGGAGTAGATGGTGTGTTGTAAGGAAAGTCTTTCCTCATAGGTCTTTGATAAAAAAAAAAAAAAATCAGCATATGTATCATCAGCTGTCCCTTGAAAGCTACAGGAGAGAGCTAGGAATTCATGAGGGCATTGACATCCTTGCAAGGGGAATTAGGGTCAGTAATGATGGTTGCTTACAGAATGATTTGGCACTACTTCCTGTTTTGATAGATTATGTTGAAGCTGAAGAAATGCTCTAGAATTTGTGCGTAGACCTTAAACAGTGACCATTTTGTTAGTGTCTCTTCACTATAGATGGTTTTCAACACCCACACCCTTCTGCTTTTCATGTCTCCCCAAATGTCCACACTCTTCCTTTTTGAGTATTCACCTTTGAAGCTTCCTAATCATTCATCTTTAAGCATGCTCCATGTTCAAATTTGGGATTATGCTCAGTGAAAATGTGTTCATCATGCCAAGAGCAGGCTCTCATTTTATCCACTAGCTTGTGGTCTGCAACATTCAGGGACTGATAATAGGATTCTTGGCAATTTCCCAGAAGGCCTTGTGCCACCAAGGCACTAGTCTGGTCAAAGGAATTAACCCTTTGGGTGAACACAGATTGGCCAGATATTTCTGCATCTGAAGGTGAGTTGAAGGGACTCTGGAAAAATTACAGCAGGAAAATTTCTGAGTGCAGTCCAGTTGTAAGACAGCAGCCAAGGTGGTTGGCAGTGGCAGGTGGAGTGAGCACAGAACAACTCTCCTTGCCTGACAGCTCCTTCCAGCCCTCCATCCAACATGCTGAGTGAATGAGTCCCTCACAACTCTCCTCATGAGTCATCCCAGCAGTCACCCACCTCCACTTAGAAGTCCAACTGCCCAGGTTCCAGCTGTCTCATGTTATGACTTTATGGGAAAGGAGGAGCAACCAACCAGAGTGGGTTTTATGTTGCACAAATCAAGGAGTACCTGAACCAGGTTGCTGCACTGCATGCTGCCCTGCACTGAGCTGTCAGCAGTCATTATGCCATGTGGCTGCTAGGGCCCTAGGCCAGTTCCCTGACTTGGCAGAATCACAGGTGTGCCCAGACTTGGAAGAGCAGTTTCAGAGGGCAATGCCAGCTGGGGCTGGTGCTAAGCTTGCTAACCCACGTGTCCTCATGCAGTCCATCATTCCTGCCTGGTCCTCTAGACCTCATGGGTGTCCACTGCCTGCAGCTAGGTGACTGAAGGTCATGATACCCATGGTGGCCAGATGAGCACAGTGCCATCTAGCAGGCCTGGAGGATATTGTGAGCTGTCAGGCTTCAGTGGGGTCCTTTGTCATGCCAGGACTCAGAGAGATCCACGTTCCTGTCGGCTGTGCACCGCACACCCCATATGTCCTCTTCAACTGGGCCAAAAGGTTAGGATCCCATTTCTTGAATCATCAGGCTCCCTGGCCCTCGCTACCTTCATCTTTCCTCTTACAATCCCCATGGAGCTGGTGCTAGTTTTGAATCTTGTTCTGAAGTGGCCAGGACCAGAAGTGTCTCTGGTTGTCATGGGAACTGTGACAACACCGTGTTGTCATGCCATCTCTGTGATCTCAGGTGCTGTCTGCGGTGCAGGCAGGAGGTCACAGAAGTCACTCCTCAGCATCCAGGTGGCCCAAGGCCCAGAGAAAGTCTCTAGAGAAAATGAAAGTGTGTTGTCCTGACAGAGATTGGAACCTACGCACCCTTCACATCCACCATGCCCAAAGCCTGACACTTCCACTTTGAATAGAGTCATTCTCCCATCTTTTGCTCTCCTGTCACAGGAGCACTGGGAACCAGGTGAGGAAATTTTCAGAGTGCAATGACTTGCAATCGAATGATTGAGTGATCATGGAACATTCCTGGGAGCCTGGTGGGCATTGTAGTCCCTGCCTTGATTCAAAACACTGTAGACTTACTGATCATTTGGTTCAAAATCTTCATCATCTTGCCTCACCACAGTCATCATTGCCTTCCCCAAGATTGGTTTGCCAGGGTGGTAGTAGTGTTTGTCAGGACAACAAGTTCTCAACAGGTTCTTCTTCCAAGGTGTCAGGTACCAGGGAGAAGCAAGAAAATGGCATAGTACAGAATGACATCTACTACCTCATGAATGTGTTGGGTCAGGGGATGACAGCGCTGATCACCCTGCAGAGCTTCAACTGGAAGAAGAGATACTGCTGGCATGTGGCTGTGCTGGTTCCTCCAGGGTTTTGAAAGATTGGATGTACCACCAAGGCCCCAGAAGGGCTGGTGTTTGGTGCAGGAGGCCACAGTCACAACACCACCAGCAGTATGGCATCAGAATTTCTGCTGACTGTGAGCCAGGCCCCAAACTACACTACTTCTGAATCTTCACCACAGGGTGACTGAGTTCGTGACAGCAGTGGGCACCATGACCATCAGCTCCCATATATTCCTGAGCTTTGTAGGATGATACAGCTTGTAAACAGGGACAGTGGACATGTGGGGCAAGTGGTGGCTACTGGTCCTGTGTCCCACAAATAAGCACCAGGGCACTTCTCAGAGTGATAAGATGAAAGTGTGGAAAGGGTTAGAAGAAGTAGGGTGTGAGGTGACTAATGTCAAAGAACATCTCCTCATAAGAAATGCTGGTGACCGTGAAAGCATTGCTACTTCTAATCACAGTTCCATGCTGAAAGTCAGATTGGAAAAGGCTTGCGGGTCCAACTGGTTCTTCGTCCAGTGTGCCGATTCAGTTGGTGAAAAGAGAAAAAAAATGATGACAGGAGATGTTTGGCATATTCAAAAGAGTTTTTCTGTCCTGGCCCCATCTGAGGGTTTGGGGATTCTAGCTATGGTCTTTCCACATGCTAACTGAGTGCTCTCCAAGAGGAACTTTCCCTTCAGCTTTGCAGGAAAATCTTTTATGTACCATATACTTCCCCTAATGGTCTGTTTCTGTCAAAGACATTAAAGAAAACCTAGCTCCAAATGAAGCCAACAAGTCCCTAAGGAGCTCTACATCTTCCTTATCACAACAATCCTGCAAGGAACATTTGGTGCAAGTCAAGACCAAAATTTAGATGTGCGACATGAGGAGAAAATTTTATCCCTGTCCATTGAAGGAGGAAAAGGGTTGTAGCAGATCACTGAGCAGAAAAATATGTCAGTGAGCATGGAGGCTGGGGGCAGCAGGAGGAGAGGCAGGCCTATGTGGGAATCAGAATATTCTCAGGGTGTTTGTATAAAGGGAGACTTCTGGGATCATTCCCACCTGGATCCCTAGCCATTCATATCACAATCCGCTGATTCCTTCCTCAGTCCTGTTTTTCCTCCTGGCATTTTCTTTTGACAATTTCTAACCAGGAGATATCTGGGAAAAATGCACAAGCCTGTACAGCTGCTGGATCTTGCATACAATCTCATTTATGGGTGAGGTAAAGGAAGGTGTTTCTCCTGGGCAAAGCCTTTTTCCCTAAGTGAGGGAATGCCTCAGGAACACAGCCAAACCATGTCAGTTAATTTACACAGGTAAAGGGACGTGGTGATTGCTCATGGTATCTGGGGTCCAAAGACAGATATATGGTGGGAGGAAAAAAATTAATAACTTTCTCATCCAATGTCCACCTGACGCTAGTTACGTTTGCAGTTCTTTCTCTCAAGATTCAATGGAGTGAGATAAGTGGCTGAATGTCACATCTGGGATCTCTGAGTCCTTCCAATGCAATCAAGTCCTCTCTGAAAATGGACTCAGTTTTGGTTTACAGTACTCCAGTTCCATGAGAGTGAAAGATGGCAAAGTGACAGCATTTTCAGTGGAAGGGGCAGGCATCCGGCATAGCGGTTGTGAACGTCATGGAGGTTCCAGTCTCTGGTAGGAGCACGCAATTTCTCTCTCCCAGAGGATTTATCCCAACCTTGGGCCACCTGGATGTTGAGGAGTGGCTTCTATGACCTCGATCCTGCACATCAAGCAGCGCCTGAGGTCATTGAGGGGCGGTGTGAGAGCGCGGTGGCATCACAGTTCCCATGGCAACCAGAGACTCTTCTGGACCTGACTGCTTTCAGACCACGAATGAAAAGAAGCGCCAGCTCCACGGTGATGTTAAGAGGAAAGAGGAAGGGAGCAAGGGCCCGGGGCCTGATCTTTCAAGAAATGGGATTCTAAATTCTTGGCCCACTTGAATTGTAGCTATGGGGGACAGCAAATCAGCCGTGGATCCATCGGGGTCCAGACAGGACAGAGCTCCTGGCTGAAACCTGACAGATCACACTACCCTCCAGACCTGATAGGTGGCACTGTTCTGGTTTGACACCACTAGGCATCATGACAGCATGGTCACCTAGACCCTGCTGTGGGCAGTGAGCCCCGATAAGGACTGGGGGACCAGGCAAGGATGGGGGGACTGCATGAGGACATGTGGGTCACACAGCTTAGCACCAGCTCCATCAGCATTGTCCTCTGACACCACTCCTCCAGGCCTGGGAACACACAGGATTTGGCTGAGTCAGGAAACTCACCTAGGGCCCTAGCAGGCACAAGGCATGATGGCTGATGATAGCTCAGGGCAGGGGAGCATGCATCGCAACACCCTACCTTAGGTTTTCCTTGAAATGGGAAACATCCCAGTCAGTCTGTTCATTTTCCCCTCCTTTCCGTGATTGCCCCAAGAGGAGATAGCTGCAACCAGGGGAGTTTGTCTTCCAAGTGAAGGTGATTGGCTGCTGTCATGGCTCACAGGGAGATCAGGGAATCATTCACTCAGTATGATGAAAGAATGACAGGATGGAACTGCCAGGCAAGGAGAGATGATCTGTGCTCACTCCACCTGCCTGTGACAACCACCTTGGATACTGTCTTACAACTGGGCTCCACAAAGAATGAGACCTCAGTGACATTTCCAGAGGACCTTCAACTCACCTTCAGATTCTGAAATATCTAGCCAAAATTTGTTCACCCAAGTGTTTATTCCCTTGACCAGATGAGTGCCTCTGTGTCACCAGGCCCTCTGAGAAATGGCCAAGGGTCCAATTACCAGCACCTGTAAAATGCAGAGCACAATCCAATGGATGAAGCAAGAGCTTGCTCTTGAAATGATGAACACATTTTCACAGGGCAGAATACCGTATGTGAACATGCATCATCCTGAAAAAAGAATGGCATGAAACTTCAAGGCTGAATACTCCACCAGGAAGAGTAAGGGCCTTTTGGGGAGGACTGAAAAGCAAAAGTGTGTTGGTGCTGAAAACTAACTTTAGTTAAGGGACACTAACGAAATGGCTTTGGTGGATGTCTATGTCCAAATTCCCTGACATTTCTTCAGCTTCAACATACTGTACAGGTAGAGAAGGTAGTCAATGCCAGATCATTCTGTGAGGAACCAACATGACTGACCCTAATTCTGCTTGAAAGGACATCAATGACCTTGCCAATTCCTGGCTCTTTACTATTGCATGGAAGCACAGCTGATGACATATATGCTGATTTTTAATTTTTTCAGCACAAGTCATTGAGGTAAATCTATCTTTACACCACACCATCTACTCCATTCACCTTCAATGAAAACGACCTCACTTTGGGATATGCAGCACAGAAGCATGGCTCTCGAGATCAAGAGTGCACCTCAATCAATATCAGACAATTCTTATGAGGAGATGTTCCTTGGTTTTGTCAAAACCATCAGGCTCATTGGCAAATGTGAATACCCAAAATGGCAAAACTTGATATCCAGGAAGACATGTTAAAGAGCAGCCAAAAGAATGATATGCCCTAGTAAGCAGGAAGAGTGTGTCCTCACCAGTTTCAAATTTTAGCATCCTTTTAATTTCTGGGACTAGCTATATCCACCACCAACACGCCACGAACCTAGTGTCTCTGCTTTCTTTTTTCAGTTTGACTTCTTTCATAGAGGGTGTCTTGTGCATTTCTTGACCATGCAAAACACTATCCCCTCAGTCCCAAAACCGTGGTGCACATGAGAGCAACATATCCTTCACCTAATTCTAAATTGCATCTCTTTAGGACCTCCATCCATATTAACAACAGTCTAAAAAAGGGCTTCATTCCTCTGGACACTAGGCATCCAATGAAACTGGGAGACTATATTGCAAATTCCCCCAGTTCCTCCTGAATACTGTCAACAGGAGCTAACCTGTATGCATGCCCCAGTCATACAATTTGACTTCAAATCATTTGCAGCCCAATGCCAAGGAAAACTGAGTGGCAAAAGCCAGGGCCAAGGGCGGCTGTCTTTGGTCCTCACCTGTTGCTCTTCCAGATGACATTGACATGCACATGGAGAATGCTGAGCTGTGCAAGTTCACTTCAGTTGCACAGCGTCTGGAGTGTGCCCAAGAAGCCGGGTATTTGCCAAAGACTAATCCCGTTGTCATTTGAAAGATACTGCGATTTGCAACCTGGGGAGCATCGTCTTCTTCAAGAATTTGCTGATGGTATAACCCCAAGAGCATACTCATGAGAAGGAGCTAAGCTATGTGTTCCTGTGAATTGACTCATGTCAAGGAACATCTCCTCATAAGAATTGCTGGTGACCATGAAAGCACTGCTACCTCTAACCGCAGCTCCATGCTAAAAGTCTGATTGGAAAACACTTCTGTGTCCAACTAGTTCTGTTTCAAGTGTGCTGATTCAGTTGTTGAAAAGAGGGAAAAAAATAGAGGAGACCGTTGGCATATTCAAAAGAGGTTTTCTCTCCCCACCCGGTTTGAGGGTCAGTGGATTGGAACCGTGGTCCTTCCATATGCTAGTTGAGTGCGCTCCAAGAGGAGCTATTTCTTCACCATTGCAGGGGACATTTGATGTACCCTATAGATCCTCTAATGGACTGATTCTGTCAAAGTCTCTGCAGAAAACCTAGCTCCAAATGAGTACAAGTTCATAAGGAGCTCTTCATCTTCCTTACCACAACAATCCTACAAGGAACATTTGTTGCAACTCAAGATCAAAATCTAGATGTGCAACATGAGGGGAAAATTTTATCCCTGTATACTGAAGGAGGAAATGGGTTGTAGCTGATCACTGAGCAGAAAAATATGTCAGTGAGCTTGGAGGCCGGGAGGCAGCAGAGGAGAGGCAGGCCTATGTGGGAATCAGAATATGCTCAGGATTTTTTTTTTTTTTATCAAGGGTGACTTCTGGGATCATTTCCATCTGGATCATTAGCCATTCAAATCCCAATCCACTGATTCCTTCCTCAGTCCTGTTTTTCCTCCTGGAATTTTTCTTGGACAATTTCTATTCAGGGGATATCTGGGCAAAATGCACGAGCTGGTAGATCTGCTGGATTTGCATACAATCTCATTTATGTGTGATTTACAGGAAGGTGTTTCTCCTGGGCAAAGTCTTTTTTTCCTTAATGAGGGAATGGCTCAGGAACACAGCCAGACCTTGTCAGTAAATTTACAGAGGCAAATGGAAGTGGTGATTGCTCATGGGGTCCTGGGTCCAAGAACCAATATATGGGGGCAGGAAAAAAAAATTCCTCATCCAATGTCCACTTGCCACTAGTTACATTTGCAGCTCTTTCTCTCAAGATTCAATGGAGTGAGATAAGTGGCTGAATGTCACATCTGGGATCTCTGAGTCCTTCAACTGTAATCCAGGCCTCTCTGAAAATGGACTCACTTTTAGTTTCCAGTGCTCCCATGCCATGAGAGCAAAGGATGGGAGAGTGACTTATTCACAGTGGAATTGGCAGGCTTCTGGCATGGCGGGTGTGAAGGCACTGAGGTTCTAGGCTCCGGTAGGAGAACACACTTTCTCCCCAGAGGCTTTCTCCGGTCCTTGGGCCACTTGAAAGTTGAGGAGTGGCTTCTGAGACCCCGCGCTTGCAACTCAGACAGCACCTGAGGTCATAGAAGGGTGGTGTGAGAGTGTGATGGCATAACAGTTCCCATGGCAACCAGAGACTATTCTGGTCCTGGCTTCTTCAGAATGCAATTGAAAAGAAGAACCAGCTCCACGGTGATGGTAAGAGGAAAGAGGAAGGGAGCGAGGGCCAGGGGCCTCATCTTTCAAGACATGGGATTCTAAATTATTGGCCCACTTAAAGTGTAGCTATGGGGTAGGCAGGGGACAGCAGATCAGCCATGGATTATTCCGGGTCCAGACAGGACAGGGCACCCCGCTGAAACCTGACAGATCACACTACCCTCCAGATGGGATAGGTGGCACTGTTCTGGTTTTACCACACCAGGAGTCATGACAGCAAGGTCACCTACACCCTGCTGTGGGCAGTGAGCCCTGATGAGTATTGGGGAAGCAGGAAAGGATGGGGGTTGCATCAGGACATGTGGGTCACCCAACTTAGCACCAGTCCCATCTACATTGTCCTCTGACACCACTCCTCCAGGTCTGGAAACACACGGGATTTGGCTGAGTCAGGAAACTCACCTAGGGCCCTAGCAGGCACAAGGCATGATGGCTAATGACAGCTCAGGGCAGGGGAGCATGCATCAAAACACCTTACTTTAGGTTCTCTTTAAATTGGGAAATGTCCCAGTCAGTCTGGTTGTTTGCCCCTCCTTTCCATGATTGCCCTAACAAGAGATAGCTGCAATCTGGGGAGTTGGTCTTCCAAGTGGAGGTGCTTGGCTGCTGTCATGGCTCACAGGGAGATCAGGGAGTCATTCACTCATTATGTTGAAAGGAGCACAGTAGGAAACTGCCAGGCAAGGAGAGATGTTCTGTGCTCACTCCACCTGCCACAGACAACCACGTTGGATACTGCCTTACAATTGGGCTGCACTCAGAATGTGACCTCGGTGACTTTTCCACAGGACCTTCAACTCTCCTTCATATGCTGAATTTCTTAGCCAATGTCTATTCACCCAAAGTTTCATTTCTTTGACTGGATGAGTGCTTCTGTGTCCCCAGGCCCTCTGAGAAATGGCCAAGATTCTTATTACCAGCCCCTGTGAGATGCAGAGCAGAAGCTGGTGGATGAAGCAAGAGCCTGCACATGGCATGATGAACACACTTCCATAGGGCAGAATACCATAGGTGAACATGCATCATGCTTAAAGAGGAATGGCTTGAACCTTCAAGGCTGAATCCTCTGCAAGGAAGAGTAAGGACCTTCTGTGGGGACCAGAAAAGCAGAAGTGTGTTGGTGCTGGAAATTAACTTTAGTGAAGGGACACAACAAAATGGGTTTGTTAAAGGTCTATGTCCAAATTCCAGGACATTTCTTCAGCTTTAGCATACTGTACAGGTAGAAAAGATAGTCAATGCCAGATCATTCTGTGAGCAACCATCATGACTGAACCTAATTCCACTTGCATTGACATCAATGCCCTTGCCAATTCCTGGCTCTTTCCTATGGCATGCAAGCACAGTTGATGATATATATGCTGATTTTTAGTTTTTTCACAACAAGGCCTCTGAGGAAATGCGTTTTTGCACCACACCCTCTGCTCCATTTACCTTCAATGAAAATGACCTCACTTTGTGATATGCAGCACTGAAGCATGGCTCTCAAGATCAAGAGTGCACCTCAATCAATATCAGACATTTAGTCAAAACCATCGGGCTCAATAGCAAACATGAATACCCAAAATGGGCAAAACTTCATATCCAAGAGGACGCGTTAAACAACAGCCAAAGCGGTGATAGGTCTTAGTGAGTAGGAAGAGTGCATTCTCAAGCATTTTCAAATATTAGCATCCTTTTTATTTCTTGGACTGGCTATAACCACCACCAACATGCCATGTACCTAATATCTCTGCTTTCTTTCTTTCAGTTTGGATTCTTTCATAGAGTATTTCTTGTGTCTTTCTTGACCCTTCAAAGCAAAATCCCCTCAGTTCCAAAACCGTGGTGCACATGAGAACAACATATCTTCACCAATTCTACATTGCATCTCTTCAGGACCTCCATCCCAAATTAACAACAGTCTAAAAGAGGGCTTCATTTCTCTGGACACTAGGCATCCAATGAAACTGGGAGACTAGGTTTGCAAATTCCCCAGTTCCTCCTGAATGCTGTCAGCAGGAGCTAACCTGGGTCAGTAGGAGGAGAGGCAGTCCTATGTGGAATCAGAATATGCTCAGATTGTTGTATAAATGGAGACTTCTGCATCATTCCCACCTGGGTCCCTAGCCATTCAAATCACTATTTGCTAATTCCTTCCTCAGTTGTGTTTTTCCTCCTGGAATTTTCCTTGGGCAATTTTCTAGTCCAGGAGATATCTGGGCAAAATACAAGCCAGTAGAGCTGCTGGATCTTGCATACAATCTCATTTATGGTGATTATTTGTTACTCTTATAAAATATTTCTAGCTTTTTCACGTGTGTTCCTTTTTGGAGGTAAAGAATATCCAACTGACCTTCCATACCTGAGGATTCTGAATTCGTATATAGAACAAGCTGGGGATTGAAAATATTCAGAAAAAAATACATCTTTACTGAACACATATAGTTAATTTTCTTCCCATTATTCTCTAAACAGTAGAGTATAACAACTATCTGCAAAGCGTTTGCATTGTGTTAGGACTTATAAAAGATTCAGAGATGATTTACACTGTGGAGGAGGATCTATGTAAGTTATATGCAAATCTTACACCATTTTTTTAAGGGACTTGAGCATCCACAGATTATAGAATCTGAGGAGAGTCCTGATACCAGTCTCCCATGGACAGATGACTATCTTTATTGTTTTATTTTATTTTTTAATTTTTTAAAAATTTTACAGACTGGGGTTGGGGATATAGCTCAGTTGGTAGAGTGCTTGCTTTGCAAGCACAAGGCCCTGGGTTCAATCCCCAGCACTGCAAAAAAAAATGAGCAAACAAAAAATTTTACAGACTGTATTTTGATTAATTGTACACAAATGGGGTACTATTTTTAATTTCTCTGGTTGCATGCAATGTATATACACACCATTCAGGTAATCATACATATACATAGGGTAATACTGTCAGTCTCATTCTACTATCTTTCCTTCTCTCACCTCTCCCCTACTCTCATTTCCCTCTACACAATCCAAAGTTTCTCTATTGTTCTCTTATCCCACATCTTACCCCAAGCCCCATTATATATCATCATCCACTTATCAGAGAAAATATTTGACCTTTGGATTTTTGGGATTGGCTTATTTCACTTTGCATGATTTTCTCCAACTCCATCCATTTACCTGCAAATGCCATAATTTTATTCTTCTTTATGGCTGAGTAATATTCCATTGTGTATGTATACCATGGTTTCTGTATGCATACATCCATTGAAGGGCATCTAGATTGGTTACATAATCTAGTTATTGTGAATTGAGCTGCTGTAAACATGGATGTGGCTGCATTACTGTAGTATGCTGATTTTAAGTACTTTGGGTTTTAACCTAGGAGTGGCATAATTGGGTCAAATGCTGGGTCCATTCCAGGTTTTCTGAGGAATCTCCATACTGCTTTCTAGAGCAGCTGCACCAATTTGCAACTCCATCAGCATGGATGAGTGTGCCTTTTTCCCCACATCCACACCAATACCAATCATTGCTTATGTTCATGATAATAGTCATTCTAATTGAAATGAGATGAACTATTAGGGTGTTTTTGATTTGCATTTATCTAATTGATATAGAGGTTGGACACTTTTTCATATATTTGTTGATCACTTATATATCTTCTTCTGTGAAGTGTCTGCCCAGTTCCTTAGCCCATTTACTGATTGGGTTGTTGTATTTTTGGTATAATGCTTTTTAAGTTCTTTATAAATTTTGGAGATTAGTGTTCTGTCTGAAGTGTGTGGAAAAAGACTTCCTCTATTCACATCATTAATTGTTTTCTTTGCTGAGAAAAAGCCATTAATTTGAATCAATCCCATTTAGCAATTCTTGCTTTCATTTCTTGTGCTCTGGGGGTCTTGTTAAGGAAGTCTGTTCCTAAGCCAACATGAAGAAGATTTGGTGAAAGGTCTCCAGTCAAATAGCTAGGTCCTTGATCCATTTTGAATTGAGTTTTTGTGCAGGGTGAGAGAGAGAGGGGTTTAATTTCATTTTACTGCATAGGAATTTTTGCGCCATTTGTTGAAGAGTCTATCTTTTCTTCATTGTAAGTTTTTGGCACCTTTGTCTAGTATGAGATAATTTTCTTTATGTCTCTGTGTCTTCTATTCTGTACCATTGGTCTGCCTGTCTGTTTCAGTGCCATCACCATGCTGTTTTTGTTACTATTGCTCTATATTACAATTTGTGTCTTGTGATACCTCCTGCATCACTCTTCCTGCTGAGGATTGCTTTGGTTATTCTGGGTCTCATATTTCCCAGATGAATTTCATATTTCTTTCACTATTTCTATGAGGTACATCATTGACATTTTAATTGGAATTAAATTTAATCTGTATAGCACCTTTGGTAGTATGACCATTTTGACAATGTTAATTCTGCCTATCCAAGAACATGTTTGATCTTTCCATCTTTCAAAGTTTTATTTAATTTCTTTCTTTAGAGTTCTGTAATTTTTATTATAAAGGTCTCTCACCTCTTTTGTTAGATTGATTCCAAATTATTTCATTTTATTTAAGCATATTGTGAATGGAGTACTTTCCCTAATTTCTCTTTCAGAGGATTCATCACTTTTGAATAGATTTATGCATGCATTAGATTTATGCATGTTGATTTTATATCCTGCTACTTTGCTGAATTCATTAGTTCTAGAAGTTTTCTGGTGGGGTGTTTTGGATCCTCTAAATATAGAATCATGTCATCAGCAAATAGTGATAGCTTGAGTTCTTCTTTTCCTATTCATATCCTTGTAATTTCTTTTGTCTGTCTGACTCGCTAGTGTTTCAAAGGCAGTGTTGAATAGAAATGGTGAAAGAGGGCATCCCTGCCTTGTTCCAGTTTTTAGAGGGAATGCTTTCAGCTTTTCTCCATTTAGAATGATGTTGGCTGTGGGCTAAGCATAGATAGCCTTTACAACGTTGAGGTATGTTCCTACTGTCCTTATTTTTTCTAGTTTTTTGAGGATCTGGGGTGCTGTATTTTACTACAGAGACTTTTTCTGTACCTAATGAAATAATCTTAATTTTAAGTCTGTTGATGTAATGAATTACATTTATTGATTTCTGGGTGTTGGTCCAACCTTGCATCCCCTTGGTCATCATACACTATCTTCTTAATATGTTTTTGAATGCAATTTGTCAAAATTTTGTTAAGGGTTTTTGCATCTATGTTCATCAGGGATATTGTTCTGAAGTTTTCTTTCCTTGATGGGTCTTTGTCTGGTTTTGGTGTCAGGGTTATACTAGCTTCATAGAAAGAATTTGGAAGGGTTCCCTGCTTTTCTATTCCATGGAATATCTTGAGGAATATTGATATTATTTCTTCTTTGAAGTTCTTGTAAGGTTCAACTAAGTATGGCCCCATACTTTTCTTGATTCATAGGCTTTTGGTGACTTCTTCTATTGCATTGCTTGAAATTGATCCACTAAAATTGTGTATGTTCTCCTGATTGAGTTTGGGAGGATCATGTGTCTCTAGAAATTTGTTGATGTCTTTGAGATTTTCCATTTGGTTGGAGTACAGATTTTCAAAATGGCTTCTAATTCTGTGATGAATTTCAGTGCTGTTTATCAGGATATTTCTTTTTTCACCTTGAATTCTAGTAATTTGAGTTTTCTCTCCTCATTAGTGTGACTAAGGGTTTATATCAATTTTGTTCACTTTTTCAAAACCTACTTTTGGTTTTTTTCAATTTTTTGAATTGTTTCTTTGTTTCAGTTTCATTGATTTCAGCTCTGATTTTAATTATTTCCTGTCTTGTACTACTTTTGGTATTTTTGTTTTCTTTTTCTAGGGCTTTGAGATTTAATGTTAGATCATTTATTTGTTGACTTTTTATTCTTTTATTGAATGTGCTCCATGCAAAGAATTTTCCACTTAGTAGTGGTTTCATAGTGTCCCAGAGATTTTGATATGTTGTATTGTTCTTGTTTACCTCTAAGAATTTTTTTATCTCCTCCCTGATATCTTCTGTTATTCATGCTTCATTCAGTAGCATATTTAGTCTCTAGTTATTGGAGTAGTTTCTTTTTTTTATTATGTCATTGATTTCTAATTTCTTTCTATTATGATCTGATAGAATACAAGGTAGTATCTCTGTTTTTTTGCATTTATTAAAGGCTGCTATGTAGCATAATATATGGTCTGTTTTAGAGAAGGATCCATGTGCTGCTGAGAAGAAAGTGTTTTCGCTCGTTGTTGGATGAAACATTCTTTATATGTCTGCTAAGTCTAAATTATTAATTGTGTTATTGTGTTGTATGGTTTTTTTGTCCAGTCTTTGTTTGGAAGATATATCCAGTGGTGAGAGTGATGTGTTAAAGTCACCTAGGATTATTGTGTTGTGGTCTATTTGGTTCCTGGAATTGAGAAGGATTTGATTGACTTACATTGATACTCTGTTGTTTGGGGCATAATATGATTGTTATGTCTTGATGGTTACAGTTCCCTTAAGCAGTAAGAAATGTCCTTCTTTTTCCCTCTGACTGACTTTAACTTGAAGTCTACCTTATGTGATACAAGGATAGACACCTCTGCTTTTTTACTGATTCCATGTGCATGGTATATTTTTCCCCATCCTTTTTCAACTTTTGCCTTCAGTTGACTTTTTCTATGTGATGAGTCTCTTGAGGGTGGCATATTGCCAGGTCTTTTTTTTTTAATCCAATCTGTCATTCTGTGTCTTTTGATTTTTAAGTTTAGGCCATTAATATTCAGGGTTATTATTGATATATAATTTATATTCATGGTCATTTTGGCTTATTTTTGGTTTTGAACTTAACTCGGTTTCTCCTTTGATTAGCATTTCTTTTAGGGTAGTTCCTCCCTTTGCTGACTTACATTGTTGTTCTTTATTTCCATCTCATGGAATATTTTGCTGAGAATGTTCTGAGTGCAGGCTTTCTATTTATAAATTCTTTTAACTTGTTTTTTATGAAAGGATTTTATTTTGTCATTAAATCTGAAGTTTAGTTTTTCTGAGTAAAAGATTCTTGGTTGAAATTCATGTTCTTTCAGAGCTAGAAATATGTTTTTTCCAGGCCCTTCTGGCTTTTAGGCTCTGGGCTGAACAATCTGCTGATTTCTGTATTTGTTTCCCCCTGTATGTAAACTGGTGCATTTCTCTTGCAGTCTTTATAATTCTATCTTTATTTTGGATGTTAGGCGTTTTCATTATAATGTATCTTGGTGTGAATCTGTTGTAATTTTATACATTTGGTGTTCTGTAAGCCTCTTGTGTATGATTTTTCATTTGTTCTTCAGGATTGATAAATTTTCTGATATTATTTCATTGAATAGGTTATTCATTCCTTTGGTTTATATCTCTATGCCTTCCTCAATTCCAAAAATTTTAAAATTTGGACTTTTCATGATATTCCATAATTCTTGGAGGTTTTGTTCATGATTTCTTACCATTGTCTCTGTTTGGTCAACTTTATTTTCAAGATTAAATATTTTGCCTTCATTGTCTGAGGTTCTTTCTTCCAAGTGATCTAGTCTGTTGGTGATGCTTTCTATTGAGTTTTTAATTCGGTTTATTGTTTCCTTCTTTTAAGGGTATTTTTTTCAGAATCTCTATCTCTTTGTTGAAATGATCTTTTGCTTCCTGCATTTGTTTTTTTAACTGTTTATTGGAGCTTTCTCTTATCTCAAACTTTGCTTTACAGATGTACATTCTGAATGCCTTTTTCTGAAATTTCTTCTACCATGCTATCATTGGATTCTATTAATATAGCATCTTGGTTTGTTTGGGGCACTTTCTTCCCTTGTTTCTTCATGTTGTTCATGTCTCTTCTCTCTAGTAGTTCAGATCTTAGGTTTTGCAGTTTCCCCGCTATAGGCTTATAGTGACCCTGCAAGTTTCTAATACCTCACCTGACAGTGATCTTGCAGTCTCCAGCAGGTGTCTCAGGATGGGAGCTTCCCCACTTAAAGATGGCAGCTTATGCTTTGGGGATAATTCAAGATGACTGTACCAGCTTCTGAAAGCATTGGTAGATGGGTGCAGAGTCTGTGTGGGGTGCAGGTGGACCAGGGTAAGATTAAGTGAATGACTGAGTGTGCAGCTATTAGGGGGGCCTGGTTTTCACTGTGGAATGAGGGACACACAGTAAGGAAGGAGGGCAAGAGATGACCCATGAACTAGGTGGTGGCATCAGTATGTATCACAATCTTAATAATATATACTTAGAAATGCACACGTGTTTATGTTCTCATTCATATGGAAATCTGTGGATATGTGTCTACACATATATGGTTTCTGATGTATGTGGTTGGAAGGGCCAAGAAACAGACATAAAGTAGCAACAGTGCATCTCTGACCCCGACTGTAACCTCCAGTGCTGTTTCACAAAGAACTGGGGCTTCTTGGAGAAATTACCAGCTCCCAGCCTGAAGCAACTGATTATAGCAGAAACTAAAGAACGCTTGTGGGGCAAATCACAGGAGCCAACTTGAAGAGGCTTCTACCACACAACTCTTGGTGCGAGCATAAAACATAGTCCATCCCTTGTCATATCTTGTTCAGGATCCTCAAGGGTACTAAAACCCATGGGTGCTCAATTCTCTTGGTGTAGTGTTTGTTTATAACTTGCACAGTCCTCCTTTATACTTTAAATCAAATGCAGCTTAATGCTATGAAAGTAGATAGTATGCTGGACTGCTCAAGAAATCATGACAAGAAAGGAAAGTCTGTACATGTTCAGTATAGACAGTTTGTTTTAAATTTCTGTGAATTCAGAATCTACAGATACCTAGGGCAAATGTACTGAGATACACTAGTGAATTTTAAACCACTCAAAAACAATACTGACATGTGTCCTTGCCAATAATAAATAGATGAGCTAGTGAATTAGAAGGCTGGTTTGTGTAGAGTGAGAGCTAGAGTTGGAGAAACAGCAGTTAGCAAGCATCCTAATGTGAGTCAAGCAAGAATCCTCAATGAAGGCTAAATATAAAAGGGAAATTTTTGTGAGAATTAGGATATTTGCATGGTCTTCCAAGTGTCTCCGAATAAACTTCCTGCTAGTCTGAAATACACTAGAAGGCAGTGATTGCACACTGGAAAAATTGAGTAATTTGTATCTGTAATTACATAATTGATCCCCTGTCTTAGCTAGGGGATGAAAATCATCATCAGCAGTAAAGACAAGAGATACCACATACCTCTAGATGTGATTCCCTGACAAGGCCATAGCATTAGGCAAGGCCATCTGATAATGCAAACCTGGGCCCTTCTGCTTGAACATCAGGGAAACACCCAGTGATGAGCACTCTATATTTAAAAGAATAAGGAGAATAAAGTCTTATTCTCCCAAAATATTTTGGAAAAAAAATTGTAGAAATGTTCCAGATTAAAAGTACTTAAAAGACATGACAGCTGTATATAATATGTGTTAGTAGACATGATCCTGTACTGGACAGGGGGAAATTATTATAAATGACAGTATTGAGGACAGCAGACAAAACTGAAATAAGAAGGGCAGGTGAAAGTATCATATCAATGTCTAATTCACTGGCATTGCTAACAATTATATGAAACTGTCTTGCTTGGGAAGTGCATATTTAAGTACTTAAGGGTAAAGGACCATGATGCAATATTTCAGAAAGACAATATATACATATGAGGATACCTGCCATCTCTCCATCTGCTGTAGGTGAAGCAATCCTGTGTCAGTGCATGGTGGGGAGGGAGGTGCTGACGATAAGGAAAGGGAGCACAGTGTCACGATGGATTAGTTCGGGTGATGGTTATACAGTTGCTTTATTTTTTTTCTTTGATATTTTTCAGGTTTCTCTATAAATTTGAAATTGTTTTCAGAGCTAAAGGTTTAAAAAGAATGATCTATGAAATTTAAAACAGTGAACCAGATAGATTATTTAATGAATATTTAAAAGGCATTTGAGACAAAATTTTAACATTCTAGAGGCAGGGGGAACCCAGAAATACTTAAATAGGAACTGATACATATTTCCTTAAAATGATTAAAATGGGGAAAAAAATCCTAAACACTTCTAATGATAAAATGTTAGAAGTTAGGTTTATAACATACATAGTTAACTATGTATGGTCTTTAAATCTTGTGATTATTTTTAAACACATTCTGCATTTGGGATAGAAGGACTTACTTTTCATTAAATTCTAAGGTGACTATTCTGCCAAAGTAGTAAAAAGCCAAAGTACAATTTCCTCTTAGAAAATTTGGAAGAAAATAAGAATTCTGGGAGTGCCATTACTTGAAGTTGTTCCAGAAGCCCTGAGTAATGTGCTCAGAATTTCAGAAGCTGAAAGTCAGCAAGGTTTTCATGACTTGCAGATGATATGATTGATTTAGATAACATTCATGATGTACATTCTTGAAATGAAATTGGTAGGCAAAAAACTCTTGATATGTTTTGTCAAATGACTTCCAAAAGCCTGTATTAATTCACAGTCCTGCCAAAAGCACACTAACCTTCTCCATCACCTGTGCCTGTATCATTGATGAGCACTGTGTCTGTTCACAGGAAACTATTTACCTAGAAGCCCATGGAGAATCTGTTTTTTGAATTATTATATTCCCTTAATCTGGCAATATCTCTTTAAAAAGTATAAGGGAGGAGAAAGTCTCAGTGCTACTAGCAACAGAAAAAAATAAATTTCTTGAAAATAATCTAAACTGTACTGAGTAGTATATAAAGACAGTAAAGCTTTACTGAGAGACAATGAAAATTCAAATAAACAGGCAGTATATTTCCTTAAGGGGAAGACGTAATATTGTGAAAACATTTTAGGGTATTTTCTTTCCTACCTTAATTTGTAGTTTAAAGCAAATTAAAGTACAATGTAATGTTTTCTGAGATTTGGGTAATGTGTTTTGAATATTACCTAGAAAAATAAAAGATGAGAGTAGATAGCTAAAAGATTTAATGGAAAATAAATTGTTGACACCAGGGTTAATAAAATGTTACAAAACAATGAGTAAATCATAAGCAAAACAGGAGAATAAACTCATACTGCACAAAAAAATTTAAGGTTGTTGAGAAGCATATCAAATCAAGAGATTCTTTTAACAGTCCTCAGTAACAGAGTCAGCTGTTAGGAAGTGGAGGATACTGAACTTGAATCATATGTGCAAATAGATTACTGAGTATTTTTCAAAGGCAAACAATGAAAAAGCTAGAAGAAAATGTATTTGATCAAAGATGTAAGCAATTTTTTCTAAGCATAAAAAGCAATATAATAGATTTGAAAAGTATTTCAAACTTCCTTAGGGTAAAAAATATTTCATGAGCCAAATTAAAAGACAAAAAATTAAAAGGGAAATAAGATATAAATTATTAACTTCCTACCTCTATATGCACAGCTCTTTAAAAAATAATAAGAAAGCTAGAACCACAGTAGGACAAATAGGTAAGAACATGGACAGTGAGTTCAGGGGAGAAGCACAGAGGGGCACATATCCAGCCTCCCACAGATTAAAACATTTACACCATGTTTTGCTTTTAATGATAATCCATGTTACATGCCTGTGGCCTTTTTGGGAGCATGTTGTTCATATTATAGTATCAAAACTTGATAAAATTGCTGCCTGGTGGCCTTGCATATTAAGATGTTTTCCATATTGTAGCATGTGAAAATGATAAAACAGATGACCTGTGTACTTCAGTACTCATTTGAAATCCACCTAGTAGCATTGAAAACTAATAAGGAAACTGCCCTGTCATCCTCAATACTGACATGGTATCCATATTATAGCTTTAAATACTGATAATAGGGCAACTTTTTGGCCTTTTGCATGAAAAAGAAAATCGATGTGGCATTTCTTATGGTCATTAGTTATTAATGTCACTTGTATTTGTGTAGATCATATAACATCATATATGTGTGGCCTTTAATGTTAATATGTTAACCATATGGTGGCATTTGTTACTACTAATCATTCCTTGCAGGCCTTTAGTAATAATCTAATATTCAATTAGAGCTTCAATTCTCATATACTAACTGCTCTGTGGCATTAATGCTACTAGGACATCTGTATTTGAAAACTGAAATTGATATTACACCTCCCTGGGACTTTCCAAATTAGTCAATTATCCTCCTAATGGCATTTAAACTAATATCACAGATGCACTGTGGCCTTTATTACTGACCAGATACCCATTTCATAGCATCTATAACTGATAAAATAACTGCCTTTTGGACTTTACAGCTGAAAAGAGATCCAAATTATAGCATGAAAGAGTGATAAAATTAATAGCTTTGGGCATTTAATATTGCTATGTTGCACATGTTGTAGTATCAAACCTTGAACAAATAGCTTCCCTGTGTCCTTTCATTTATATTTTCTTTGACTAGAACTGTACCTCACAAATATGATGCTTTTATCTAATCCAGATCCAGTAATTTTATAGAAATAATTAACTCACATTTAGCTTGGAATAGAATAATTATATTGAAAAATGGGATAGGTATTAGAGTAATTTTGATTAATATTGAAATGATATCAGTTTAATAGATGAAATATTGAGATACTATTTTAAAGTATTGCATAAATCAGCAAAATCATTCAGACCAAAGGTAAGAAAAGCCTCACAATGTGGAACTCACAATTTGACAACCAAGTTGTCTGCTGTCTGCACTGTCCCAGGAGACATGGGGCATGATCATGGCATTTCACTGCTAATAATCAACAATTTTATAAGCAAAATATGCACAGTTTCTCAGCACCTTAACTCACACTTCAGGTACACAGTGACATGTCGCTCTCCTGTGTAGAACTTAAAGTGCTGACAGATATGCTGCTCATGACATCTTCATGGGGTAAATGAAGATTGCATATTCTTAACTTTGCAAATGGAACACTGGAACATGGAATATGCAGTAGAAATCATAACCAGGCAGAGTTCAAACATCCTTCCATGTCTCACTGCACGTTCAGAAAACTCTGCCTCCTTGGACTGTGACCCTTCTTGTTAATGTGCACTGTCTCTGTGGGTACCTTCAGGCAATGACCGTGTGTTTTGGAAATTCTGATATTCACACTCATGATGATTTTATTGGATTTTGAATTATTTCTCCTTCTCTCTCCAGGACAAGCTTGGTGGAGCAAGTTGATTTCAAGTTCTGATCACTATACATCACTTCTCCCAGAGTCACAGTATTGAAAAAACAGAAGAAAATTGGAAAGGTGCCATTTTGTTAATGCTAGTTTTGATCCTCATGTCTTCAGTAAACATCCCCTTGAACAAACAGACCAAGGAAGGAAAGCTCTACCATTTCCTGAATGTAAGTTTAAAATTTAAATTCTAACACTCTTTCCCCAAATGCATCGTGTGTGTGTGTGTGTTTGTGTGTGTGTGTTTGTGTGTTGAGGGAGCTGCTCAAATATATACTACACTACTTAAACATGACGGGAAAATATATATATATTGTGCAGCAAAATAAAATAAATTGATCAGTGTTACAGATTTTATGCTGCAGTTGCACTGTGTGGTGCCTAGTTAATGAATGAATTATTCCACAGTTACTCAGCCATTGTTGCATCCAAATACAGTCATTCTAAATCAACATTTATTTCACATTTATCTAGGATTAAATTTAGTATATTGCAAAATGCAATGGTTATTTTAATACATTATTTTTACTCCTATTGAAATGATGGAAATCTAAGATAAAATATTGAAATGACATTCAAAATATTACTTAGGTCAGCAAAAGCATTCAGATTGAAGATGGGGTGGGGTGGGTGAAAAGTGTAAGAAGAGATTCAATTCAGGAATCAAGATTTATTTAGAGGAAAAAAGTATGTGTTTCTCTCTGACATAAATATGAGAATTAATATAAAAACAATTTAAATGAATTTTAATACTCCTTAGTTCTGCCATGTCCATCTGGAAGACATAACATGTGGAACTTGGTGTTACTGCTTACTTATTTCTTTAGGTTGTTTAGAGTTCCTAAATATTCTAATAAAAAGATCAGAAAATAAATGTTGGGAACAAACACAGAAAATGTTTTCTGTATTAGATAGCTTAACTTCCATTAAGGAAGAAACTAAATAATTACCCTGGAGTCCTTCAGAGACCATGAATTTTTTACAATGATACATACCCATGAAATCCCTTAGTTCTCACACCAAGACTAAGTGCTGGGTATCTGCTTCACCATGTCAGATTCGTCCATGCTTTTATAGAACAGGTTGCTTGAAACCAACAATGGAGCTGGAAGTTAGTTCAGGGGCAGAGCACTTGCCTAGCATGTTCAAAGCCCTTTGTCTGACCCCAGTAACATATTTAGGTTTAAACTAGCAGTAGATAAACAGACTTGAAGGACCTGTAAGTGAGAAGTATATTTTACTCCAAAAGTATTTTACCTATTCTTGCCAAAAGAAATATGTCCAAGTCAAACTAAATAACCAATGACAACTTGTTAGATTCAGGGAAGGAAATGTTGTCCACCATGTTTCATATCTGTCTATACGGTTTTATAGATATATAATTTTCTGATTTATGCACATGATGTATATACAAACACGTTTAATTCACATAAAGTCATTTAATAAGAACATTCTATATACTCACATAATATGGATATTGATTTTAAAAATGACAAAGCATTCAAAGAAATTTTCACATTCTTTAATCAGAAATAACATTTGGTAATATTTTAAATTATTCTTACAAAAAATAATGGAATATTTAAATTAAAAAACAATGAATCAAATTAAATAAATTAAAAAAAAAAGAAATACTTAAAGAAAAATAAATAGGTAAGATACTTTTATATCAGCTTCCATTAAATCTTGGGTTTTTCTCTCATACCCTTGAGTGATAGTTAGAAAAACCCAACAGTGATGAGAAATCTGTGCCATTCTGTCTCTCAGTAATGCCTGGCTACTCACAACAGAAACTTAAAATAGAATTTAGTCTTGATGGCTAAATCACCTTCCTGTTCACCCTGAGAACATCTCCTCCCTCTCCTTTGCTTATCTCGCTCTCCCTGAATATGCAAAATGCCAGACCATTAAAGATCTCACCGTCTATTGAGTTTCTTCTGTTTGGATGAAGAACACTTTCTGCTTGTTCAAGTATAGGACAAACCTTTGTGTCAAAAAGTAAAAATGCAGTTGGGTGTCTAAGTATAAATTGCTTTGTGAAAACAAGTATTGAAAGGATACATTTTTCTGTACTGGAATTATGGGCCCTATACATGCATAATTTTTAGGTATACAGCCTTAAACTCTCTGCAGTTCCTGATGGGTTTTGCTTGTAGGGTTTTGAGCTACGTTTTTTGCTGCAAATGTTGCCAGTGCTCCTGCCCCATAAAATTAGTTGTGGAATTTTTATCATAAGAAGTGTCAATAAGAAAAATAGTAAGAGAATACACATTATCTTCTAGCAACCATATCATTTAAGCTGTGAATCTCCATGAAAACCCATCTGAATAACCTTCATTTAACATACCAATGGATAATGGTTAGTGGGTTAATTTGTTCTTCACATAATTTAATGCAAGAAGTAACAACTTTAAAAAACAAATCTATTTAATGACTAATACCATGCACATGCAATTGCTAATGAAATATCTCTTCAACAGCAAAGCATTTTTCAAATCCAGTCACATTTTTTAATCGACTGCCTAGAGCAGGCACCCACACACAGAGCAGGAGCCCTACCAGCTCTTACAGCCATGGTCAGTGTAGTGACAACTCCCAGACAGAGGCAGCTGCTACTGTCCTGAGCCTTTTCACCCACTGAAGGGAAGACACAGTCATCCTCCCCAACAGACCACAGAGTCTACATGTCAAGGTAGGCCAGTCCAAGGACCCAGCAGGAAACCAGAGACAGAACAGTGGGAATAAACTGCCTTTCATGTTCCTCACCACATCTGCCACCCCTCAGCTCCCCCAGCCCTGAAGCCATTCCCTCCTTGACTCAGAAAGAGGAACATTAACAATGAGTCCAGAGAAGGAAAGTGTGCCTCCATTGGTTGGTGGCTCCTCTTGAAAATGGTCTGCCACCATTTGGGGAGAAGTGAGTTATAGAGACTGGTAGGGGAGAATTTACAGATTTCAAAGCCGTTTCTTCAAGGGGACTTGATAGAACAAGAAAAGAGGATTGCTATTAAAATAAATTTCGACAGTGGAAGCTTTTACTGCTTGCAAATCAAAGATTATAAGACATGTTTGATTAAATGGTGACTGATAAAACACTTGCAAAGCTGACCCAGGAAATTTTATTATTGCATGTGTTACTGTCATGTAACCTAAGATAGTCTCAGTTGCTGGAGCATTCTCAGAACCCACAGGGAATCCCAGATACTTTAAATCAGTAGGGAGGTTTCAGAACTTGTAGTGCTCTGATCCAAAACCAAATATTGTGATCTTTGTGAAAACTCTGAAGCCCATGAAATCAATCACATGTTTCCTGCAGCCTCTCCTTTCCATAGGTGAGAAGAACATGTATATATGCTCATGGTGACCTGACTAATGCATGCACAGAGCGTGCGTGCCTGGCCTGTTGCCAGTGAGTGACTCATTTTGCACAAGCCAGGCATCCGCAAGAGAAGGTTGTAGGGGCTCCAGCCTCTTCCTCCCACTGAGGCCAGGAACTCCTATTGATGCAAAGTACATCAATTAAGAGAAATTATTTCCCACCTAGATGACTGAAGCCAGCTGAAATAAAGTGCCCAGGCTTGCTTGTTAACAACTTTTACCTTTGCTCAGTGGAAGATTCACCAGATTAAACTAGAACTCTGAGACCCAGGCAATCAAAGGCTGTGTGCCCTTTTAACCCTGTAAGAGCAGACTGTCTCTGGAGCAGTCAGCTGCTTACCTGCACTGTGCGAGGCCTTCAGGAGAGCAGGTAGGGCAGTACCAGAGGGCATTTGACAGAAAAAACAGCCTTTGGACAGAGCTGAACCAAGTAAACCCAAGGAAGAGATGGTGACCAAAAAACACTCAAAAACAGTTTTTAAAAAAATGAGGTTCTGAAGAAAAACACATTCTCAGAAAATACCTGCCTGTCTGAATTCAGAGGAATGAATCCCAGCCACAGTCTATTGCCATAGGAAAATTATTTTAAAATCCACATTTTAAACTTGTGTAAGTTTCTTTTTAAAGGTATATTCTAATAGGAATATGGTTGTAGAAATACTAAAATAGCTTCCTTGCTAGTACTTTTTTATATGATGATTTAGGCTGTCCTATGAAATTCAGACTTAGTCTGCCTCCTGCTGCTCTGATTAAGTGCAGGTGGACTCTCTTGGAATCTGGCCAGCAGGAGCGTGGGGTCCTCTCTTGGTCATCTTCCTTCAGTGTGTATAAGCTGGTGGCCACCATTGGTCAGGTCTCCATTCCTTTTGCTTTGTTTCCCTTCCTGCCTAGGCTGCTGCCATTTATTGTTGAGAGACTGGCTTAGTTAAGACCAGATGCCTCAGTCCACAGATCCATCCAGCAGACGGATGTAGGAGCGAAGCACGTTAGGCCACCTCAGAGGAGCGGCAGTCCCCCTGCACAGGGAAGGCCTGGACAGTGGTGAGACTCCCTCACAGTTGGCCGGGGCACTGGGCTCCCTGTTCGTAGATGAGCAGCCTCCGGCAGCTTTGCCTGGAGCTGCTACCTGCCCTCCCTTATTCCACCTCTACAGAGGGGCCTCCAGATGCAAGCCCTGGAGGGACCTTTGCAGGAGGGTCATGGTCATGAAAGGGACATGTGTGTTCTCAGTAAGAGGGAAGCAGGCGCCTGCCTTGCTGGCCCTGGGCAGGAGGCAGTCAACTGACCTGTTCTCATGGGACATGGTCCGGGAAGGGCATGAGGACAGCTGTTCATGTTCGCTTCCGTCTACACTGAGCCTCATTGGCCTCCGCATTGGCCTTTAATGTTGGCTTGATCACCTTTAAGCATGACCACTGCAGTATGACTGGGGCCTTGTGTCTGGGTGGATGCCTCCTGATGAATGCTGCCCTGGCTGGTAGACATCTTGGTGCTTGGCCTCCACCAGTCCATCTGACCCTTAGGACCACCTGTGGGCTGGTCTCAGCTCTCCAGGGAGACTGCAGGGCTGGCATGGAGGGGCTCCTCTGCCCCAGGAGTGTCTTGGCATTTTGGATGCACTTTGCTGATGTGCTTGGCCATGCTAAGGAGCAACTTCCTGAGCTGAGTGTGCTTCTCTCCCAGGTTCCCTGGACAACCATGGCCAGAGGGTCAGATCCTAGGCTGCATGACCCTGGGTCTCTGCCATTGGGTCAGATACCAGTTCCTCTGGAGCCTGGAAGGGACCCAGCAGGCATGAGTGAGGCGGGGCCAGAAGAGGAGGATGCTGTCTGTCCTGAGCTGGTTGATGGAGCCTCGACACCCAGGGAGCCACTGTTTGTGAGGACAGGGGTTCCAGCACCCTCCACAGTAACTCTGAGTGGGAGACAGCAGGCTCCATGCCTTGCCAGTGGCCGTCAGAAAGCAGCTTACAAGCTGGGTGCAGTGAGGCATGCCTGTGATCCCTTTGACCTGGAGGCTGAGGCAGGAGGATGACAAGTTCAAGGCCAACCTCGGCTACTTAGTGAGACCTTGTCTTGAAATAAAATATTAAAAGTGCTGTGGATATAAATCAGGGGTAAATTACCCCTGGGTTCAATCCCCAGAAATGCAAACAGATAAAAATCAAAAATAAAACCAAAAGCTCAGGAAAACATATCTGGCTGCAGTGTGTGTGTGCATCCAGGCCTGTGTGGTCCCCAGGCCAGGAGTCTGCAGGCCCCCATCTGGATCACACAGCCTGACCCATGAGCCAGTGGTTCCCAGTACTCAGTGGGCTTCTGACTGCACTGGTGAACAGGTTTGCCCCTGGCTACTGGACCAGGGGCACAGGGAGACAGAGCAGCCCCAGCCACGGTGGGATCCCATGGCGGGCGTTGGTAAAGTCAGGCCCCTAACTGGATCTCAGACACCTTCAGCAGGTCTCCCTGGGATATGAGATCCTCCTTGCTTCTTTGTTGAGTTTTTGTGGAGGGAGATCTTTGAGTAACCCTGGCCCCTTTCCCAAGTTTATTTCCAGGCAGGGACAGTAGGGTGCCCTTTGTTCTTCCCCTTGAGGAATCCGCTGGGTCTAGATTTCAGGGATCCTGCTGTCCTCCAGTTGGATGGGTCATCCAGCCCCCACCTGCCACAGTGCTCCTCCACCACAAGGGCTGCCTGCCCACCTTGGAAAGGAGACAGCAAGGGAGGCACGCATATTCAGGCGATAAGGCCAGTGGGCATGAGGGTCTTACCTCTGTCTGGTGCTGTGCCTGGTGGAGGGAGGCTGTGGCCAGCACCCAAGTGCAACTAAAACTCCATCCCCAAGATGGCAGAAGGAAGGTGTGAATCTGGGACCCTGTAGCTAGCCTTCCGCATCCACCGGGAGCTGGTGAGGCCTCAGCTCCTGGCCCGATCTACCTGCTTGGTCTGCCAGCTCCCTCTGGCTTGTGCTCACCGCAGCTGGAAGCTAGCCACCTGAGGGTGCTGGTTGCCTGCTGAGAGTTGCCTGTGGGGTGCCTCAGGCTCTTTTGGGGTGCCGAGGGGCATGGGAAGGAGAGGGTTGTGCCGACTGCACCTCTGGATTGTCCCACTCATCCTCAGCCCCCTCCCTCCTCTCCCAGGACTCCAACCTCAAGGATATGTGCACCCAGCTCCTCTTGCAAGGGACTTTGTTGAAAATCTCTGCAGGCAACATCCAGGAGAGGGCCTTCGTCCTGTTCAACAACCTTCTGTTCTACTGCAGGTAGAAATCCAGGTGACTTGCTGGGGAGGCTGGTGCCTCTGCTGCCTCTGTAGGCCAGGAAGGAGGGTGGGGCTGACCCGCTGCTTCCCCTGGGGGCGTGTCTTGGACTTGTTGCTTCCCTCTCTGGGCCTCCCTTTTCTTCCATGACTTGAGGGGTTTGTTCTAAATCCACATGTAGTGAGAGCCACATATGCTATTATAAATTCTCCAGGAGCCAGATTTAAGAAACTTAGAAACAGGCAAAATGAATTTAAACAGTGTATTTTATTTAACCTAATGGTGCTACAGTTGTTATATTTAGTTGAAACTCTGTGTGTGTGTGTACGTGTGTGTGTGTGTGTGTGTGTGTGTGTATGTGTAACAATAGTCAGTTTGGAAACCTGGGTGCAGGTCTCCCTCAGCACCGCTGGTGTGTGCAGTAGCAAGGTGAGTGCTCATTTGTCAAGGTCTTAAGCCCCCTTGCTCTTCTCAGCCAGCAACAAGGGAAGGGGACACTCCCCAAAAAGGTCAGACCGGGAGAGGTAGGGCCAACTGACAACCCACTACCAGCCCTCCAGGCAGAGGACAATCAGACTGGTCAGGGAGACCAGTCACAGCAAGAACTCATTTATTGAGGAAATCACACAGCTTTTATGTAGGGTGGGGGCTAGGTGGGAACCAATCAGCTTAAAGGTCAGCAAAGCATGGGTGTTCATGCAGGTGAGAGCCCCATAGGCAAGCACGAGCTGATCATGTTTGCAGAACTGTTGTTAACCCATCCCTGACGGTGGTCTGATTAATCATCATTAACCTTTGAAACAGCCTTTGAGCCTTGATCTTGCTCACTTGCCAGGGAGTAATGAGTCAGCCTGAGTTAGTTAGCGTGTCATTAGTCCCAACACTCAGTAGCTCCATGTGGCTTGCAAATGAATGGCCTGTCAGGCAACATGTCTCTGGATGGTCATGAAGCTGGAGGTGACACCAGCATCCTGTGATTCTAAGATCAAAGGTCGAGGTTCCCAGGGGAGGGAAGCTATTTCCTGCTGAACTTCAGGGGGGAAAGAATAGGGTCTTTATCACCTTTACCCTGTCCCTGGAGCTCCCTGGTCTTCCTAGAGCCCAGGTGTGAGGGGACGTGGCCATGGTGTTTGTAAGTGGCACTGTGAATGGCGTGTGGGTGTGGCTGGGTGACTGGAGGTCTGGGAGGTGGCTGCAGGGAGGCAACAGGAGACATGGCTGTGGTAGTGGAGAGGTGGAGGGGGCCTGCAGAGATGCCTCTAGATGTGGGGGCTGGCACTCTGGATTGAGGCTGCTAGGTGGGCAGGTGGGTGGGTGGCAGCTATGAATGGAGGTCTGGAGGTCAGAGGACAGATGGCAGGGTGACAGCATGCTGACGGATGGGTGGGTGGTTGCTGGTGGTGGGTGAGGTGGCTGGACTCTGGAAAGGTAGGGTATGGTGGTGGGTGGGACACGGACCACGAATGGAGTGAGGACGGGTTGGAGGGACAGTGGTGCAAGTGGGCTGCTGAGTCACTGCGGGGTTGGTGGTGGATGGAGATTTCTGCCTTTCTCTGCTTGTGATGGGCTGACAGATCTGACTCCATGAGAATGTTATAGGTCAGACTCTAAGGGAAATGACTAAACATACTCCGCTTTTCTCTGAGACTCCATGTTATAAAAAAATAAGTTTCTCCCATGGGAACACCCTGCCTCTGTACCCATCATCAGTTACTTAGCATGGCATGTTTATTAATATACAATGGCAACTTCTATGTAATAAAAATTGCTCTCCTTTGATCTCTATTGCTCTTAACCAATGTACCATGTAAATGGAAATTGTGTTGGTGTTAGCAACCATTCTTTAGTTTGTACCTAGGTAAGGGTCAGTTTAACTCACTTCCCCTTCTGTCAATGATCTCATGATGTTAGTTTGTAGCAACCATTCTTTAATTTGTACCTAGGTGAGGGTCAGTTTGACCCACTTCCCCCTCTGTCAATGATTTCATGATGTTAGTTTGTATCATAGCAACAGACACTTATGATTAATGTGATTTTTGGTATAAGAACCCCTACAGTGAGGTTTCAAGATGGCGGACTAGAGGGCAGCTGCATTTCATGTAGCTCCAGGAGGCAGGATTCAAAAGAGGAGATAGAAACTTGGGACCAACTCAAAGCCGCCGGGTGAGTCTCTCCCATTGGGGAGGCGTCCCAGATGGGGCGGTAGCCCTGGAACGCAGGGAACTTTGTGAAGTAGAATTGCCCGGTGAGACACCCCTCCCCCACTAGAACGGTAAACACGGACCACTGGGAACATTGTAGAGGTGGCTGCTCAGCACAGCACTTGGACTCGGAGCAACCACTGGGGCTCCAGGCAGCTGCCTGAGGAGGAGCTGCATGGCGAGCTGTTTGGACTCAGAGTGATTGCTTCTGAACACCAGGGGGTTGCCCAGAGGAAGAGGAGAAGCGCGGTGGGTCATTTGGTCTAGGAGTGACTGCATCAGAGCTACAGGCAGTTGCCAGAAGAGGAGCTGCGTGGTGAGCTGTTTAGACTCAGAACAACCACTTCTGAACACTGGGGAGCAGCCCGTAGGAAGAGGAGGAACATGGCAGGTCGCTTGGTCTAGGAGTGACTGCATCAGAGCTACAGGTGGTTGAAAGAGGAGGAGGCGAGTGATGAGTTGTTTTGTCTCCAAGCGACCGCTCCTGAATACCTGGGGGGCTACCCTGAGGAGGAGGAGGAACAGGGAGGGTCACTTGGACTCAGAGTGACTGCCTAGGGCTACGGGCAGTTGGCGGGAGGAGGAGACGCGAACTGAGTTGCTTGGACTCCTAGTGACTGCGTTGGAACACCGGGCGGCTGTCCGGAGAAAGAGATGTGTGGCGGGTTTCTGGGTCTCGGAGTTATTGCACGGGCTCCAGGTGGTGGCTCAGAGTAGGGGCCGCATAGCCAGGCGATTAGGTGCAGAGCAGGGTCCCAGGACCTAGGCAGCTTCTTGGTGGAAGAGCTTCACAGAGACATGCCTAGGGGTGGAGCAAAGTTTCCAGGACTGTGGGCAGATTCACTGAGGAGAGGCAGCCTAAGGAGACTCGTCTGCGAATGGTGAGGCTCCCAGGCCCAGGAGGTAGGTCTGGGCCCCTGGGGACATTGCAGAGGAAGGCAGCCCAGCCCAGGCGGTAGCTGTTGATTGAAGGGAACCTCTAGGAGGGGAACTGACCAGCGAGACCTCCCCACCGGGTGAGTCTTCCCTGCCGGGTGAGGTTTTCCCACAAGGATGGTAAAACCAGAGACACAGGCACAAACAGGCCTTGCCTCAGCCCACAGCCTAGTTCCCCTTTGGATGACCATTGCTCAACAAGTGGAGGCACCTCTGCCCACTATCAGAGAATATACCCCACATGAGGGTCACCAACCCTAGAGAGGCAGCTTCCTTGTGGAGCACCACATTACCAACTTCCTCCAAGACTTCAGGCTACTGAAGGATAAGAGGAAATATACTAGCAATCTTTAGGGACATTATAAGTCAATAGAGGAAATCTGCAATACCTTAATGACCCACTGATTCCTGAACAATATGAGAAAACAAGGGAAGAAAATGCCCCCAAACAAATCTAGATGTTACATCAATAAAATCCAATGACAGCATGGCAGAAGAAATGACAGAAAGGGAGTTCAGAATGTACATAATTAAAATGACCAGGGAAGCAAACGATGAGATGAAAGAGCAAATGCAGGCATTGAATGATGAGATGAAAGAGGAATGCAGGCATTGAATGATCGCACCAATCAACATTTAAAAGAGTAAATACAGAAAGCAAAAAATCATTTGAATAAAGAGTTAGAGATATTGAAAAAAAAAAACAAACAGAAATGCTTGAAATGAAGGAAACAATAAACCAAATTGAGAACTCTGTAGAAAGCATAACCAATAGGATAGAACACCTGGAAGACAGAACCTCAGATATTGAAGACCAAATATTTAAACTTGAAAACAAAGTTGAACAAACAGAGAAGATGGTAAGAAATCATGAACAGAATCTTCAAGAACTATGGGATATCATGAAAAGGCCAAATTTGAGAATTATTGGGATTGAGGAAGGCTTAGAGAAACAAACCAAAGGAATGAACAATCTATTCAATGAAATAATATCAGAAAATTTCCCAAATCTGAAGAATGAAATGGAAAATCAAGTCCAAGAGGCTTATAGGACTCCAAGTACACAAAATTACAACAGACCCACACCAAGGCACATTATAATGAAAATACCTAACATATAAAATAAAGACAGAATTTTAAAGGCTCTGAGAGAGAAGAACCAAATTACATTCAGGGGGAAACCAATACGGATATCAGCAGATTTTTCAATCCAGACCCTAAAAGCTAGAAGGGCCAGGAACAACATTTTTCAAGCTCTGAAAGAAAATGGATGCCAACCAAGAATCTTATACCCAGCAAAACTTACCTTCAAATTTGACGATGAAATACAATCATTCCATGATAAACAAAAGCTAAAAGAATTTACAAAAAGAAAGCCAGCATTACAGAACATTCTCAGCAAAATATTCCATGAAGAAGAGATAAAAAACAAAGAAGCAAATCAGCAAAGGGAGGAATTATCCTAAAGTAACTGTCAAATAAAGGAGGAACCAAGTTGTGTCAAAAAAATAAATTAATAAATAAAATTTAAAAATGAACCAAATGACCGAGAATACAAATCATATCTCAATAATAACCCTGAATGTTAATGGCCTGAATTCATCAATCAAAAGACATAGACTAGCAGATTGGAATAAAAAGAAAGATCCAAAAATATGTTGCCTGCAAGAGACTCACCTCATAGAAAGAGATACCCATAGACTAAACGTGAAAGGATGTGGAAAAACATACTATGCACAAGGACTCAGCAAAAAAGCTGGAGTATCCATCCTCATTTCAGATAATGTGAACTTCAAGCCAAAGTTAGTCAGAAGGGATAAATAAGGACATTTCGTACTGCTTAAGGGAAGTGTAAATCAGCAAGATATAACAATCATAAACATCTATGCCCCAAACAGTGGCTCATCCATGTATGTCAAACAAATCCTTCTCAATTTTAGAAACCAAATAGACCATAACACAATAATACTAGGTGATTTTACCATGCCTCTCTCACCACTGGACAGATCTTCCAAACAAAAAATGAACAAAGAAGCCATAGATCTCAATAACATAATCAATAATTTAGACTTAGCAGACATTTATAGAATATACCATCCAACCAAGAGCGAATAAAGTTTCTTCTTAGCAGCACATGGATCCTTCTCTAAAATAGACCATATATTATGCCACAAAGCTAATGTCATCAAATACAAGAAGATAGAGACACTTCCTTGTTTTCTATCAGATCATAATGGATTGAAGTTAGAAATAAATGAAAGAGTAAAAAACAGAAACTACTCCAACACCTGGAGATTAAACAATATGCTATTATATGATGAATGGATAACAGAAGATATTAGGAAGGAAATTAAAAAATTCTTAGAGGTAAACGAGAACAAAGAAACATCATATCAAAATCTCTGGGACACTATGAAAGCAGTACTTAGAGGAAAATTTATTTCATGGAGCGCATTTAATAAAAGTAAAACTCAACAAATAAACGACCTAACAGTACAGCTCAAAGCCCTAGAAAAAGAAGAACAGACCAACACCCAAAGTAGTAGAAGACAGGAAATAGTTAAACTCAGAGCTGAAATCAACGAAATTGAAACAAAAGAAACAATACAAAAAATTGACAAAATAATTTGTTGGTTCTTCGAAAAAATAAACAAAATTGATAAACCTTTAGCCACACTAACAAAGAGAAGACGAGAGAAAACCCAAATCACTAAAATTTGGAATGAAAAAGGAAATATCACAACAGACATGACTGAAATACAAAACATAATTAGAAGCTATTTTGAAAATCTATCCTCCAATAAAATAGAAAATTTCGAAGACATCAACAGGTTTCTAGAGACATACGAATTGCCTAAACTGAACGAGGAGGACATACACAATTTAAATAGACCAATTTCAAGAAATGAAATAGAAGAAGTCATCAAAAGCCTACCAACAAAGAAAAGCCCAGGACCAGATGGGTTCTCAGCTGTGTTCTACAAAAGCTTTAAAGAAGCGCTCATTCCAAAACTTCTCAAAGTATTCCATAAAATAGAAGAGGAGGGAACCCTCCTAAACTCAGTCTATGAAGCCAATATTACCCTGATACCTAAACCAGACAGAGACATATCGAGGAAAGAAAATTTCAGACCAATATCCTTAATGAACATCGATGCAAAAATTCTCAACAAAATTTTAGCAAATAGCCCACAAAACCATATTAAAAAGATAGTGCACCGTGATCAAGTGGGTTTCATCCGAGGGATCCAAGGTTGGTTCAACATCAGGAAATCAATAAATGTAATTCACCATATCAATAGACTTAAAGTCAAGAATCACATGATTATTTCAATAGATGCAGAAAAAGCATTTGATAAAATACATCATCCCTTCATGCTCAAAACACTAGAAAAAATAGGGATAGTGGGAACATTCCTTAACATTGTAAAGGCCATCTATGCTAAGCCCAAGGTTAATATCATTCTAAATGGTGAAAAACTGAAAGCATTCCCTCTAAAAACTGGAACAAGGCAGGGATGCCCTCCTTCACCACTTCTATTCAATATTGTCCTTGAAACTCTAGCCAGAGCAATTAGACAGACCACAGAAATTAAAGGGATACGAATAGGAAAAGAAGAACTCAAACTATCCCTATTTGCTGATGATATGATTATATACTTAGAGGAACCAGGAAATTCCACCAGAAAACTTTCAGATCTCATAAGTGAATTCAGTAAAGTAGCAGGATATAAGATCAATGCAAATAAATCTAATGCATTTTTATACATGTGATGAATCTTCAGAAAGAGAAATTAGGAAAACTACCCCATTCACAATAGCTTCGAAAAAAATAAATACTTGGGAATCAATCTCACAAAAGAGGTGAAAGACCTCTACAATGAGAACTACAGAACACTAAAGAAAGAAATTCAAGAAAACCTTAGAAGATGGAAAGATCTCCCATGTTCTTGGATAGGAAGAATTAATACTGTCAAATGGCCATACTACCAAAAGTGCTATACAGATTCAATGCAGTTCCAATTAAAATCCCAATGATGTACCTTACAGAAATAGAGCAAGCAATTATGAAATTCATCTGGAAGAATAAAAAACCCAGAATAGCTAAAGCAATCCTTGGCAGAAAGAGTGAAGCAGGGGATATCGCAATACCAGATCTTCAGCTCTACTACAAAGCAATAATAACAAAAACGGCATGGTATTGGTACCAAAATAGAAAGGTGGATCAATGGTACAGAATAGAGGACACGGACACAAACCCAAATAAATACAATTTTCTCATATTAGACAAAGGGGCCAAAAATATGCAATGGAGAAAAGATAGCCTCTTCAACAAATGGTGCTGGGAGAATTGGAAGTCCATATGCAACAGAATGAAACTAAACCCATATCTCTCACCATGAATGAAACTAAACTCAAAATGGATTTAGGACCTCAGAATCACACCAGAGACCTTTCATCTTATAAAAGAAAAAGTAGGTCCAGAACTTCAACTTGTCGGCTTAGGACCAGACTTCCTCAACAGGACTCCCATAGCACAAGAAATAAAAGCAAGTATCAATAACTGGGATAGATTCAAACTAAAAAGCTTTCTCTCAGCAAAGGAAACTATCAGCAATGCGAAGAAAGAGCCTACAGAGTGGGAGAAAATCTTTGCCAATCATACTTCAGATAGAGCACTAATCTCCAGAATCTATAAAGAACTCAAAAAACTCTAAAACAAGAATGCAAATAATCCAATCGACAAATGGGCTAAGGAAATGAATAGACACTTCACAGAAGATCTACAAGCAATCAACTAGCATATGGAAAAATGTTCAACATCTCTATTAATAAGAGAAATGCAAATCAGAACCACCCTAAGATTCCATCTCTCCCCAATTAGAATGGCGATTATCAAGAATACAAGCAACAACAGGTGTTGGAGAGGATGTGGGGAGAAAGGTACACTCATTCATTGCTGGTGGGGCTGCAAATTAGTGCAGCCACTCTGGGAAGCAGTGTGGAGACTCCTTAGAAAACTTGGAATGGCACCACCATTTGACCCAGCTATCCCACTCCTTGGCCTATACGCAAAGGACTTGAAATCAGCATATTACAGAGATACAGCCACGTCAATGTTCATAGCTGCTCAGTTCACAATAGCCAGATTGTGGAACCAACCTAGATGTCCTTCAATTGATGAATGTATAAAGAAACTGTGGCATATATATACAATGGAATATTACTCATCCATAAAGAATGATAAAATTATGGCATTTGCATGCAAATGGATGAAATTGGAGAATATCATGCTAAGTGAGATAAGCCAATCTCAAAAAACCAAAGGATGAATGATATCGCTAATAAGTGGATGATGACAAGTACTGGGGGTTGGGAGGTATTAGTTTTAGGGTTAGAGTTAGGGTTAGGGAGGGGGGGCAAGAATGGAGGAAGGAAGGACTGTATAGAGGGAAAAGAGGGATGGGAGGGGTGGGGGGAAAGGAAAAAATAACAGAATGAATCAAACAACATTACCCTATGTAAATTTATGATTACACAAATGGTATGCCTTTACGCCATGTACAAACAGAGAAACAACATGTATCTCATTTGTTTACAAGAAAAAAAAAAAAAGAACTCCTACAACCCTGTGTTCGGGGCTGTTCTCTCAGTAGCCATTTTTTTGGGACATTGTGTGAGACAGTCAGCCAGCTGGCTTAATAAAAACTCTTAAATTTGGAGTTCTCAGTGGTGATCGGTCTGTTATTAAGTTGCGCCCCATAACATGCTCTTCTTCTTTTTGGTGCCATGGATTGAACCCAGGGTGCTATACTGCTGAGCTGCATGCCCACCCTTTTTATTTTTTATGTTGAGACAGGATCTCACTAAGTGGCCAAAACTACTCAGATTTGCAGTCCTCCTGCCTCAGCCTCCTGAGCCACTGGGGTCCTAGGTGGCCCTGCAGATGTCCTGTCTTTCTGTTTCCTGCTCAGTGTAGAAGGTGGTCTCAGTGACCAGTGCAGTCTTTCCAGATTCTCTTCCCTGGTACTTTGTCTTTTAGGTAGAACTGACTTTCCAGGAACTTCCTTCCTTGGCTTGCAGCGGCTGGGGTGCAGGCTGGTGCAGACCCCAATCCCCTTCAGCCCTGCCTCTGGTTTGCCCTGTGGTGCTGGCCTGGTCACTTACTGTCTGTTTCTTCTGGCACCTAAGGCTGTGGTGAGAGATCTGGCCATGGGCATGCTTCCCACTGTCCCCGGGGGCCTGCCTGAGCTTGTTTTCTCTTCTGTGGAGGGAACGTCAGCTGGTTTAGAGCTGGGTCCTTCCTAATCCAGGGAGTTTCTAGCCCCCGCCTTTGCCTCTTGCCGTCTGCTTACTCATCTGTAAAGCAGGGTGCATGATCAGATGTGCCCCACAGGTCACTGTGAAGATGACCGTGCTCAGCCTGTTGCATAGAAAGTGCACAGAGCTTGGACTGTCACTGTCACCATTGACCTCTGCAGTCTCTTTGGGGTCTTGTTCAGTGGCCCTGTGAGTGCAGTCCTCTGGAGGAGGCACCGAGCCATTGCCCCAGGTGCTCGCCCTTTCTGTGGTGCTCTGGGGCTAGGAGGCCTCGGTCTCCTCGCTCCATGGTCTCCCAGGGACTGCCCCAGGTCTGCCTGCCTCATTTGCTCTGTTCTTCCTGCCTGCTCCTTAGGGCCTTTCTCTTGCTCCTTAGGGTCCTCCCATCCCCTCTCTGCCCTGCCAACTCCCTCCCCCCTCCCTGACACCTCCTGCTTTCCCTCGGGCCATTGAGTCCTCCCTTGGTGGTTACAAGGCTGTCCTCCAGCCCTTACTGCCATCCCCACTGGTCTGTCGGAAGCAGACACTTTTCCCAGAACATTGGGTTTCGGACTGTCCCTTTGGGTCTCTGGGACCTGGTCCCAACTTGTGACTGAACTCAACCTCTGGCCTCCCTGGTATGGCCTGTACTCCTCTTACTATGAAGGTGGCTGCTGGTTGCAGTGTCTTCCATGTGAGCTCAGTCCCTCCCTGGGCTGCCTGGAGCTCCTTTCAGGCCAGGCCCTGCCTTGGTCCTGAGGGGAGCAGAGCTGGTTGGAGGGACAGTGCACACCTGTCTACTGAGAGCCTGGCAGCAGGCCATGTGCCTGCTTCTGGAATGAGAGCCAGAGCTGAACCTGGAGGCCTAGGGACTGGGCCATGGTGAGTGGAGTCCCAGCCCCACTGGTGTGGCCACCGACACAACAAGTGCCTGCTGACTTTGGTCCCTGCTTGGGGTTGCAGGGCACAGCCTGTCTGGGACATGGGTGGGGGAGGTCTCTGACACAGTGCTCTGATCTCATCCAGAAGCAGAGCTCCTTGGGTGTCATAAAGGAACAGGGGCACTTTAAAGTCCACCCTGCAGTTCAGCACAGAGGCCCATGCCTGTATTCCTAGGGGTTCACGAAGCTGAGGCAGTAGGATCAACAGTTCCAAGCCAGCCTCAGCAACAGTGAAGTCACTGAGCAACTCAGTGAGACCTTGTCTCTAAATAAAATACAAGATAGGGCTGGATATGTGGCTCAGTGGTCAAGCGCCCAGAGTTCAATCCCTGGTACCAAAACAAACAAAAAACCCAAGTTCACCCTGAAGTTGTGTAGGGGGAACTGAGGCCCCAAAGAACTGAGTGGTGCTCACCCCAGCTGGGGCTTAGCATGTCGTGGTCCAGAGCTTGGAGGCTGTCACTGACCAGCCGCCAGTCTTGGCCATGCGTGGCTACTGCTCATGTGTTTTTCCAACTGGTCCTCCTTTCTCAGGGTTGGTTAGAAGGATGTACCTGGTGTACAAGTGTGCCCAGATGGCACCCGGCCCATACTGTGGGTGGCAGGAGTATTAGTGACTGTCTTCTCATGGGTGCACACACCATGCACACCCCAAGTGTGCAAGGAAGGCTCCTCTTCATCCAGCTCCTGATCTACCCCTTCCCTACTCAGACCTTGTCCATCCCCACAGAGGGACCTGCAGTAGGTGCTCTGGGGGAGAGGAAGGGTGTTCCCGTGGGTGTGTGTGCACCCCCCATAAGTTATCCCAGGGTGAGCTCTGAGCTCTTAGACTGGCAGTTCCCAGACCTGCAGCTGGCATGCTGAGGTCGGAGGGGAGCACGTGGAGTTTCCTGAGAGCAGCTGACTTGGGACCCAGCAGGAGCTCTTGTGTCTGAGTCTGAGCAAGAAAGAGCCCCAGCCAGACTGTGGTCCCCCTGGCCAGCACTGCCCTCACTCACCCCTCCTCACAGCAGTGTGAGTCTGCTTCTGTCTCCAGCCTTGTTTGATCAGGACTCGAGGATGGGCTTGTGTGTGTGAGTGCTCAGTGGATGGGGAACGCACCCAGAGAAGCAGCAAAGGGGGTCCAGGGCTGGGGGAGGCTCATGTGGTGCCCCAGGTTTGTGCCTGGCAAGGACTTCCTGTTTGCTACCCAGGCAGTATCTTCTTGTGCCTCACAGGGCAGAATGGACAAGGCTGCTGTCCTACAAAGGAATGAGGCCTCTTTTACAGAGTCACTGATTCGTTCATGAGGGTGCTGCCCCCATCCTAAACACCACCCAAAGGCCCCTTCCTAATACCATAGCATCAGGGTTCAGGGCTCGGGGCTCAGCGTATGAATTTGGAGGGACACCAGCAGATCATAGCATTAATCAAACTGGTGAGCTGAATTCACCTGAGTGGTGGGTGGTTGGGTTGATGGGTGGACTGGTAGGTAGATTTAAATGGACTGGCCTGTGGACAGATTGGTAGATGGAAGGGTGGGCAAACTGGGTTGGTGGGTGAAAGGACTGGTGGGTCAATGGTGAGTGGGTAAGATGGGTGGGTAGATGAATGGACTGGTAGGTAGATAGATTTAAATGGACTGGCATGTGGAGAGATTGGTGGATGGAAGGTTGGGTAAACTGGGTAGATGGACTGGTAGGTAGATGCTGAGTGGGTAAGATGGATGGGTAGATGAATGGACTGGTAGGTAGATAGATTTAAATGGACTGGCATGTGGACAGATTTGTGGATGGAAGGGTGGGTAAACTGGGTGGGTGGGTGGACTGGTGGGTAGATGGTGGGTGGGTAAGAGGGGTGGGTGGATAAATGGATGGGTGGGTGGGGTAGGTGGTGGATGGGTGGGTGGATGATGGCCCACTCCAAGCTCTCCTCCATCTGGTCTTGTTTCAGGAAGTGATTGTTAGGAACTCTGTGGGCTGCTTCCCCCTTGCTAGTCAGGAATGGGTTTCTGTCACTTCTCTTTGGCTTCCCTTGACACCTACTAGTGGCTGGCTAGTGGCTCTGGGAGGCAAGCCAGGCTCTGAGCCTGCCTTTCAGATGAGAGCACCATGACTAGGAGAGAAGTGGGTGGCTGACCACCTATGCACCAGCCCACCTTCCACACTGACCCAGCCCGATGCTGCCCTGTTCCTGGCATCCCTACATGTTGCTTTCTCCCTCAGGGGATTATGACTTCCCAGTGTCTTTCAGGGAGCAAGAAGTCCACCAAGAGGACCAAATCCATCAACAGCTCCCTGTACATCTTCAGGGACCAAATCAACACTGAGGTCATGGAGGTGGAGAGTGTGGAAGATGGCACAGGTAGGCCAGGCCCACCCCTGCCACACTCCTTGTGGCTCTTAAGCGTTTGCCTTTCCTGCAGCACATGACCTACCTCCATAAAGGTGTCTGGATTGTGGGTACTGAAGGGAGCACCCAGGGCATATGGTCCCTGAGAGAGGGAAGTACCTCTCATCCTCCCCTGCATGGTACCCACCTCCCCAGGAGGAACCACTGTCTGAATTTTGTGATAATCACTTCCTTGCTGTTATCCACCATGTATTCTTTACTGAACATTTTAATTAAAATTTCTGTGACTTTGAACCTCACGTGGGTGGTTATGTACATTTAAGTGGCTCTGGATGCACATGATTGGGTGTGGCTTCTACTTGTAGATGTCCAGGGGTTCCTGCCACTGCCCACCCCAGCCCTGGCTCTTGGCATGTGCTGCATTCCGTGGCTGGTGTCCACTGCAGGAGTGTGCCAGCTCACCTTGTGGGCCCTGCCCTTGGCTTGGTAACCCTTATGCCCGAGTGGCCCAGGGAGAGGCTTGGAGACCCTCCTGGGCTCCAGACAGGTGACTGTCTTCTTGCCCTCACAAGCTGTCTTGAAGCCCTGCATCATTGAGGAGCTGGGAGGGTTCTTTGTAGGTCTTTGTAGGTCTGCACCCTAGAGAGCAGCCAGGAAAGGGGACATTCCAAGGGTTGGATGTTCAGCTCAGGGCCCTGCCCCTGCTGCTGACCCTGCCCCTCCATGCTGGCGTGGAAGGGCGGGTCCCCTCAGGGTCACCTGCTGGAGGGTGTGTTGGGGTCCGCATCACCCATCTCCACTCCTGTCCCTGCCAGTCGATTACCACAGCAATGGCTACACTGTGACCAATGACTGGAAGATCCACAATATGACTAAGAACAAGTTGTTCATGTGCATGGCCAAGATGGCAGAAGAGAAGTGCAAGTGGCTGGACACCATCATTTGCAAGTGGGAGCAGTGTGACAGTGAGTGCTGGGCCCTCCTGGTGGCCTCGTGCATCCAGGCACCTGGGTTGTGCAGGGCTGTGCAGGTCACTGCAGGCCAGGGCTTTCCAGAAGTGCTCTGTGGGTGCCTTGGTGCCAGGTCCAGCAGGAAGACCTGCCATGCCCCCGAATGCCTGCTTACCCTGGACCCTGGTCAGGAACCCTCTGGGCACAGACACCACTGGCAGGTTGCAGAAGGGAGCCTGGGGCTGGCTCTGACAGGCGGGTGGGCTGGGTTCTCAACTGGGGGCACTGAGGGTTGGGGAAGGGGCCCTGTGTGTCTGGCGAGTGACCTCAGCTTTCCAGGCCCCAATGCCCTCATCTGAGGAGGGGGTAGACATTACTGGGCAGGGCTTGCACTTGAGGACCTTGGGAATCTGACACAGTGTCCTGAAAACCCCCCACTGCCAGGTTTGCCGAGCAAGAAGGAGGGCCTTGGTCTCCTCCTATCAATGCAGTATGTCTGTGTGGTAGACAGCTCACTCCTGTCCCACACAGAACTCATCACCCAACTGTCTTCTGCCCTGACTGTGCTTCCCTCGGCCCCCAGGGAGCAGTCAGTGGGTCCTCCACTGACTTCAGGCCCATCCCTGACCCTGCATCCCTGCACCCCAGATTCAACTGATGGGCAAGGAAACCCCTCAGGTCTGCCTTCCACATGGGTCAGGTCCAGGCTCCCCGCCCCCCAGCCAGATGTCCATCACCATCACCTCTTGGGAGTGTGTGCCCAGGTTGGCCACCACTGAGGGTGCCTCTTCTGGAGGAGCTGACACCTGAGTCTTTGGGAGGTATTTCCAGATGTTAAGTGTTGCATGGAAACGTATTGAAGACCCAATTAACCACTGAACTTGGCCCCTTGGTGGGCAAGGATGTGAGCCCTGAAACTAGTCAGCATGTGTGTGTAGTCAGGACTGGAGTGGGGTTCAGCCTCCTGGCCTGATTGGATGGGACTGATCAGTATCTTTGTGGTTATAATCCAGAGCTGTGGCCAGCCCTGGGTGTCTTTGTATGCGAATCCAGGTCAGGTGTGGTCCAAGGGGCCCTTGTTGTTAGATTTGGGTGTTGTTTAAACCCTGACCTTGGACTGGGCACATAGGGTGGTACGTGCTGTGGTCAGGAGCCCAGATCCAAGTTCACTTCCTGGATCAAAATCCTGGTCCACCATTTCAAGTTGGGCCATGTGGACTGAGAACCTGACTTCTCAGGGCCTCAGCTATGACGTGGGAATGACCACAGTGTGTTACTGCAGGTTCTCTCAAGGGCTGCTTGGCATGTCATCACAGTGTAAAGTTGTTGGCCATGTTGTCTAGGTAGAACGGGTCCACATAAAAAATGCGGGCCGAGATGAAGGCCAGGGTCCCATGCATCTGTTTGGAGGAAGAGCCATCTTCCAGCCAGGCTGGAGTGAAGAGGGTGGCAGGTTCTCTGCTAACCTGTGCAGGTGGAGCTGTGCCCTGGGGTGGGTATGGCTCTGGAGCTGGGCTTGGGGTAAAGGCTGGATCCCATTCCTGCAAGGCTCAACCTCTCTGGGTCTCCACCTTCCCATGTAGAGTGGTGCTTTTGAGGAGTCCATGGCAGGTGTCTGGAGCCATGGATGACAGATGGGAAGTGCTCGTAGCTGCACTGGGTTGGCCATGGTGGGGCAAGTGGGGCGGTTTTCAGAAGCCATGGGTGGCTCCCTTCGGCCCACTGGGTCTAGTGCCTTCTCCAGTGCTGATGGTGTACTGGTGTAGGCCTGAAACTGGGTGTGGAGCCAGACACCTATGTCATGATCACAGAGAAGGGGGAGAAGCTGTACCACCTGATGATGAGCAAGAAGGTGTACCTGATCGAGGACCGGTGCTGCAAGCTGAGCACCATGCCCAAGTGCTTCCTGGGCAAGTGAGTGCTACCAGTCACCGGCGCCCAGACCTCCACAGCCCCTCCCAGCCCCTCCCAACCCTGCCCTTCTTGGGCAGAGCCACCCAAGGACCCCCAGTCCTTGTGGAGCTGCCCTTGGAGGTCAAGGGGGCTGGGGTCCTGGGCAGGACTTCAGTCACTGTGCTGTCTGTCACATCAGAGCCAGCAGGCACACCAAGGGCTTGCTGTGCTGGTGCCCTGGGGTGGGGAGGAGCTCCTAGAAGAGCAGCAGGTGGAAGGCAGGTGGGGCTCTTAGGATGGTACTGGCTGGTGGCTGGGTATAAAGTCTGGACCTGGGGAGGAGAGATTGGAATCCCATGGGTGGGAAGTCATCAGAGCAGCTGCAGACCAAAGGGACCCTGGCTGACCATGTGCAAAGGAGGAAGGAGGAGGTGGAGGGGGCCCAGCAGCCAGGTGAAGAGGAGGTGGGACAGTGGGAGAAGGTCCAGACCAGCATCCTTTTCCCTTGGGGCCTGAGCCTGGAGTGGGAGGAGCCCAGGGTTGTGCCTGGGGTCAGACAGTAGGGGATACACAGCAGGTGGCCTCCAGGGGTGGCAGGACCTTGGGCTGGGCTGCCATTGCTCTCCAGGTTCAGCAACTCTCCCTGGCGTGTCTGGAGAGTAGAGAGTTGGAGTCCCAGGAGTCCTGGGCCCGCTCAGGGCCAGGAGGCAGGGGGAGGGACCTGGCTGGTCTTTATGAGCTGATCCCTAATCCCGGCTGAAAGGAGGCTCTTTTCCTGGAGGGGCTGCTTACTGCCCTCTGGTCAGAGAATCTTCCTGCCTCTTGCCAAGCCCTTGCCCAGCCACAGTGGGTAGCCTGTCTGATGAGAGCTTCAGGGGCATTTCCATCTCCTCAGGAAGGATTAGGGGGTTGGCTTCCACTGCCCCTGTGCACGGGGACCAGGATCCCAGGATGGTTGGCCCTGGGGACCAGGAGGCCAAGAAGAACACCTTCTAAGAAACACTCCCTCCCGTGCAGCTCCCTCATCACCTGTCCTGGCAGGTGTCTCCTTCCCACCCGGGGCCAGCTCCTGAGTCCTCTGGGAGCCCTGGTCCCCTTGGGTGGAAGGAATCAGAGGCCACAGAGAAGGTTTGTCCAGTCCTGTCTCTGCTGCACAGCACTGACATTCTTTCAGTCTCAGAACACTGTGAGGAGGGTCACTGCTGCTGTCCCACTTTAAGGGTGAGGAGAAAGCACAGAGAGGGGAGGAGTCTGTACAGGGTTACACAGCACATTGACTGGGATTTGAACCCAGGCTGGTGACACAGGATGTTCTGCTCCATCTCACAGCTTTGTCATGTTTCTTCATTTTTATCCATGAATCCAGAGTGTCTGATTTATCTTTACAACTTTCAAATGTTAGGCTTTGAGGCTCTTAACCTCTCTGAATTTCAATAAATGATCAATTAAAGAGAGGATAAAATGTACCTCACAGGGTTGCTAGAGGAGAGAGATGACGCGTGTGATCTGTGCAACTACACGTTAAGTGTGGTCTGTACATTAATCTGTTATTATAGAGGAGTCCAGAGGCACGTGCCTTCCACCAACCTTGGCTTAGTCAGAGAGTCAGACCTATCCATTGCTTCCTCCCTCATATTCACTGAGCCCGTAACCTGGGTCAGCAGGGAGTGGGACACAAGGAATCCCTGCCCTTAGGGAGATACCTGTCTACAGAGGAACCAGACGGTAGACCACAGGACAGAGGAGATAAAGAGCAGGTTTCAGGAGTTGAGGACATGGGAGCTGCAAAGCAGGGAGGAAGGGGAGTTGGTTCAGCCAGGGCAGCATGGTCTCTGGGGTTGCTATTCCAAAAAGGTCGAGTGACAGGCACCAGACCAGGGGACAGTGGAGGGAGCCCAGCTGGGAGTCCTGAGGGTGAATGAACCTTGAGCTGTGGAGAGATAGGAAGGAGGCTGTCACTGCCACAGGAGGTGTCGAGGGACCGTGGGGTGGGAGGTGAGGTTGCAGGAGCAGGGGGACTGGATCAGCAGGGCCTGGGTCCGGGGCTGAATTTTATTCTAAGTGCCCCTGGAAGGCACAGGATGAGGATGTGCCTCATCACAGAGGCCAGAGGAGGGCATTGGTGGGACTGCTAGAGCTCCAGGACCAGGTGGGACAAGGCGTGTCTGGCAAGGTGGTCAGGGTAGGCTTCCTGGAAGGAGAGGGCCTTTGGTTCTGCCCTGCTGGTGGTTAGATGCCCCAGAGAGTGAGTGAGAGTAGGTGTATCAGTGTCCGACTGCCCTGGATGCCTCCAGCAGTGGAGTGACAGGTGGGTGTCAGCCCAGCCCCAGCACCTGGGCTCTTGGAGCCCCAACCCTGTAGGTGGCAGGCAGGATGAAGGCCTGCTGAGCCATGCAGGGACTGGCTGGTGGCCGTCTCCAGAAAGGTGGAGACATGCCCGTGAAGCCCTCGCCCAGCTCCTGGGCCTGGTGTGGGCCAAGTGTGTCCTGGGGCCTTGCCCTGCCCTGTAGCTGCTTTGCTTTAATTTGGGCTGCACACACCCCCATGACTTGGTCTGGCCCCCTCTGACCGTCAGCCACAGAGCTGCAGCGGGCAGGGTCGTTGAGTCCACCTTGTCCAGTAGCCTTCTTCCGTCCCGTGCAGCACCTGGCATGTATGAGGGGCAGAGGCTTTGTCCCCAAAGAGCCCCAGGACCTTTTTCCAGCAGGAGAGGGGTACTCCTCCCTGAGCTGCTTTCCCACATCCATGGTCATGTTCTGGGTCTGTTTTATTCATTAAGACATTTATTGAGCACCTATGGTATGCCAGTGGATGGGGAGACAGTAACATGGAAGGAAGGAGATTGTCCCCTAGGCTTGCAGGAGGAAGAGGTGACAGATTGGACGAATACACCAGGCTCTGGTGGGAGTGGGGTGATGTCCTCACTTCAGGTGTCTACTGAGCACCTACTGTGCTCAGTTGGCCTGGTCTGGCTACTGTCCTGCAGACCCCTCATCTGCACCCCACCCCAGTGGCCCTGGGACATGAGAAGATGGCAGGAGCACACTGCCATGGGGGTCAGGGTGAGGTGCCTCACCAGGTCTGCTCTGGGCCCTCGGATCCTGCCCCAGGAGGAAGACTATGACTTTGACATCGAGAAGAACAAGGCCATGGTGGTGAAGTCAGTTGAGAGGGACTTGTTGACTGAGATGAGGCCTCCCGGCTGCTGGCAGGGTCTGTGTGCAGGTGGGAGGGGGCAGTTTAGCAGGTCTGGGGACATTGGTCCTGCTTCTCTTCCGTTCACTTGAGGAAACTGGACCCAGGACCCCTGCAGGTACTGGGGAGCGGGGGCGCTTCAGTGAACTCCTGCATGGCCCACCGGTGCCCTCTGCTGGCTCTGTGCAGAGGCACCGGGAATGCTCACATTCTGAGCCAGATTTCCAAAGAGCTTTGATGATAAAAAACCCAAATAGTGGGCGGCTCCAGCTGGAGGAGTTCCTTGCTGTGCACTAGGCAAGGCTGGAGGAGGGCTGGGTGGGAGGCAGGACTCAGCCCCAGGCTCACAGCTTCTCCTGGGTGGGCGGTGGGGCTGCACGTGCCATACTGGGAGCCCCCGTGAGAGGGGCAGTCACCAGGTGGCCACCCCATTAGATGCCAAGCTTGGCCCTGCTGGGCAGGCCAACCCCTGCAGCTGCTGTCCAGATCCTGTGCCTTCAGTGTTTCCCACAGGGGAGCTGCCATGGCCTGCAGGGCTGCCCCTGTCCTAAGGAACACAGGGAGGGTCCTTCAATCTGGAAAGCATGGTTAATAGCAACATGCCTGTCTGCCCTGTTGTCCCCAAGATGGCTGGCTTGCAGGAGGTCAGGAAGATGTACTCCAACAAGGACCTGGTGTTGCTATGGCCCTTCTCTATGGTGGAGTCCCTCCTAAACCAGTGCTTCTGCTCCAGCCACCCCCTGTGCCTCCTGGTGGCCACCAAGCCCAAAAAGTGAGTGTCCCCTGCCCCTGCTGGCATGCTGAGGAGGTACTGTGCTGGGGTGCTGGTGGGGCAGGAGCTGGTGGCCCTGTGGGTGGCCCCGTGGGTGGCCTGTCCCTGCAGCCACCATGGGATGTGAGCTCTTACTGTGCCGAGGGAACTTCAGGCCCCGGACATGTGGCCCTGTTGGTGTGGACATAGTTCCTATCCTTTGTGGGCCTCCATTCAAGTTGGGGGACAGGGCTGGGGATAAAAGTACACAGGTAGGGGCATGAGATACATCCCAAGCTGGGGTGACTAGTGAGCTGTGGACAGACAGAGCTGGGAGTGGACTGGGCTGTGCAGATAGCGGGGACACAGAGAGGTGGACAGGGACTGGGGCTTCTTTTGGGGATTCTGGGGGAGGAGGTTCCAGACAGAGGTGCCTAGGCCTGCAGTGGGATCATCCCTGGCATGTTTGAGGACCAGCAAGGAAGCTGAGGGGTGCAACCAAATGATGGGGCGAGGAAACCAGCCGGGCAGTGGGGCTGGCCTGTGGGGCTCTGAGCCCTCTGGAGAGCAACTGGAGGTTCTGGGGTCCGGTGGCTACAGGTGGTGCAGGTCGGGGTTCAGGGCGAGTCCTCTAATTTCTAATCATGCACCTGGTGTCCAAGTTCCCCTTTTACTTCAGGCAGTGTCCCCCTGTTGGAGCGTGGGCATTTTGAATGTGGTTATTTCAGTCAAAGGTGAGGTGGTTCAGAAAGTCAGGTCCCTGTGTGGTTGGCTGTTCCAGTGGCAGAGGGCACCAGGTACGACCTTCTCTTCAAGGTTCCGTAGCACCTGGGGCTGTGGCACAGACTTACGGGATGGCTTCATCGGGTAGGCAGGAATGGGAGGGATGAAGGCAGGACTGGGACACAGCCTGGGCAGGGGTGTACCAGAGAGAGGACACCTGCCGCCCATCCTGGCAGATACGGCCCTTCCTGCCATGTTGAGGAGCAGGCCTCAGTGTGGCTGTTACTGAGATCTCCAGCCCCTTGCTAGGGGCCCTGCTGGGTGTTTCTCTGGGGACAGCACCAAGCTGAGCTGGACTACTTCTCACCCTGCCTCTTCCATAGTGAGTCAGCAGCTGCTGGTGGGGTGCTGGTCTGGCCGCTGGGGGCTCCTGGGATGGGGAGTGGTGCAGGCAGCCTGATAGAATTTCAGGGCTCTTGGCCCCAGGATTGGTGGTGTGGACTCTGGTCAAGTGCATTTCTCCTCCTGTGGGAGTGGCAAACGTGGGCCAAGTTTCCAAGAAGCCTCAGAGTTGGGGCCCCCAGGTGGCCCTGGGTTGTGGGACATATGCTGCTTTCCTTATGCCTTACCTGTCCCTGGTGCCTGCTGCAGGACCATAAAAGTCCCTCACAACCCTGAGGACCTGTGCTTCCAGATCCAGGGAGCCGCCCCACCCTTTGTCTACGCCATGGGTAGAGGTGAGTGAGAAACCCGTTGACTGGCAGTGGCCCTGGGGACAGGCTGTCTGCATCATATGAGTTCTGAGTGGCCCGGACCCTTACTGCCTGGCTCGACTTGCTAGTGAGCCATGGCATTTGTGTCCTTCCTGAGGCAGAGGTTGCAGACACTGATCACACCTGGGTGGAGTGAGCCCAGAGGGAGGCAGAGAGCAGAGAGGGTGGCTCAGCAGAGATCGCATGTCCCTCTGTGAAGAAGCCGACACCCTTCAGGCTTTGTATTCCCAGGCAGGAATTGGGCCCACTCCTGCCAGACTGGGCTTGTTGAGAGGAGACAGAAACGTGAATCTTTGTCCCACAGGGGCATGCTGCAGCCCCAGACCACCAGCTCCAGGACTTTGCCCCCTGCACTGCCTTCTCCTGTGATCTCAGGGGCCCTCTGCCTTGGAGAGGAAACCGAGCAGGTCCACAGTGCTGGGCCAGCATTGTACACACAGGCCTCTTCTAAAGTTTCAACATTGTTACTTTTGAGGTCAGAGTTATGCTTCTAGAATCTGTTCACTAAGAAAGTACAAATAGTGACAGAAGGCTCCTGAAAAGTCAAAGATGTTTTGAAGGGGTCATTTAAATTTTAAGCAGCGTTTCTTGACTGGGGGTGACTTTCCACATGACATCTGGCAGGACTGGGGAGGATTGCCATTAGATCTGGGACAGACCAGAATGCTGGCATCCCATCGTGCCCAGGGTGACCCTCCAGCCCTGATGGCACTAGGGCATGGGGAGGTCTTCCCTGGAGCAGTGGCTGCATTTGTGATCTACTGCGATAGTGCAAGTAGGTGTCAGTCAGTTTTGCACCTGCTGTGATGAAACACTCAGAACCATCATAGGAGGAAAGGTTGGCTGGGCATGGCACACGCCTGTGATCCCAGACCCTCAGGAGGCTGAGATGGGAGGATCACAGATGTAAGGCCAGCTTGGCAGTTGGGTGAGACCCTGTCTAACAATAGAAAGGGCTGGCGGGTTTCCATATAAGGAAAGCCACCTGGGGGCCCTGCCTCTGAGGCTTCTGGGAAACTCGGCCCAGGCTTGCCACAAAAGAAAGGAAACATCTCTTTGTGTTTCCACCCCCTCTGAGAAAGCACCAAGCTGGGTTCAGGCCTTTGGGGGACAGTCAGAGTCCTGGCCTGGCAGTGGATAGACAGCCAAGCATAGCAAGGCCACTGGTGTTTCCCGAGCCCTTGCCGAGAGCTGCTCGCTGCTGAACCTTTTCCCGTGCCAACTCCCTGGATCCCTCAGGAACCCCGTGAGTGGTTGTGTTGATGTCCTCTCTTGGAGACGAGGACCTGGAGCCCACGACATTGAGTAGTGCTGGATGAAGGATGGTGGAGAGCAGGTGTGACACAGATCCAAAGCCAGGCTGCCCTTGTCTCCTCGCCTGCCCAGGCAGAGACTGCATGTCACGTCAATCCCGAGGCCCCAGGGGCAGGAGCTGGTGCTCGGGAACCGTGGGAGGGTGGACATGCTCCTGGTGACTAGCAGCACTGGCTTTAGTCCTAGCTTCTGACCCTGAGAACTTGGGGGCTGCTGTGCCTCCTTGATCCCCTGCTTCCTTTGCCACATGAGGCTGACCCTGGTCCAGGACCACAAGGTCGTGCAGGACCTTGAAGGAGACAAAGCTCTATTGACTTAAGCCTCGGTGCAGAGCCAGATGCACCTGCCATGTGACCTTGGCTAACTGCCCCCTCCCTGAGCCACTTCTTCTGCAGAATGGGGTGCCAGCTCCCTTGCTACCCATGAGGGGCCCGACAGTTCCAGGGAGGGAGGTACCCTGGGTGTCTGGGGAGTTGGAGTGGGCGTAGTTCACCTGGCGGCCTGCCTTGCCCACCACAACCTGTCCACTCCTGTCCTCAGGCTCCGAGGCTGTGGCTGCAGGACTGAGTGCCACCCAGTGCATCCTGAAGGTCAACTGCAGCAGTGTGGTCAGCGAGGGTGACCTGGGGTCCTGGATCACTTCTGGGCATTCTGGAGTCACAGCCAGTAGGCGCTGGTGAGTGACCCGTGGCTGGACCAGGGGAGCCCTGCTGGGAGCAGCAGGGTGGTGGCTACCCCCCAGATGCAAGGGCAGCCCTGGGGGCCCTATCCACTGGGCACAGGAAAAGCCTGGTCCCAACCCTACAACCTGATATCCAGAACCTGGGTGGCAGGACCGGATCTCCCTCCTCACCCCTGGGTGTGGTGGCATAGTGGTGGTGACGACCCGTGTGTCCTTGGTGGGACTGGAGCTGGGGCTGTGGGAGGGCAGCTTCTCCATTGACCATCCCCTGGATCTCCAGGTGTTCCTGGGGCACCTGTTGTGCTCAAGGCTGTCACTTGGCCCTGGGGACACTGGAGGCCTGGTATTTTCCAAAGGCTCCACTCCCTGGGCTGATGAATGGGGCAGTCACAGTCCATGCTGGAGGCCCTGGGAAGCTCAGGTGGCATCTGGGAGACCCTTCAAGGTGGTGTCTCTGGCAGGCCTGAGCCCCAGCTGGTCCCCAGGCAACCGGTCCCCATCCCCTCTCCCTGGACATCCTCTGACAGTGGCTCCCCCCAAGGCCTTTTCCACTGGATCTACCACACCCACAAGGATGCCTAGGAGACATAAGCCAGCCAGGAGACCCCTGGCGAGGACCCCCATTGTGAGGGTGCCCCAGAGGAAGACCAACCTGACTTGGGTAGCAGGGAGGTGGGGGTGACAGGGAGTGACTGGGGTGTGTCCTCTGTGCCTGGCCTCTGGGCCTCAACAGCTGCATTTCTGTACCCGTTCCCTGGTCCTCCCCAGACCCACAGAGCCTGAGACTCAGGGTGACACCATGGTATGCTCTGGATCGGAGTCTCTAGGCTTAGCCCAGGTGGCTGAGGGCCACGTGCTTTCTGGGCTTGGGGGTCTGTGTCCTCGCCTGCCTGGGCTCCTGGAAGCCCCTGCATTCCTTTGTCTGCATTGTGGCTCCACTGCTGTGAAGGCCCCTTGTCATGGCCTGAGGCCCCCGTGGCCCCCTGGGGACCTGTGGGAGGTCAGGTACTCCTGGTGCAGGCTCCTCCACTCCTCTGGGGGCTGCTTGCTCTGCACTGTGCTCACAGGATTCAGGGGAGACTTCGTTGCCTCTGCAGCCACCTCAGCCTGAGCCCGGTTGCCCACCTGACCACTTGGCCTCCCTGCAGGATGCTTACAGGAGCCTCCCTTTAGGACCTGCCCCTCCATCCTTTCAGATTCTCGGCCCCACCCAGAGTCCTCTTGGATGCCTTCCTTCCTCCTACCCTTCCACTTCCATCCCAGCAACACTCTTGTCCACCCATTTCCTCCTGTCCCCAGCATCTGACCACTTCCCTGCACTGCCATGGCTTTTCACCAAAATGGTTGCAGTATCCTGCTCACACCTTCTCCTAGGGGTCCCCCAAACCAGGAGAGCAGATCTCCGGATGACACCTTCCTGCTCAGGGCAGAGATTAAAAGTCCCCACCTTGACCGGCTCCAGCCTGGCTCTCCAACCTCTGCTCCCAGCACTCTTCTGCTTGCCCTCTGCTCCATCCACTCCAGCTGAATATGTCTCTGACCTAGGGCTTTTGCACTTGCCGTTCTCACTGCTTGGAAAATTCCATAGTTCCACCTCACTTATGTCCCTGTCCTCATTCAGATCTCTTCTCAGAGACCTTTGTAGGTCCATTTGGAGGTCCAGCAGAACCCCAGATCCACCAGAGTCCTGCCCACCTGTGGGACTGGACTTCAGGGGGAGGGGGCAGGTGGGTCCCCTTCTGAGTCACACAGACTGAGAATGTCTCAGGGGTTGATTCTAGAGGAGACTCCTCCAGGACAGGGGTGCACAGTGGTAGGCAGCAGAGGCGGACAGCGCTGGGGATGGTCCATGCTCCCACTGGCTGCGTGGGTGGCAGGACCTGGCTGGCCATGGTGTGGTACTCTCATTGTTGCTTGCCCTTGGCTTGCAGCCTGGACTCTGCTGTCCCTGGGCCCCCAGCTGAGCCTGCGGGAGGATGGCCCAGTGGCCAACCTGATGGTGGACAGCATGAACCTAGAACCTGGGGTAGTGTATGAGTACATGAGAACCATGGGCGTCCAGTGGCATGTGCCTGAGAGGATCGTGGAGCCCTGTGGCTGCTTCGACCTCACCGCCAAGGTATCTGGGGCGGCGTCAATTCTCCCATGGTGGGCACCACCCACTGTACTTTCTCACTTGGGCCTCGTCCTCATCCCTGCCCTTGGTGGCTGTGGCACCGACGAGGGTGACTGTCCCTTCATCCCGAGTCTGTGGCATGAGCAACAGGCTTGACCTGGCAGTATGGGTGGAGCACCAGGCCCCTCATGGCCTGGCAAGCGCTCAGTCAGTGCTGCTGTCTCTGCAGATCCTGGAGGCCTTTGCTGCACATGACAGTGCCTTCATGCAGAACTGCGTGTGGCTCATGGCCATGAGCAGTGCCATTGTGACCACGTCCCACTATGACTTACACAACATCTGCGACACCAAGCTGGAGAGCACTGACCAGAGGATTGCCTGCTACCAGCAGGTACCTGCTCCCCGTGGGGCCTCACCACAGCTTCCAGGCATGGGATCTCACCTGGGTTGCTGTTGTTCAAGCTGCCTTCAAGCAGGCTGCCCTGGAGCCCCACCTGCTGTGTGGCCTGAACTTCTGCCCCACCAACTGCCACATCAACCTCATGGAGGTGTCCTACCCCAAGACAGCCCCCTCCATAGGCAGGTCCTTCAGCATCTGATTCGGGCACAATCCCTCCCTCATTGGACTTGACCCTGAGCAGGGTACTCACCTGAGTCTGTTAGAGATGGTGCTTCCACCCACACTACGGTACCCATAGAGAATAGTGTCTGAGGGCCGACAGTCCAGGGCTGGAATGTGGCTGCATAGGTGTCAGGGTCCAGGCCCTGCTCTCTTTCTGGATCCCATCTCTAGATGGGGCCTCTGACTTTCAGGGCACCTCATGGTAGAGTGTGGCTGCGGGAACCATCCACCATGTCTGCATTTCCAGGCAGGAAAAGCCACAGTGGTTAAAGGTGTATCAGTATCAAACTGAAACTGTCTTCTTGGGGTAACTTAGTGGATTGAGTTCCAAAACGGGAGGTCGGGCCCTGTGGCACATGCCTATGACTTCAGCTAATGGAGAAACTGAGATAGAAGTATCACCAAGTTTGAGGACAGCCTTGGCAACTTAGTGAGACTCTGTCCCAACATTAGAAAATAAAAGGCTGAGTCAGAACTAGTGGTGGAGCACTTGCCTGGCATGTGTGAGGCCCTCAGTTTGATCCTTGGTACCATGAAAAAAATCCAAGTCCTGTTTGGGAAGTTCTCTTTCCTGGGTCCTGGGAGAGCCTGCCCCTGCCTCATGGGACTGCCCTTCGCCCACAGGCCACCCAAACCCCATGTCCTGCATCCAGCACTGCATCACCACTGTGGCTGCCCCATCCTGGAAGTGCCTACCTGTGGTGAATGGGATCTCTCAAGGGCAGACTCTCAGTGACAGCTCTGGGCCAGCCAGTGGGGCCATCAGCCAGGAGGACTGGGGCCTGATCTCCCTACTGAAGCAGGAGGACCATGAGGTGCAGGACACCTACCTGCAGCTCTTCATCAAGCTGGACATGGCCCTCAAGGAGATGAAGCACTATGTCACCCAGATTAACAGGTGAGCCCGGCCCAGTCTGCATGCCTCTGTGCAGGTACCTTGGAGGGGAGCTGTCCTGTCACACTGGCTGCCTGCAGAGGCCCTGGCCTGCATGCTCAGGTGCCTGGACCCCCACCCCACCGTGACACCCAAACCATCTGTAGACCTGGCCAGATGCCCTGGGGGGAGGTCACCCTCCAATGAGCAGTGAAGGCTGCTGCATCCTCAGGGGAACTAAGGCTGCCTGGTGAAAGACTCAGGAATTAAACATCACAGGAAGGTGGACAGCTGAACCTGAGGCCACCTTGCTGTGATACTGCAGGACACACGCAGAACCCCAACCATGTCTAAGGAGTGCCTGGAGTCTGCTCGCAGCAGGGTGGGGCCCAGCAGGGTTCAATGGTACCCCTGCAGATGTGCGTGGTCAGGTCAGAGCTGGACCATCATGCAGGACAGTGACCCTTATGGAAGGAGACAGACCCCTTAGCCATTAGGACCCTGGAGATGAAGCCACCAGAAGCAGCCTCTGGATAGGGCTAGGGACCTGCCTCAGACACACCACATGGAGGAGACAGTTTGTGATAGTCAGGGACACTTGAACAGGGACGGGGTCCCAGGGGTGCTAAGGAGCTGATTCTGTTCTGCGTGGTAAGAGGCGCATGGTCACATTTAGGGCAGGGCATCTACCTTGAGCTTGTTGGCATTTTGGGTGAGTGGTTCTGTGTGGCAAGGCCGCCTTGGGCAGTGTCCCTGGCCCTAACCACTAGGGGCCCAGCAACTGCACTCCCTGTGGTGACAACCAGTCTCTCTCGACAGGGTCCCCTTGCAGCATATTCCCAGGGGGGGAAGCATTTCTGAACAGGCCTGCATGTTGGAAGTGTAGGGGCCTTGCACACTGGGCGTGAAGCTGCAGAGCTTGAATGCCCTGCACACCTTCTCTCTGCTTTGTGGGATGGTTTCCCCCTGCAGGAAGCTGGGCTGCAGGCTCTGGAGCCAGAGGCATGGGCTTTACTCCTGGACCATGACCTGTTAGCTGTGCGATCTCAGGCAACCTCTCTGACCCTCGGTCTCCTCATCTGCAGAGTGGAGTCAGTTGTGACACTGACCTCATGAGAGGTGGGATGGCATCGAATCCTGGGTTTGCAGATCCCGTGAGGCAAGGGACGCTGTTCTGTCTAACGCACAGCATGTTTAATTCCTCCCATCTCCCCCAACCCCAGAGGCACATGTGAATTATCGCATTTTACAGGTTGAGATTCAGAGACTGAGCAATTTGCTTTAGACCTCTCAATCAGGAAGTGGTGGCCTTAGGGCTAAAACTGCCTTTTGAATGACACTTCATTATGACCCAGCCATGCCATGTGTTTACCTGCCACCTTTCCTGGGGGCTTTCATCCCATAGTGGCAGAACCCAGGGGTGGTCCTGAGGTCCTGCAGCCTGCTGACTGAAAGCCTTGCTCTCTGGGCCTTGTCCAGTGCCCTGACCTGCACACAGAAGCCGGAGTCCAAGCTTGGCCAGGAGCCACGGGCCTGCAGGTCTTGGCCCACAGTGGGTGCCCAGCTGGGCATCTGCAGAGTTGCAGTGGGCCTTTCAGGGGAGGGACACAAAGCCCTGGATGACTCCCCCTATGCAGGGTTGAAGGTCAGAGGCTGGTGAAACCACAGTCTGGGTCTTCACCTTGAGCCCTTGCCCTGCAGGCTGCTGTCCACCAACATGGAGCCCACTCCTGACGGGCCTGCAACCCACCCCTGGCTGAGGAGACCTCTTCCTCCCTGCTGGACAGGACTTACCACAGGGGGATCAAGAATGTGTGCCTCAAGGTGTCCGAGAACGACCAGGAAGACTAGGGCCATGACACCATGAACTACTGGGACTCCTACAGGTGGGTGTCGCCACCATGGCCTGAGGCTGGACAGTCAGCAGGACAGTTGAGCCTCTGACCCCTGAGGAAGCCAACATGCACCCCAGAGGGCCCCCAGCTTCCTGTTCAGGGTGGCACTTTCTGTCTGTCCTGGCAGATGCCACCTGTGCAACTATACGTGTTGATGGAGTGTTGGAGAAGGGGTCTAATGGACTGCATGGTGTGCTTTCAGACTCTGGTAAGACTGTGGTTTTTTCTTTTTTCTTTTCTTTTTTTTTTTTTTTTTTTTGCAGTGCTGGGGATTGAACCCAGGGCCTTGTGATTGCAAGGCAAGCACTTTACTGACTGAGCTATCTCCCCAGCCCAGACTGTGGTTTTTTCTAGGTACAGTGACACTCACCTGTGATCCCAGAGCTGGGGAGGCCAAGGCAGGGGAATCCCAAGTTCAAGACCACCCTAGCCAACTTAGTGAGGCCCTGTCTCAAAATCAGTAGACAGATAGATGGACAGATAGAAAGATGGACAGGAAGGGCTGGGGTGTAGCTCAGTGGTTGAGCACACTTGGGTTCAATCCCTAGCACTGCAAAGAATACCATGGTTTTTGCAGCAAATGCTGTTTATTTTTACTTGATCCAAGAAATAAGATGGTTTTCTTTTTCTCCTGAGGGGCCGTAAGCTGTATTGCTGCTGATAAGAGTAATTGTAACAAGGTCAGTGGGGCCTTGGTTAGTGGGTTAAGTGGACTAGAGCTAGGTCCCGTACTGACACCGTGATGGGTGTGAATACCTCCTCATCTGAGCCCAGTGAGAGCTAAGCCACCTCCGCCTGCTGCTAAGGGGTATCTTAAGCAGCTCAGGGCACACCCAGAACTGCAGGGAGATGCAGTCAGCGAACACGCTTGCTGTCCTGAGGGCCCTGCCCAGTCCTGGTGCCCCGCTCCCTGGGGTCTGTAGACTGGCTGCCACTGTTCCCAGGTCCTGGCTGCCACTGTTCCCAGGTCCTGGAAGCTTTGAGGGTCAGGGTTTTTATGGGTCTTTGGGTCTTCTTATGTCTCTGTGTCCTTGGGCTTTTCCTTTAATTGTCAACCAGTGGTGGGATGCAATTGTGGAACAGTGACTTTTGATTATGGAACTCCTTCGTCAGGTGGGTGGGAAGGTCATACCCAGGGCAGGGTTGTCACCTGAGAAGAACCAGGCATTCAGGGAGCAGTAGAGACCTTGGACAGTGGTAAGAGGCAAGTATGGGACCCTGGGCGGTGGTGAGAGACCAGTGTGGGACCTGGGCAGTGGTGACAGGTGAGTGTGGGACCCTGGGCAGTGGTGAGAGGTGAGTGTGGGGCCCTGGGACGTGGTGACAGGTGAGTGTGGGGCCCTAGGCAGTGGTGACAGGCAAGTGTGGGGCCCTGTGAGACCCTGGGCGGTAGTCACAGGCGAGTGTGGGACCCTGGGCAGTGGTCACAGACAAGTGTGGGACCCTGGGCGGTGGTGACAGGCGAGTGTGAGACCTGGGCAGTGGTGACAGGTGAGTGTGGTACCTGGGCAGTGGTGACAGTTGATTGTGGGACCCTGGGCAGTGGTGACAGTCGAATGTGTGACCTGGACAGTTGTGACAGGCGAGTGTGGGACCCTGGGAAGTGGTGAGAGGTGAGTGTGGGACCCTGGTCAGTGGTGAGAGGCGAGTGTGGGACCCTGGGCAGTGGTGACAGGTGAATGGAAGCAGCTCGCCCCTCCTCTTTCTGTGCTGCCTGCAAAGTGCCTCCCCACCCTCAGACAGGAAGGAACCCTGGGTGGTCATTTCCATGGGCCAGGATTTTGACCATGCCCCAGAAGGGGGTCTGTGTCTGGGACCAGGGGTAGGAGCAGAGGGTGACTTGGCCATCTCTCACCCCATGCAGCGAGTGCAACAGCAACCGAGACTCAATCTTGTCCTACACCAGAGTGAGAAGCAACAGCTCCTACCTGGGCAGTGATGAGATGGGGTCTGGTGAGTGGTCGCCCAGCACAGGGAGGGCCCCTGGCCATTGTCTTAGTGGGTATTTCTGAGCCTCCTTCCATGTTTGCAGTGTGTTGCTTTGAGTCGCACGGAGTCTCCTTCTGTCTGCTCATTCAGCAGGTACTTAATCAAGCACTGTCATGCTCTGCATGCTGGGACACTTAATGAGCAAAATCAAGATCTCAGACACAGAGCAGATAGAGACCCTCAGGCAATCATGCATGATGGTGCATGGTCACGTGGGGTGTGGGCGTGGGGGGTGCTGTGAAGTCCCTCAGACCCCAGGAATTGAGGGGAACCGAAGAAATGATGCACATGCCAACCAGAAATTCAGGCAGCACAGGAAGGTTTCAAGACCAAGTTCCCCTGGCCCTGAACTCTCAGGCCCCCAGGTGTCCCCACTGATGGTACCTGGAGGACATGGGCGTATGTATGGAGGCGGGCCAACAGCTGGGCAGACAGATAGATAATACCAAGGAGGGCACGCTGTGCTTGCAACATTTCCTGAAAGCCCAATGTGTTTTTTGATTTTAGTCTTGTTCACTCAGGTTTAAAAATGCACTTTGTGAGTAAATAGGTCAGACATCCTCACAGTCCATGATTAAAAGGCCCAGGGTGGGCCAGACGACAAGTCCCTCCAATTGTCACCTCTGGGTCCCACCAGAGGAAGTCTGCATAAAACTTAACTTTATCTTACGTCACTGTAGTAGAGGAAAAGGAAGTTCAGGAGGACGGAATATGTCGCTGGATGTTAATGTCTCATGACAGATCAGGCCACTGAAGTCCATCCCCAGGGAGATTCAGTTGCAGCTGGTTTTACTGGAACAGGGGACAGTGACCCAGTGGGTTTGTGATCCAGCTCTTTGTTCTCAGCAGCCTCATTTGTGGAGTGGAAATATCGACACCTCACCATCTTGTAGGGCATTAGTGCCTCCTGCCTGGTTTTCTGATGAAGAAACAGAGGATCAAAGAGGTCCAGGGATTTGCCCAGTGACTCAGCGGGGACCTGGGCCTGGCAGGCTGCACGTCCCCTGTGGGTTTGGAGGAGCAGGGTGTGTGCAGCAACAACCAACAGTGGCTGCTCTTCCTCCAGTCAGGGGACGAGCTGCCCAGTGGCATCTGCATCCTGTGGAACAAGAAGGACAAGCTCCATGGCTGCCTGGAGCACATCTTCAACCAGGTCGTCTTGTTCCAGGGTGGGGTCCTTGCAGTCCCCTGGTGGTGGGCTGGGTGGGCTAGGCACAGGGCTGTGCTCACAGGGCTTCTGTCTCCAGGTAGACACCATCAAGGTGCTGCTCAAGGGACCAGTGATGGGCAGGGCATTCGAAGAGACCAAGCATTTCCCCATGGAGCACAGCCTCCAAGGTTAGGGGTACTGTGGGGGCAGTAGGCTGGACACTGGGGGCATGTACTCCTGTTGGGTGGCCCTGATTAGTCCAGGTCAGCAGATTCCTGCCTGTGGACCAGATCCAGCCACAACTGCTTTTGCTTAGAATTGGATGATGTCTTTCATTTTTTAAAAAATTTTTAAAGCATCATAAAAAAATGAAACAATGTGTGGTAGAAGGTGCAGGTGCTGCAAAGCATGCTTGGTGTCCTGGGACTGGTCCCTGAACCCTCTGGGCCTCTCCATCGGGGACACAGGGACAGGCCTAGAGAACACTCTCCCATTCAGTCACACCACAGGGTCTGCTTCATCTTCACACTTGCAGTCCATGTGTATTTGCTGCCTGGTTTATTATTGATGATATTTTACTTTTTTTATCATATCTACTGCTGGGTGTGGTGGTGTATGCCTGTAATCCTAGTGACTCTGGGGGCTGAGGCAGGAGTGTCGCAATTCTGAGGTCAACCTTGGTAGTTTAGCAAAACCCTTTCTCAAAGAAATTAAAAAGTAAATAAATAAAAAAGTACTGGGCTGCATGGAGCTCAAAGGTGAAGTGTCCCTGATTCAATTCTCCATTACCTAAAAGAATGAATAAGTAAATTTTAGAAAGGTATCTTCCTTTTGGAAACTTAATTTCTAAAGGATTTTATCTTATCCTCCCCATATATGAAGAACCAGCATAGTAGGCCATCAATTAATGACAACCATAACGAAGAACTTAAAGGAGACAGCAACACCATCATTGCGCTGCAGTTGTATACCATTTCCTGCCTGGGGCCTCCTCAGGAGAGGGCTCTGTGAGCAGACAGCTAGAGCCTGTACCAGCACCAAGCTGAGACTTTCTTCTTGCAATGATTGAGACGAGAACTAGGTATCCCATGTCCTCCTGCCTTTCCTCCCACTCGCTCACCCTCCTGCCCACCATCTGTCCACCCTTCCATCCCTCAGCTGCCAGTTCATTCATGCAGCTCTGCAGCCAATAAATAGTTCCCCAGAGCCAGCTCATGCCAGGCCTGGTGCTGGGTGCTGGTGACCTGAGAAGGATGGATGGCTGCTGGCCTGGGGGGCTCCCAGTGGTGTGCAGGAGATGGGAATGCAGACAGCAGCTGCCTCCAGGCAGGAGTCGGTCCCTGCTCAGCTGGCCCTCTGCTGTGTCAGGACAATGATCCAGGGGTGAACCTCAGGAAGAAAAGCAGAGAGGGTCCCAAACCACACATACCTCAGAAACCCAGGAAGAGGCCAAGAGAACAGGGGGCTGTGTCTGCCTGGCCTTTTACCCTGTTAAGGCCACATTCAATTCCAATTCTCCCACTACTCTATGTGACTTTAGGGAAGTCACTGTGCTGGGCTTCCTTCTCTATATAGGGAAGGTCTAGGTCACAACTCATGTGCCAGCTCAGTTAATTGTGGCATAAGGACCTAGTACCTGAGAAGTCTTCTGTGACTATAACATCCAGATCTGGGAGCAAAGACTGCCGAAATTGATTTGTGCTTCTGCACTGGATTGACTGTACGTGTGGATCATGGCCACAGACCAGCAGGAAGGGTGCTGAGATTGATTAGTGATGTCTGTGATGGGAATGGGACATTGATATCGAGCACACTTAACATATACTTATCCTCGGAGGCCTGGATTATATCCAGAGTCCTGCAGACTCACTGGATCTAGGGTTATAAATTTTGCAATCTGGTGATGGGGCATGGGCCTTTGTGTCACTGTTCTCCAAAGCCACCTCTGTCCCTTCCCTGGCCCTCGTTACTTTCCTGCCCTAGAATTCAAACAGAAAGAAGAGGGTATGGTCTGTGACTGAAGCTTGATCCAGATCAGCATCCAGGAGGACCCCTGGAACCTCCCCAGCTCCATCGAGACCCTGGTGGATAACATCCAGAGAGATGTGGAAGGTCAGCAGGCAGGGAGGCTCATGGTGGGGGTTGTGGCCTTTGCCTGGGACTTGAATGCAGTGGGGTCCATCTCCATGCCCCTTCCCCTACATGCTCAGGGAAGGGCAAAGAGAGTAGGTATGCTTTCTCAACTGAGTGACCTGCTCTGGCAGGTCTGGGCTGTGTGCCCTTTGCCAGGGTGTTGCTGATGCCGGTTGGTGGTCATGCAGAGCCTTTCTTGTGAGTTGAGGCTGCAGAGGCTGAGCTTTTCTTCACAGCTTCCAAACGGGGCTTGGTTCGGTTATTTTGTTTATCCTTGAGGTCACAGGTGGCAGGTGGGGCCACCAACAGATCTGATGCTACAGCATCAGAACAGGGAATGCCAGTGCTCACTCAGGTTTCCCTGGGAATTGAATTTCTCCTGGCTGCTCCAGGTGGCAGAGGCCAGCTGTCCTGCGCTCATGTGGGGCAGGTGATGAGAGGCAGGTTCCCCTCTTGGGAGCTCTCCAGTTCCTGCAGCCTGGTGTCTGTGCCACACCTCTGATGTCACCGCCTTGGTCTTCATTAGCATTTGAGTCTAGGTCTCCTGGGTTGGAAGTACCCAGGCCAGGGGACGTTGAACCAGGAGAGCTGGAGGTAATGTCCCAAGGGCCTGACCCCCAGGGAGTAGCTGCCTCTGAGCTGGAATCTCTGTTGACCCTGAGCTGTCCTGTTTACAAAACTGTGATTGGTAAAGGGTGTGGGCTTTGTGATCAGAGGGCCAGGGCTTGAATCCCAGGCCACGCACATTTGGCTGTGTGACCTTGGCACACCCTTGACTTCTCCAGCATCCATGTCTGCCCATGTGCAGCCCCAGGGCGGCTCCTACTGGCCCCGTGCAGTCATGAGGATAAACCAGTGTGTACCCATCAGCACTTAGTGCACACCCTCAGTACGGCATCTGCTCTGGCTGTCACCACAACTGACCAGGCCACCCTCTGGCCTAGGGAAGACAGTACCTCAAGCGACATAGAGGTCATTCAGACTTTCCTTCGAAGGCTTTCTGGCCCCAGGGCACCTTTGAAGGAGAGGTGCCTGGATGACTGGCAGTCGGAGGAGCCATGGCCTTCTCCCCAGGGCAGCTGTGCAGTCCAGGACACGCACTTGTGTGCACTCGAGGTCTGCTGGTGTGAGTGGGTGTATCACAAATGTGTGTGTGCATGTCTGTAGGGGCTCTGGCTCCAGAGATGGAAGTGCTGATTGTAGTCCCTGCTAGATGGGGACCTGCACCAGCCTTCAGTTAAACCTTCCAGAGTGCACCTTTAGCACTGTTCTGTGAGGGCCAGGCATGTGGGCTGGGCCAGCTCCGCTGTCCCCTGCCAGCCTCACTTAGTGCCCTCCCTCTTGTCCCCCTCCTTCCAGATAGGAAGAAACAGCTTCTCCTGGCCTTGTTGAAATGCACAGGTGAGTGCACATGCCCAGGTGTACCAGCGAGGCCCTCCTGGCTGTGGGCATCCATAAGGACAGCCCGGAGGCCTCTTCTGTGGCCAAGGTGACTTGTCCTTGGCCCATCAGGACCTGGACTGGGGAAAGCAATATTTTGGCCCTGCCCCTCCAGGAACAACTTGAACCTCATGTCCAAGGGACAAGTCTCCGGGACTCTGGAACTGGGAGTCCTGTCTTGGGCCACCTGCTACCTGGGTAATTGTTGACAAGGATGCAGGATAGAGGATGAAGGGTGGGGAGGCTCTTTATCAGTAGGAATCCAGCCCCAGTTGATAGTGGAGCCAGGGCTGCAGGTGAAGTAGGGGATCCTGGGAGATGACTGGGGTCCCTCCCTTCTCCCAGAAATTTTCAGTCAAGTGAGGATCCAGGTCAAAATAGACCCCTGCACTCAGTGGCCAGAAGTTGAAGAGTAATTCCTTCCAGCAGGTGAGTCCATTACCTGGATGCCTCAAGTGGGTGGGTTGAAGAGGTGGGGTGGGATCTGCACAGGAGGCAGGGCTGGGCGGGGCCAGCCAGGGCAGGGTTGCAAGGGGAGGGTACAGTTCTGAAGGCAGGCAAGCAGTTCTTCATGAGTGATGCTCCGTGGCAGAGCAGCACCACAGATATACAGTCCACCAGGCCGAGAAGTGCTGCGCCCCAGAGAGCGTGAGGGGTCCAGGGGCGCTGCAGGGAACCCACAGGCCTGCCCCTTGGGCAGATGTTTGGGTCTGGGTTTGGGGCCACCTGGCTTGCTGGCAGAGGGGAGTTTTGTGGACCTGGCTTTTGACCCCAAGTGAACTTTTACCTATTTGCCCTATGGGCTCTGCAGGGGGCCAGGGCCAGATTCTGGCAGCCTGCTGCCAGCACCGCCCAGCGGCCTGTCACCACCAAAGACACCAAGGTGCAGCTGCGCAGGGACACTGTCTTCTGCCAGGCCCTGGTGGCCTCCATGTGCATCTTCTCCAAGCAGCTGCTGGTGGCCCTCAGCTACTGCTACAATAACAATGGCAAGTATGAGGAGAGCAGCCGCAATGCCAATGGCAAGTGGCTGGAGTAGGTGGCTGCCACTGGAGTCCTGCTGCACTGTCAGTCCCTGCTTTCAATGGCTTCGGTGGTGAGTCGGCCAAGTGGGTGAGAGGCCTCTCTGCCAGTGTCCCTCCCAGCTGACGCCCATGACCTAGTCTGTTCACACAACTAGTTATTAATTGAGCACCTACTGTGTACAGCTGTTAGGGAACTGGGGTCTACCAGTGATCAAAGCAGCCCCTGTACTTGGGGATCTTATCTCCTGGTGGGAGAGAAATAGACCAAGAGCCATTGACCAGTGGTGCTCAAGCTAGGCAGGGGACAGTGGCTACATCTGGAGACATTTTTAGTCATGGCAATTGAGGGATCCAGGTGTAGTGTTACTAGAACCTGCTATGCAGAGGCCAGGGATGCTGCTTAGTGTCCTACTACAGTCCCCAGGACAAATACCTGTTGTGCAGGTTGGCTCTGTGCTGGCCAGACACAGCCACTGGCTGTTGTGTGGGAAGTGTGGCCTCGGAACGCCCTCTGCTGGCTGAAGTCACACACAGGTGCTCTGCTGGCAAGAGGTCTGCTCTCCCTGAACCCAAAAGGTAGCAGGGACACCAGTCCTCAATGTCTTCTCAGTGCCAGAGACTGCCCCATCCACTCAGTCTCTGATGTCAGGAGGTGCTGGGTGCTGACTGCTGGGGTCTGCAGCTCACCTTCCAAATGGTTTCACTGAGAAGAATGAATGGAGGAAGGAGGGAAGATAGCAGGAAAAGTGGAAGACTGTGCATGGAGTTGCTTGGGGACCCAGGGTCAGAGCTGGTTGTGTTGAAGAGGTGACATTTGAACTAGTTAGGTGGATGGTCAGAGGAACAGCATAGGGCAGAGGGAGTGGCATGTGCTCAGGTCCCCAGTGGAGGCAGCGTGCCTGGGAGCAGCAAGGCAGTTGGGAGGAGAGGTTTGCAGGCCCTGTCTGTAGGACTGGGGCTTTATTACGGGGCAGAGGAGGCTTACAGGCTTGGGGGCAGGTGAGAAATGGGATTTGGGTTTGTTTTAAAAAGGTAACAGTCCAGAGAGAGCTGGGTTGTTTGGGGGAGGATGAGGGGGATGTGTGGTGTCCTTCTGGGATGTGGATATTGTCCCTGTGGGGAGCGGTTGGGAGGTTGGGGGGTATGTGGAACATGGTCCACCTGTCAGGACTTGGCCCTGGTTGTGTATGGGTGAGGGGAAAGAGAAATAAGATGGTGTGATTTCCTGGAAGAGCACGGGAGGCAGGCAGGAATGGTTAAGTCAGTAACCATTGTCTGGGTAGGGAGGAGGTGGCTTTACCAGGTCACTCAGCAAATCAGAGCAGAGGCAAGTTCTGACCCATGGGGGCCACAGGATAAGCTGCAGGGTGAGCCATGATTTCTCCCACAGAGCACACCTGGACCTGGTGTTCAGGAGGCCCCAGTGTAGCCTGATGCCTAGATTCGGATCCCAGCACTGTGAGGTGAAAGCCTGGTGTGGGTGCCACCTGAGGTCCCTTCACTGTGTCTTCTTGCAGAAGGAGGAATGAACCATGCTGGAGGACATCTGGGTGACCCTGTTGGAGCTGGGCAGTGTCACCTTATCCTTTAAGCAGCTGGACGAGAACTGTGTGGCCAGTGAGTGATTCTTCCCACCCCCACTGTAGGAGTTGGGACGCTGAGGCTGAAGTGGGTGCTTGGGGCCCTGGTCTCCTGTGTGCAGATCAGCTGCCCAAGGTGAACCTGAATCCAGCACATCAAGCCTCATGTCCCAAATTGAGTGGAAAAAGAGTGGTTGTCTCACATCAACACAGCTGTCTTCACCAGGTCTTAAAAGAGGTCCACAGCACTTCTCACTAAAATTCCACCCTGGAGTCGTCCTTTGGAGCGAAGAATTCAGATTAAGGACTAATCACATAATTGACTAATGTTTTTTAGTCCTTTCTCCCTTTTTCCTGCCCCCCAATCCATCTGACCACCCACTACCCAACAACCACCACACACACATCCATAGCAGTGAGCACTCAGTGTTTGCGGACAGGATCTGGGCCACAGTAGAGGCAGCATAGCAATGGTCCCACCCTCCCCATGGGTCTCACCTGGAGTCAGCTGGGGGCATCCCAGATGCAGATCCCAGTTGTTGGCTGCTGTGGCGTGGGGCCTGGGCAGAGGGTCCTTGTGTCCTGGAGTCCCTGGGGAGCTGGCCAGGTGACATCCATCCAAGGCTGAGAAACCTGTGCTTGCTTCCAGAGCTCTGCTGCTGTGCATGGGTCCTGGGAATGTGTCAGAAAGGCTGATTCTCAGAACCTACCCCAGACCTCCTACCTCAGAAACTCTGGAGTGGAACTGGGGTGTCCATGTCACAAGCCATCCGCAGGACTGTAGCACTTGTGAGGCTGAGGGCCACACTCTAGGTCAGCACTTCCCTTCCTTTCATTTCACTCCATGAAAAGCCCCTGAGACCCCTTTTCCTCACTGCCATACCCCCTTGAAATTGCAGCACTGCCATGGCCTGTGTGTCCATGTGCTGTGCGTCTGGCTCTGCGAGTTCTTCCTTCCCTCAAGGACCGAATTGTGCCTCCTTGGGGCAGTGTGTCCCTGCCAGAAATACATACTGCTGCATGGAGGTCGGCTTCTGGGGGTCAGTTGAGCTGACTGCAGTGCCTGCCTGTCTGGGGCTGGGCTGGGCTCAGGAGAACCCTGAATAGCTAGTGATGCCTGCAGGGTGCAGCAGGGGCTCCGATCGCTTCATTTTGCCCTCCCTGCCTTAAGCACTCCCTCATATGGTGAATAAGATGCAGGCGCTGTTTGAGGGCAGCTTTTGCCAGGTGGGCCTGAACTAACAGGCAAGGGGTGACTAGAGCACCATGGGGGGCTCTAATGACACACTGCTGTCTTGCCTGCTGGGCAGTCAGAGCAAAGAACACCTGTCAATGTCATCCAAGAGGGAGGTCACAGGCTGCTGCAGAGTGTAGGGCTGTCTGAGGCTACTCCTGTGGGATGGGAAGTCTGAGGCTGCCCCTCTAGGCTGGAGGGAACATGTGGTCACAGGATGCTACTCTGGCATCAGTGGAAATGAAAGTCCCAGGGTACCATCCTGAGGCTTTGAAGAGGGGTTCTGAGACCCCTCTGGAGTGGTGTAAGAGGGCAGGGAGGTCTGAGACTATCTCTCTAGAGTGGGGAGGGCAGGGAGGTGCTTGGGTGCCATTCTGGCACCAGCATAAGGGAGATCTAAAGCTGCTGTGGCAGAGGGGGTGGGGCTCTGAGGCCCCTGCAGACACCAATTTCTTCTACCACATAGAGGGCAGCCAGCAGGCACTGAAGGTGGTCTTCTACCTCATCAGCTACCATTTCTCCAAGCTGCCCTCCTGCCTGGAGAGCAGGGCCAGCCTCTGAATGCATGTCATGCTTTTCATGAAAGGTGAGCTGCAGGCTGTGGGGGACCACAGGGGCCAAGCCAAGGCCACCAAGCTCTTGGGACCCAGCCCTGCCCTCCCTCCTCTCCTCCACAACTCTGGAGAATGCGGAAGGGCCTCCTCCTCCAGGCAGACAGGCAGCAGAGAATTTTCAGCAGGAGATCAATGACCAGTCCCTGGAGAACATCCAGTAGTATTACCACAAGCTCAGGTATGTATTTGGGCCTATGTCAGGGACAGGATTCAGAAAGCCACCACAGCAGGTGGCAGGCAGACCCTCAACATGAGGAGCGGGACAGATGCTCTTTCTGGAACACCTTGCCTGCATGAGAGTCTGATGGCAGTATGCACTGTAGGTCATGCTAACCCATTCTACAGATGGGGAAGCTGAGGCCCAGGAGCATACACAGCATGCCCAAGGTCACATGGCCAACAGTCTTGCTTCAAAGCAGGTCCTCTCTGCTGAGCAGAGATGCGGGTGCACTCTACATGGGGACAGGAGCTTAGATGGGGCCCTGGGTTTCTTGGGCCTTGAGAGACGGGTGTAGTGCCCTGGGCCTCATCCCATTCACAACCCACACAGGGAGAAGTGGAGGGAACATATTTTTTCAGGAGGAAGCACAGGTCTAGGGGAATAGCTCCCACATCCCCAGCAGCTTGCCCATGGTCCCTCCCGAGTCCTGCCTAGGGACTTTTTCTTCTCTGGGCCTGGTTTTGCCATTTGGAAACGGGAGTCTGACACTTCTTTTCATTTGCTGAACAAGAAATCTTGGCACTCTTCTGGATGGACCAGGCTATGAGTCTTTTCTGTGCTGTTTGTGGAGTGTTTTAAATATGGGATCTGGTCATTCACTTGTTCGCCCAGCACGGTTCATCGGGACCTTATGCGGGACATACACCGTCCTCGTGTGTGGGAGTCTGTCCTCTTCTGGGGTAGGAACTGCCAAGACCAGACCACCTGGGCTGTGAATAAAGACATATCAGCATGAGGGCAGCTTGCTGCTATCCACCTGTCTGTGGCCTGTACTGCATTCCACAACCCAGCTGAGCAGTGTCCCTGAGAGCGCTTGGTTCTCACAGCCTGGGGCTTTATGGTCAGCCAATCCTTGTGGTAGAGGGGGACAGAGTTGGAGCCCGTGAGCACAGAGCAGCATCCAGTGCCAGGTGGGTACAGGGCTCCAAGGAGGAGAGGAGAAGCAGGCTAGGTGGAGAGCCAGGTGGGGCTGTCAGGCTGCGTCTGATTGCACCTGGAGCGGGGAGGCCAGGCTGCCCAGCTGGGAGCTGGGGGTTGGGCCCCCTTCAGCCCGTCTTTCTCTCAGGACATTTTACCTGGAGCTGTCAAACCTGCCCACAGACGCAAGCATCACTGCTATAAAGACCGACAAGGTGTGTCCTGAGGCTCAGCTGGGCAGGCTCCCAGGGTCAGGATTCCATTGGCAGGGATTCCTCCAGACACCCTGCTGGCCTTGCCCTCCCGTCCTGGGAGTCCCCAAGGTGGTTCACGCTCACTGTGGCGTCTTTCTCTCTCATGCACCATGGTCATCGTGGGTTTCTCTGGGGCTGGGGCCCTGCAGGTAGCCGTGGACCCCATGCCAGGTATGGCCGGGCCCTGCTCTGGTTTCTTCCTTCACATTTTTTCTAGTCCTTAGAAATTAAAAGATCTCATAGAAACAGAGGCTTCCAGCTTTTTTGAGAAGTGGAGAGACGTGAGAACTGCTTTGGGACTTCTTCCCACTCACTGTGCTTGGCTTGCGCTGGGCATGACTGCCCCTTGGGTCCCGCTGGCCTTGGCTCCCGCTGCTCACTGTATCATGGCCTTTCCTTCCAGGTTCAAGGCAGGTCTCACCCTGGGATGGTATGCTGGCCTTGGGGATTTGGCTGCTGTGAGAGAGGTATGGGCATGTGCTTTGGGACTCTAATGTGGCCGGCAGGATCTCACAGGGCACAGGAAGGAGGAGCCACCACCTTTACCTCCACATGTGGTTGGGGAAGCAGGGACAGGGGAGGGCTCCTCCTCCTAAGTGTTTGGAGGGCATGGCCTGTTTGTGCTTAGTCAAGGACACAGTGGGCAGTTGCAGAGAGCAGGCCAGAAGGCGAGACCTAAAATACATGGTGAACATCGAGTACAAACTGCAGGGTAGTAGGGAGCCACAAATTGATCTTGAGCAGGTGTCATGAAATGGCTCTTGCTCTCAGTTGCATCCAAGCATCTCATGTGTCTGTCCCACCCCTGCAGCTGATCCACCCTATCAATGCCCTGGACGAGCTCTGCTGCCTTGTGAAGTCCTTTGTGCACCCCAAGCCTGGCACCAGCAGGAGCTTAGGCTCTGGCCTCATCCCTGTCTCCTCTGTGCTCTGCTATCGCCTGCGGACCAACCAGATCACCATGTGCAGCATGCAGAGGTGGGCCGCACCAGGGCCCAGGGTTCTGGGGGGCAGGGACAGGAGGCAGGAAGCATGCATCCATGTCCTGGATCTCCTGGCTTGCTGGATCCAGGCAGGGCCTCCCAGCTCTGGACCACAGGTCGTCTTTAAACTGTGTTGTCTGTGGCAGTCAGTGGGTGGGAGGGCTGTGGGCTTCCTGGGTCCTGGGCCAGAGGGCATGAGGGAGACTGAGCTCTGAGGCTCCATCCCTGCTGCGAGGTTCACCTGCAGGGCAGAACTGCCTCCGGCCTCCCTGGACACTCCTCCTCTGTCCTTTGCCTGGCTGCTGGGAAAGACAGCTCCTTTCCTGGGAGCCCTTCCCGGTCATGTGTCCTCATGCCTGCCACTCACACCACTTGCTCCGACAGGCTCTGCCACCCTGGCACAGGCTATCTGTGAGGGCGGGGACTCTGTTTTCTGCTGTGTCCAGCGGACTGGTGCCTGGCACCGATGGTTCTGATGAACAGGCATCCAGTCACGTCTCCTCGAGCAGTGGGTGGGCTCCTGTGTGCCAGGAACTCTGTGGTGTCTATGCCCCCAGGCTATGTACCCTGCTATGGGCTAGTGCAGAAGGGTCTGTTCCAGAGGTCATCAGCCAGGGGCAGTTTTGCTCCCTAGGGGACATTGGCCATGTCTGGAGACATTTGTGGTCATTACAGCCAGGGACTGTGGTATCTAGTTGGTGGGGGCTGGTGCTTGGCATCCCACCATGCACGGGACAGCCTCTTTCTGGTCCCCTGTCGATGCTGCTCCAGTCCTGATTCTAGTCAGGGAGACTGGGGTGCCCGGTCAACTTGTCTGTCAGGGCTGCAGGAAGAAGATTGCAGGGTGACTTGGAGTTCAAGGCCTGTTGCAGAGCCAGGTCCTAACAGCCTGAGCCACAGGGCTGTGCCCAGGCTGCTGAGCAGGAGCCAGGCCTCGGGAATCACCCCAGTCAGCTGATGGAAAGCAGGGCCCTGCCTGGTGGTGCTGCTGTCCTGGGTGCAGACCCCTGCAGGGACAGGCCAAGGGGTGGAGACTGCCAGGAAGGGCTGTTGGGGAGGAGCAGGCAGGTGGGGAAAGTCAGCCCGGAAAGGACACAGGGCGGATGGCCCACATAGCCATAGAAGGGGAGGTGAGGCCTGATGGGGGTGGCTGCTGTCCCATGCCCTCTCCACCCCTCCACAGGAGTACCCCGAGCATGCCCCTGGAGCAGGCAGCTATCCTGGAATGGAGCCACAGGATGCTGCCCAAGTGCACGATGCCAGCCATGACATCATGCAAAAGCATGTGAGGCCAGACCAGGCTGAAGGCGGCTGCACGTGCCCTGTGTGGGGTGAGGCCACATGGAACTGTTCACCCTCAGCCCAGACCTGGCCTGCCTGGGGTTTGAGGGTGTCAGGTTCTGGAGTACTGCTCCCCCCAGCCAGGTGTCCCTGCATGTCCCAAGTTCCTCCAGGGGCCCCAGGCCTGACAGCTCTTTCCTTCCAGGACCCTAGAGTGGAGATTCTGGCCAAAAATCTCTGAGTCAAGGATCGGATGCCCCAGGGTGCACCACAGTGAGTGGCCCCCTGCCCCTCCTCCTCCAGGGGACCATCAAACCTGGCAGACCCTTGGTGCTGCCATGGGCCACACTCTGCTTTTGAAAACTCTGCTTTAGGAGCACCAAGCTTGGACCAATCTGTACCCTCACAAGGACCCCCTTTTGGAGAAGGCCTGGAAAGGGTCCCTGTGGGCCCTGAGGTGAACCTCAGGGTGTCTCCCCATGGTGTTCAGCCGCTCTGCAACCCTGGGATCTGGGTTCATTTCAGGCAGTCTCTGCTTTCCATCCATGCCCAGTTCCTCATCAAAATCTGCCCACAGGCTTTAAGTAATGTTTTATTTTGAAGTACTTTGAGTATGCAAAAGTAGTGTGACATTCCTACCACTCTCTGGCCGCTTCCCCAGTGGCCATGTCTCCTGTGGCCCCAGCATGGGCTCAGGACCAGGCTGCCCTTGCAGATCTCCTTGCAGATTCCCTTGGAAACCACATTTGTACCTTGAGAGTCTCCATACGTGCTCTCTCAGCCTCTTTTTCTAATTTTTTTTTTGTGGTTTCCCTGCCCCAGACCCTGGGCCCATCTCTTAACCCATGGGGGCCCATTTGACCCAAACAGTAGTGCTGTGAGCAAGGTCCTGCTGTTATCCCCAGTTAACTGGTGGGAGTGCTCAGACCCAGAGGAGTTAAGTATCTTGTCCAAGGTCACACAACTAGGAGACAGCAGAGCTGGGTTCTGAATCCAGGCCCAATTCCAACCTGAGTTACCCGGAGGCTCGACTTTCCCCTGGGCAGTGGTCTATGCCTGGCACTCCTGCCTCCACAGTCATGACCCCTCTTGTCCTGCTGCAGATCCAGTAGTGAGATCTCATCCCTGGGGTGCAGCAAGGACGTGGAGGTGTCTGCATCCCCAGGAACTCTGCAGTGACTCTCACCAGACCACGTGCTCGCCAGTGCCCAGACAAGGGCAGGTGGCTGGAGGCAGCACTTTGCTCTCCAGGGATCTCTTCCCGGTGGGTGCCTCCAGCCCCTAAAGCAGACCTCGTGTGGTTTGGGACTCAGAAACAGGTGGCGAGTCCACAGTGCGCGGAGCCACGTGGAGAGGTGCCCAGGCTGCCAGTGTTTTTTGTGCATGCCCAGCTCTCAGGCAGCTGAGACAGGTGTGACTGGACAGGTAATGCACAACGCAGGTTGGGACCCGCCCACTCTGCATGCCATTGCTCTGGAGACCTCCTCGATGTGTCAGTTGTTGGCATCTGGCTGCTTCAGCTTTGGCAGAGACATATTGCCTGGTCACTTGCCCCTGTGCCCTGACCTCAGGAAAGTCTGCACTCAGGGAAAGGCAGCCACCTTTCACTAACACTGCTGCCCCTGGGTAATGACGCCTACTGCCACCCTTAAGTAAGTCCACCTGGGTAACACAGCTGTCCTAGGGGAAGGCCGTCTCCCTTGGGGAAGGCCTTCACCCTCTGCATGGGGTCTCAGGTTGGTGTGTCCTGGGGCAGAAGGAGCGTGATCCGAGACTGACCCCAGGGGTATGGGCCTGGAGGTCTGGGATCTGGGACAGGGAGGGCTCGGGGGCTGGGCACAGATGGACAGGAGGCCAGGGACTCCACCCATCAGTGATGCACCCTCTCTTAGTAAGGTCGCTGCCCTCAGGTCAGGCCAACCACCAAGGCAGGGCAGGGTGGGACAAGACAGTGCAAGGAATAGTGGGGCAGGACAGAGTGGGTTGGGGGGTTGGGACACTACCGAAGGCTGCTCAGGGTGGGTCAACACTGTGCACGTTCCTGTGGCAGAACACTTACTTAGCATGTGAGAAACCCTGGCTTGGTTCTCAGCAGCACGTGGGCACACACACACACTCAAACACACACACACACACACACCACACCCAATAAATCTTCCTAATTCAGATGACTTTATTCTAAGAAAAATTTTCAAATCCTTTTAAGAAGATAGAAGCAGAATGGTGATATGTTTAATATCAGCAATTATATGGCATGATATTTAAAACCACTCTATGAAATTTCCTCAGGACTCAAGTCATTATAGTATTAAAGAGACAAGACAGCAGTTGCTTTTGTAATTCTGATATATTTATAGAAACAATCTTCTGAAATCTTTTTCTTTTCTAATTTTCAAACTTAGAAGTGTATCCATTTGTCTTCCTAAAGTTGTACTTTCATCAGAAAGTTTTTCTCTTATTCCTTGCCATCAAGGGGATGGGCCTGTTGTCACAGGAAGTGCCATGACTAGGTTTTATCATAATATCAGTGCTCCTATGGCTTTCAGATCAAAGTCATGTATACATCTCATATTTGTTGAATTTATTAACAAAGAACATACAATTTTTTATTATATTTGAAAGGTCATCAAATTTGAATTAGTAGAAGCAAGGGTTTGACATGTTATATTATGAGCTGAACACAGTGCAATTTAGTTCAATCATTTTGGGAGGTTTGCATAACGACTTCTGCCCTGTTCTGTGATCAAATGTCTGGCCTGCACCATTTTTTGGCAGTGAGAATTGAACCAAGTGTACATTGTAGCATGTGCTAGGCAAACAATGAGCTACATACTTCCCCAGCCATTTAATTGTTTAATTTTGAGACAGGGTTTTGCCTAATTGCCCAGGTGGGTCCCAAATATGTCATCCCCCTTTCTTAACCTGCCAAGTGCTAGGGTAACAGATGTGTCAAAGTACCTGACTTGTTCTGGAGGATTTGATATCACTATCATATGCTTCTAATGTGTCCTTTCCTAAGCTAGACCATGTCCATTTTCCCCTGTCAACAATCAGTAAAGGCTTTTTTGTTTTGATGTACACTTAAGATGAACATGTTTTATGATGAGGCACTACTGTTCATGATAGTCTAGGTGTGCAACTAAAATATTTCCACTGTGAGGAAATATTTTTATTTTGATGGTGTCCACTCTTTCAGGTCTAACACATTTTTCTAGAAGTGATTATTCATTTTGTACTTGATTATGTAAATAAGACATAGTTCTTTTTTGTGTGTGTGTGCTGAGGTTGACACCAAGACCTCCTGCATGCTAGACAAGTGCTCTTCTGTTGAACTGCATTCCCAGTAACTAGATCTTTTAGTTATCATAAATTTTATGACCATATAGAGTGATAATACAATCACTTAGAAGTTCAACTCATTTGGAACTATTTGAGAGTTTGGGCCTCCAATAATGGTTTGTGATTTCTAAAAGGAAAGTAATTTTCCAAAACATAGCAGCATCTAAGTTCGTCCATGGACTATGTTTCCCCAATTTCTTCACTTTCTGCAGAGCATCGTGGAGGCGATGGACTCTGGTATCCTTCTAACCTCTTCTGCTCACAAGGCAACATCCATTGTGGTTGCCAATCCTGTTTATCTTTTTCTTCTCTTTGACTATTAGTCAAATGAACAATTTGAATCTATTATTGCTAAAGAGTATGAATAGAAAAAACATATGACAAGTAGTCTTTGGGATAAGTGATCTAGTTACAGTGAAAGTCGCTCTGTAGAGGAAGTTCAGTCATGAGTTGAAATAGTCTCTAAAATGTTATTTGAGTGCAAAGTGGTCAAGTTTTTAGAACCTGCACCTAGTACCTAGTGACTGCATAAAAATAAAAGTTGACCTATGTGTATTCTTATTTGAATATAAAACCTGTAAAAGTGGCACTTTCTTGAATCATATATTAGATGAAATGGTTTAATTTTATGTTAAAATACTTTTTAATTCATAGTAATATTGCCAGGGTCCAGTCCTAGCAGGGGTCATATTGGTCACAGGTGATGGAAATAGGCATCGGAGAGATGGAGAACAAAGCAACACAAACTCAAGGAATAGATGCTAAGTTCTAAATTTTATTTTTCCCAGCCAGCTTTTTATACATTAAAAGGTAGGCAGTTACACATGTTTTTCCAGAACAGAAAAAGATCACAAGGAAAAATAACAAAAATATCTTGTAAAATCATTACTAGACCAGGCAATGAAGTATTCTAATTATTTTTAGTAATTGCTTACTCATGATAACCTATAACTAAACAATAAGACATATTAATATTGCTTAACTAATCATAAAGGTTAAAGAAAGTTCAGCAGGGTTGAGTAAATGTCAGTTGTGTGGCTACTGCTGTGGTTAATAGGTGCTAGACAGTTTAAGCTACCAATAATATGACATCATCTTCTACTGTGTGAACTTAACATTGAGGAACTTTTTCTCCGGGGGATAGGTGGGCCAATAATATTTACAGCATTTAGTAAATCCTAACCCTTTAAGAAATGGAATATCTTGCACTCTTGTATGTATACTTTCAAACCAGATTATAATGTCCTGATTTTATACCTAAATATCCCGTGGGAGATAAAGGAGGGTCTAAATCCAGGGACTTAAGAGGCATCCCTCTGTAAGGATATCATGGCTTTCCATTAATTAAATAAGCATTGTCATAAGGTGTTTTAACTGTAGGAACTCTATTTTCTTTATTTCTTCTGTTCCTGTTAATCACTCCTGATGGGGTTGGAGTTATTTGCCTACATCCTTCAGGTCATCTGAGAATAGTCAACAGGGGATTGGCAGCTAGAATCTATTTTTGTATTTTCTCATAACATTCTTGATTATTCAAAGTTTCATTACAAATGACAAAATCTGAACACTGCTCCATTAGAAGTCTGGTTTTTATGTTTTAACCCTGGTTCTGTTAAGACTCCTGTTTTCAGGGAAAACAGATAAAATATTAATAGTAAACCTACACATATTAAGCAAGCAAGGAAGGAAAGTCCACAACTGAATTCCCAACATGATGAGACTTTGCAAACATCTTTATTACTCAGTGGAATCCTTGTCAAGCACTGAGGGGAATTGCAGGTGGCATAACATAAAATAACTAGTTAGAGTGTCAGTTATCAGCAGTTACAATTGTATAAAAAACCAAGTGTTTGAAAACATATAACCATGTATTCAGGATTTATTTTTGAGTAGCTTTTATCTTTATAGAGAAATTGCAAAGAAAGTGCAGAGATTTCCCAGGTAACCTCATCCTCATTTGTCTTTTGATATGATTTATATGCACTGTCTCAAATGGGTTAACGTCCTAGAAAAGTTGTCAAGAAGAATGAACACTAGTGTGCTATCACCAAGTGCCATTACATTTTCTTTGTATTCTCAGGTCTGCCTCTTTTTGTTCCAGGACCCTAAATGACATTCAGTTCCTGTCCCTATAGACTTCTCTTTGCAGGTGAACAGTTTCACAGTCCTTCCTTGTTCTGATGACCTTAACAAGGTTGACTTGAAGTGCCTTTCAGGTACTTTTTACATTGTTCTCTATTGGGGTTTACATTTTATGTTCATATTTATCCTGAGGCTGTGGGTCTGGGGGAGGCAGGTCATGGAGGTGGACGGCATCTCTGTGATCTCAGGCTCCAAAGGGTAATGTCCTGTTAGTACTGACTCTGCTTACCTGGCTGAGGCAGGACCTTTCAGGTTTCTCATTAGGAAGTTTCTATCTCTGTGTGTCCACATTGTCTATGATCTTCTGGAGGAACTCACCATGCATGGCCTGCACATAAGGAACAGGGAGTTAACTCCACCTCCTTGAAGGCTGAGTGTGTGCCCCAATTATCTGAAATTTGTCTGCACAAGTGGTTTCCAGTCAACCCATTTATTTATCTATTCAGTTACTTACTTGTATCACTGTGGACATTGAGTAGTTACCTTATGCTCTTATTTATTATCCAATTCTGTACTTCCTCATTACTTAATTCATTCTTGGTTTAACATTTGGGGTCTTTCCACTGGGATCTTTTTTCCATTATCTCCTGTTGTCCTTTAGCATATTTTCTTGCTTTGTCCCAAAGTTCTTTCTGATACTTAAATATTACCCTGGCTTTATACTTACTTTCTTGGTTCTAGTAAATGCCACTTCTTCAAAGAGCCCTGACTCCTTGGATTAGAGAATGATATTAAAATCTTATTTCTGACTGGGTATGGTGGTGCACACCTGTGATCCCAGTGGCTTGGGAGGCTGAGGCAGAAGGCTTACAAGTTCAAAGTGAGACCCTAAGCAAGTTAGACCCTATCTCTAAAGTAGCAAAAAGGGCTGGGGTGTGGCTTAGTGGATAAGCGCTCCTGTGTTCAGTCCCTGGCACCAAAATAAATAAGTAAATGAATAAATTAATATTGCACAAATTTCTATTACAAAAACTTTTATCTGGCAATTAAAGGAGCCCACTGCATTTTTTAGAATGATGATATGTATATGTGTATATATATATATATATATATATATATATATATATTTATATATATGTATATTTATACATATATATGTATATATAAGCTGTCTTATTTATTTATCTAATTTTAGCTGCAGACAGACATGATACTCTTATTTTCATTTATTTATTTTTTTAATTTATTTTTATTGTAAACAAATGGGATACATGTTGTTTCTGCTTGTACATGGAGTAACAGCATGCCATTTGCATAATCATACATTTACATAGGGTAATGATGATTGATTCATTCCATTATTTTTTCCTTCCCCCCACCCCACCTCTCATTTCCCTCTACACAATCCCTCCTTCCTCCATTCTTGCCCCCCTCCCATCCCCCATTATGTGTCATCATCCGCTTATCAGTGAGATCATTTTTCTTTTGGATTTTTGAGATTGGCTTATCTCACTTAACATGATATTCTCCAATTTCATCCATTTGCCTGCAAATGACATAATTTTATTATTCTTTATAGCTGAATAATATTCCATTTTATATATATACCACAGTTTCTTTATCCATTCTTCAATTGAAGGGCATCTAGGTTGGTTCCACAGTCTGGATATTGTGAATTGAGCAGCTATGAACTTTGATGTGGCTGTATCTCCGTAGTATGCTGATTTTAAGTCCTTTGGGCATAGGCTGAGGAGTGGGATAGCTGGATCAAGTGGTAGGTCCATTCCAAGTTTTCAAAGGAATCTTCACACTGCTTTCCAGAGTGGCTGCACTAATTTGCATCCCCACCAGCAATATATGAGTGTACCTTTTTCCCCACATCCTCTCCAACACCTATTGTTGCTTGTATTCTTGATAATTGCCATTCTAATTGGAGTGAGATGGAATCTTAGTGTAGTTTTGATTTGCATTTCTCTTATTACTAAAGATGGTGAACATTTTTTCATATGTTTGTTGATTGCTTGTAGATCTTCTTCTGTGAAGTGTTTGCTCATGTCCTTAGCTCATTTGTTGATTGGGTTATTTGTATTCTTGGTGTAGAGTTTTTTGAGTTGAGTTCTTTATATGTTCTGGAAATTAGCACTCTATCTGAAGTATGAGTGGCAAAGATTTTCTCCCACTCTGTAGGCTCTCTCTTCGCAAAGCTGATAATTTCCTTTGCTGAGAGAAAGCTATTTAGTTTGACATGATACCCATATTTTCATTTATTTATTTTCATATGGTGGTGAGGATCAAAGTCAATGCATCACAGGACCTAGGTGAATTCTATGCCACTGAGTTACAACCCTACTCCTGACGATTGCATCTGTATTTTTTTTTTCTGTTTCATCTCCTGGTTTTATTAACTAGCATGAGGCCACCAAGAGGAGGAAAGTAGTCTCATTCCTCTGATATTTTAGCTTAAAAGGTATGATTGCCATAACCTAGCTTCAGCACCAACTACATATTTAAATTTATTCCTTTCCAAAAACCTCTGTTCTCGGGGTACCTGAAGTATAACATCAACAAGATTACAGTTAACTGTAGATTTTGAGACAAGAACCTGCTTTTCATTCCAAGCCACATCCAATCACTGTCAGTACACATGGTAAAACCAGTTTGCTTTTACAAGAGCATTTTTCTTTCATAACCAGTCACAGTACTGTCAATATCCTGGTTTATTAGTTATGTAAAACAATGCCACTTAAGGAAATTTGGTAAAGAGTATACAAAATGTATTATTTTACCAACTTCCTGGGAGACTGTAATTATTTTAAAATAGTGTTTTACTTTATTTTGTGGTGATGGAGTTTGACCTCAGGGCCTCCCTCACACTGCCAGTGCTCCACCACTGAGCAACATCCCCAGCCCTTTTTACTTCGAGTCTTGTCAATAAGCTTCCCAGGTGGGTTTCCCAAGGATGTGACCCTCCTGCCTTAACCTCCCAGAGTAGCTCATATTAGAGGTATATACCACCACACCTGGCTTAAAATGTTTTAAAAATCTAAACAAAAATGTTACGCATAGAAAAGAACAAGAGGAGGAAAACACAGAAGTGAAAAAGAAAATAGGAATGGACTTAGAAGAGAGTTTGGGAGTCACCTGACCAATGGAGGACATCTGTCAAGGGGATTGTGTCACCCTGTGAAAAGGATGAAGGGTTTGATAGAATAGCTGCCCTGTGACCTTTAAGATTAAGGTAATATCCATAATCTAGCATCTAAAGCTAATTTAAAGCATCTCTGTGACCCTTAAATCAATGAAATATCAATGCTATTGCATGTTAATCTAATATAATAGCTGTCCCATGACCTTTAATATTGAAGTAATCTCCACACTACAGCATCTTATATATTTGCTGTCCTGTGACCTTTCATATAAATATGATATCTGTTATGTGGCATCTAAAACTAATATATAGCTGCATGTTGCTTTTCACACTGATATAATATTCATACTACAGCAGCTAACGCTAATGTAATATTTGTCCAGTGGACTTTAGTACTAATATAATCTCCATAGTAAAGTATTTATACTTGATAAAATAGCTGCCCCATGGCCTTTCAGAGTAATATAATATCTATAATATATAATCCAAGAATAATAGCATTAGTAATAGCATCTTAAACTATTCTAGCAACTTGTCTGTGAACTTTAATAATAATGTACTGTCCGTACTACAGCATCTAAATTCAATTTAATACCTGACTTTTGGTTTATTGCTAATATAATATCCATAGTGTAGCATCTAAAACTAATAAAATAACTTCCATATGGCCTATGATAAGCATATGATATCCATACCATAGCATCTAAAACTAGTATAATAACTTTCCAGAGGCTTTTAACTTTAATATAATATCAGTAACATGTTCCCAGAAACTAATTATTAGTTGTCCTGTGGCTTTAATGGTAATATAATATCCATACTACAGCATCAAAAACTGCTGTTATAGCTGCTATGTGGCCTTTCATATTAATATAGTATGCATTTTGTGGCCTCTAAAACTAGTATAATAGCTTCTGTATGCTATTCAATACTAATTGAGATGCATTATGGTATCAAAATATTATAATGGAAACTGTGATCTTTAATACTAATGACATCCATTCTGTAAAATATAAAGTTAATAGAATAGGTATTATAATCTTTGGTCTTTAATACTATAGATGTCGGGCTGGAGAGATAGCTCAGCTGCTAGAGTGCTTGCCTCGCAAGCACAAGGCCCTGAGTTCGATCCCCAGTACCACAAAAAAAAAAAAAAAAATACTACAGATGTCAATCCTCTGTCATTTAAAACTAATGTAATAGTTGTCCTGTGGCTTTAAGAGCTGTGTTGTGGCATTTATATGAACTAAATATCCATATTATAACATCCAATACTAATATAATAGCTGGTTTGCTATCTTTTACAGTAGTATTATGTACATAATATAACATTTGAGGCTAAGGTCCTGTGGACCTTAAATCTAATGTACTATACAAATTGTCTCATCTCATCTAATCTATTAGATGCCCTTGTGTCCTTTACTACTAATGTAATGTTCATTTATAGCACTGATATACAATGTATGCCTCTAATACTAATATGATGTCCATACTTAAGTGTCTGATGTGAAAATAATAACTACCCTGCAGTCCTTAATACTTATGCGATATCCATTACATAGCCTCTATAACTAAACTGATGTAATTGCTGACCAGTGACCCTTGATATTGCTGTAATAGCCAGATTACAGAATCTCATACTAATATATTACCTGCTTGTGACCTTTAAACTAATAGGCTATGTATCCTATAGCTTCTCAAATTAGCATAATAGATGCTATGTGTTCTTTAATATAAACTTAATATCCATATGATAGCATGTCTACCTAATATATTAGGTGCCCTGTAGCCTTAAACATTAATATAAAACTTGACCCCTGAACATGAAATAGTAGCTGGTCTATGATCTTTAAATACTGTGACATCTTAATACCATCTGTACCCTGTGCCCTTAGTACTAATATTATATCCATGCTATAGGATCTAAAATTAGTATAAGGGATGACTTGTGGTCTTTAATATTAATATGATAAATGTATTGCATTTAAAAAAATTAATACAGTACCTGTCCTGTGGCCTCAGATATTTATGTAATATCAATAAAATAGCATCTAAAATTAATATAATAGCTATCCTGTGTCTATTAATATTCATACAATATCCATGCTATAAAATCCAAAACTAATGTAATAACTGATCTGTATACTTTTGTAGAAAAATAATATCCATACTCTAACATCTCAAGCAAATAGAATAGCTGCCCTGTGGCTATTAGTAGTAATGTAATATCTGTATTACACCATCTTAAACTAATACAGTGGATAACTTCGGCCTTTGATATTAATGTACTATCCATGCTACAGAATGAAAACCTAACATAAAATGTGATATGTAGTCTTTATTTAATGTAATATCTCTACTTAAACAGTTTAAACTAATGTAATATATGTCCTGTAACCTCATATACTAATATGATATCCATATTATTGAATCCAAGGCTAACATAATACCTGACATATGAACTTTAATATTAATATAACATGTTTACTATTCAGTGTAAAAGTAACATAATAGCAGTTCTGTGGCTTTCATTATTAATTTAAATCCATATATCAGCATCTAAAACTAATAGCTTCCCTGTAGCCTTTAATACTAATGTAATATTCATATTATAGCAAGCAAAACTAATGTAATAGCTTCTCTGTGCCTTTTAATATTAATATAATCTTCATAGAATAGCATCTGAAACTAATATAATTGCTGCTAGACTTCACTGTTAGTCAAATATCCATTCTCTGGCCTCTAAAGCTAATATAGCAACTGCTCTGTGGCCCTTATTGTTGATATGATATCCATATTACATCATGGAAAACTGATAGCTGCGTGTGGCCTTTAACATTAATACATGCATATTGTCACATCTAACACTAAAAAAATAGCTTTGTTGTGACCTTCAATACTATTATAATGCCCTTACTATAACATATAAAGTAAACCTAACAACTGCCCTGCAGCTTTTAATATGGATATAATATACATACTGTAGCATCTTACATTACTATTTGTCCTGTGGCTTTTAATAGTAATATGATAGCCAGGCATTAGTACCTCAAACTGATGAAATAGCTGCTTTTGATCTTTAACATCAATGTAATTCCCATACTTTGCTATCTAAAATTAATATAATAGCTGCCCTGCCATGTGTCTTTTTATGCTAATATTGTATGCAGAGAATAACATCAAAAATTAATATAATTGCTGACTTCTGACCTTTGTGTTAAAGTAATATTGATGCAATAACATAGCTCATATAGTTGAACTTTGGCCTTTATTATTAATATAAAATGTATACTACAGCATCTTATACTAATATATTAGCTGTCCTTTGCCCTTTAATATTAATATAAAATCCATTTATAGCCATTTGATTTAATATCTGCTCTGTGGTCTTAAATAATATGTAATATACTTCTTAAACTAACGTGACTTATTTATGTAACATTCATACTATAGCATCATGGCTACACTGTGATATTTAAAATTAACAAAACCATCTATAATAAAGAATTGTTGATAGGTTTCAAGATGGCGGACTAGGGGGCAGCTGCATTTCACGTTGCTCCAGGATGCAAGATTCAAAAGAGGAGATAGTGAGAGACTTGGGACCAACTCAAAGCTGCTGGGTGAGTCTCTCCCACTGGGGAGGCGTCCCGGATGGGGCAGTAGCCCTGGAACCCAGGGAACTTTGTGAAGTAGAGTTGCTCGGCGAGACACTCCTCCCCCCACAGGAGCAGTAAACACGGACAACTGGGATCATCGTAGGGGAGGCGGCTCAGCACAGTGCTTGGACTCGGAGCAACCACTGGGGCTCCGGGCGGCTGCCTGAGGAGGAGCTGTGTCGAAAGCTGTTAAGACCCAAAATGCTTCTGAACACCGGGGGGTTGCCCGGAGGAAGAGGAGGAGCACGGTGGGTCGCTTCATTTAGGAGTGACTGCATCAGAGCCACAGGGGGTTGCCAGAGGAGGAGCTGCGTGGCGAGCAGTTTGAACTCAAAATGACCGCTCCTGAACACCGGTGGCCTGCCTGGAGGAGGAGCATGGCGGGTCACTTGGTCTAGGAGTGACTGCATCAGAGCCACAGGCAGTTGCCAGAGGAGGAGCTGTGTGGCGAGCTGTTTGAACTCAGAACAACTGCTTCTGAACACTGGGGGGTTGCCCGGAGGAAGAGGAGAAGTGCGGCGGGTCGCTTGGTCTAGGAGTGACTGCATCAGAGCCACAGGCGGTTGCCAGAGGAGGAGGCAAGTGGTGAGTTGATTGAACTAAAAGCGACCACTCCTGAACACCGGTGGCCTACCTGGAGGAGGAGCATGGTGGGTCACTTGGTCTCAGAGCCACCGCTCCTGAACACCCGGGGGCTATCCCGAGGAGGAGGAGGAGGAACAGGGCGGGTCACTTGGACTTGGAGTGACTGTCTAGGGCTAAGGGCGGTTGGTGGGAGGAGGAGACTGAAAGTGAGTTGCTTGGACTCCTAGTGACTGCTTCAGAAACCCGGCTGCTGTCCAGAGGAGGAGGTGTGTGGCAGGTCTCTGGGTATGGGAGCTATTGTACGGGGCTCCAGGTGGTGGCTCAGAGGAGGGGCCGCATAGCCAGGCGATTACATGCAGAGCAGGGTCCCAGGAACTAGGTGGCTTCTTGCTGGAAGAGCCACACAGAGACACGTCTAGGGGTGGAGCGAAGATTCCAGGACTGCGGGCAGATTCTCTGGGAGAGGCAGCCTAAGGAGACTCGCCTGCGAAGGGTGAGGCTCCCAGGCCCAGGAGGTAGGTGCGGGCACCTGGGAACATTGCAGAGGAAGACAGCCCAGCCCAGGTGGTAGTTGTAGATTGAGGGGAACCTCTAGGAGGGGAACTGATCAGCAAGACATCCCCACCGAGTGAGTCTTCCCTGCCAGGTGAGGTTTTCCCACAGGGATGGTAAAACCTGAGACACAGGCACAAACAGGCCTTGCCTCAGCCCACAGCCTAGTTCTCCGTTGGATGACCACTGGTCAACAAGTGGAGGCACCTTTGCCCACTAGCAGGGAATATACCCCACCTGAGTGTCACCACCCCTAGAGAGGCAGCTTCTTCATGGAGCTCCACATTATCAACTTCCTCCAAGACTTCAGGCTACTGAAGGATAAGAGGGGATATACTAGCAATCTTCAGGGACATTATAAGTCAATAGAGGAAATCTGCAATATCTTAATGACCCACTGATTCCTGAACAATATGAGAAAACAAGGGAAGAAAATGCCCCAAACAAATCTAGATGTTACATCAATAAAATCCAACGACAGCATGGCAGAAGAAATGACAGAAAGGGAGTTCAGAATGTACATAATTAAAATGATTAGGGAAGCAAACGAGATGAAAAAGCAAATGCAGGCATTGAATGATGAGATGAAAGAGGAATGCAGGCATTGAATGATCGCACCCATCGACAGTTAACAGAGGAAAATCAGGAAGCAAAAGATCATTTCAATAAAGAGTTAGAGATATTGAAAAAAAAAAGAAACAGAAATCCTTGAAATGAAGGAAACAATAAACCAAATTAAGAACTCCATAGAAAGCATAACCAATACGATACAACACCTGGAGGACAGAACTTCAGATATTGAAGACAAAATATTTAACCTCAAAAGCAAAGTTGAACAAATAGGGAAGATGGTAAGAAATCATGAACAGAATCTGCAAGAACTATGGGATATTATGAAAAGACCAAATTTGAGAATTATTGGTATTGAGGAAGGCTTAGAGAAACAAACCAAAGGAATGAACAATCTATTCAATGAAATAATATCAGAATTTCCCAAATATGAAGAATGAAATGGAAAATCAAGTCCAAGAGGCTTATAGGACTCCAAATACACAAAATTACAACAGACCCACACCAAGGCACATTATAATGAAAATACCTAACATACAAAATAAAGACAGAATTTTAAAGGCTGTGAGAGAAAAGAACCAAATTACATTCAGGGGGAAACCAATACGGATATCAGCAGATTTTTCAATCCAGACCCTAAAAGCTAGAAGGGCCTGGAACACATTTTCAAGCTCTGAAAGAAAATGGATGCCAACCAAGAATCTTATACCCAGCAAAACTTACCTTCAAATTTGACGATGAAATAAAAGCATTCCATGATAAACAAAAGCTAAAAGAATTTACAAAAAGAAAGCCAGAATTATAGAACATTCTCAGCAAAATATTCCATGAAGAAGAGATAAAAAACAAAGAAGCATATCAACAAAGGGAGGAATTACCCTAAAGGAACTGTCAAATAAAGGAGGAACCAAGATGTGTCAAAAATAAATAAATAAATAAATAAAATTTTAAATATGAACCAAATGACTGGGAATACAAATCATATCTCAATAATAACCCTGAATGTTAATGGCCTGAATTCATCAATCAAAAGACATAGACTGGAAGATTGGATTAAAAAGAAAGTTCCAACAGTATGTTGCATGCAAGAGATTCACCTCATAGAAAGAGATACCCATAGACTAAAGGTGAAAGGATGGGGAAAAACATACCATGCACATGGACTCAGCAAAAAAGCTGGAGTATCCATCCTCATTTCAGATAATGTGGATTTCATTCAATCCTCATTCAGTCAATGTTAGTCAGAAGGGATAAAGAAGGACGTTTCATACTGCTTAAGGGAAGCATAAATCAGCAAGATATAACAATCATAAACATCTATGCCCCAAACAGTGGCTCATCCATGTATGTTAAACAAATCCTTCTCAATTTTAGAAACCAAATAGACCATAGCACAATAATACTAGGTGATTTTAACACGCCTCTCTCACCACTGGACAGATCTTCCAAAGAAAAATTGAACAAAGAAACCATAGATCTCAATAACACAATCAATAATTTAGACTTAACAGACATTTATAGAATATACCATCCAACCAAGAGCGAATACACTTTCTTCTCAGCAGCACATGGATCCTTCTCTAAAATAGACCATATATTATGCCACAAAGCTAATGTCAGCAAATACAAGAAGATAGAGACACTACCTTGTATTCTATCAGATCATAATGGATTGAAGTTACAAATTAATGAAAGAGTAAAAAACAGAAACTACTCCAACACCTGGAGATTAAACAATATGCTACTATATGATGAATGGATAACAGAAGATATTAGGAAGGAAATTAAAAAATTCTTAGAGGTAAACGAGAACAAAGAAACATCATATCAAAATCTCTGGGACACTATGAAAGCGGTACTTAGAGGAAGATTTATTTCATGGAGCGCATTTAATAAAAGAAGTAAAACTCAAAAAATAAATGACCTAACACTACAGCTCAAAGCCCTAGAAAAAGAAGAACAGACCAACACCAAAAGTAGTAGAAGACAGGAAATAGTTAAACTGAGAGCTGAAATCAACTAAAATTGAAACGAAAGAAACAATACAAAAAATTGACAAAATAAATAGTTGGTTCTTTGAAAAAATAAACAAATTGATAAACCTTTAGCCACACCAACAAAGAGAAGACGAGAGAAAACCCAAATCACTAGACACATCGAGGAAAGAAAATTTCAGACCAATATCCTTAGTGAACATCGAAGCAAAAATTCTCAACAAAATTTTAGCAAATCGCACACAAAAACATATTAAAAAGATAGTGCACCATGATCAAGTGGGTTTCATCCCAGGGATGCAAGGTTGGTTCAACATCAGGAAATCAATAAATGTAATTCACCATATCAATAGACTTAAAGTCAAGAATCACATGATTATTTTGATAGATGCAGAGAAAGCGTTTGATAAAATACAGCACCCCTTCATGCTCAAAACACTAGAAAAAATAGGGATAGTGGGAACATTCCTTAACATTGTAAAGGCCATCTACGCTAAGCCCATGGCTAATATCATTCTAAATGGTGAAAAACTGAAAGCATTCCCTCTAAAAACTGGAACAAGACAGGGATGCCCTCTTTCACCACTTCTATTCAATATCGTCCTTGAAACTCTAGCCAGAGCAATTAGACAGACCAAAGAAATTAAAGGGGTACGAATTGGAAAAGAAGAACTCAAACTATCCCTATTTGCTGATGATATGATGGTCTACTTAGAGGAACCAGGAAATTCCACCAGAAAACTTTTAGATCTCATAAGTGAATTCAGTAAAGTAGCGGGATATAAGATCAATGCACATAAATCTAAGGCATTTTTATACATAAGCGATGAATCTTCAGAAAGAGAATTCAGGAAAACTACCCCATTCACAATAGCTTCGAAAAAAATAAAGTATTTGGGAATCAATCTCACAAAAGAGGTGAAAGACCTCTACAATGAGAACTACAGAACACTAAAGAAAGAAATTCAAGAAAACCTTAGAAGATGGAAAGATCTCCCATGTTCTTTGATAGGAAGAATTAATACTGTCAAAATGGCCATACTACCAAAAGTGCTATACAGATTCAATGTAATTCCAATTAAAATCCCAATGATGTACCTTACAGAAATAGAGCAAGCAATTATGAAATTCATCTGGAAGAATAAAAAACCCAGAATAGCTAAAGCAATCCTTGGCAGAAAGAGTGAAGCAGGGGTTATCGCAATACCAGATCTTCAACTCTACTACAAAGCAATAGTAACAAAAACGGCATGGTATTGGTACCAAAATAGAAAGGTGGATCAATGGTACAGAATGGAGAACACGGACACAAACCCAAATGAAAACAATTTTCTCATACTAGACAAAGGGTCCAAAAATATGCAATGGGGAAAAGATTGCCTCTTCAACAAATGGTGCTGGGAGAATTGGAAATCCATATGCAACAGAATGAAACTAAACCCATATCTCTCACCATGCACGAAAATAAACTCAAAATGGATTAAGGATCTCAGAATCAGACCAGAGACCTTGCATCTTATAGAAGAAAAAGTAGGTCCAGAGCTTCAACATGTCAGCTTAGGACCAGACTTCCTCAACAGGACTCCCATAGCCCAAGAAATAAAAGGAAGAATTAATAACTGGGATAGATTCAAACTAAAAAGCTTTCTCTCAGCAAAGGAAACTATCAGCAATGTGAAGAAAGAGCCTACAGAGTGGGAGAAAATCTTTGCCAATCATACTTCAGAAAGCACGCTAATTTCCAGAATCTATAAAGAACTCAAAAAACTCTACATCGAGAATGCAAATAATCCAATTGACAAATGTACTAAGGAAATGAATAGACACTTCACAGAAGAAGATATACAAGCAATCAGCAAACATATGGAAAAATGTTCAACATCTCTAGTAATAAGAGAAATGCAAATCAAAACCACCCTAAGATTCCATCTCACCCCAATTAGAATGGCGATTATTAAGAATGAAAGCAACAACAGGTGTTGGCGAGGATGTGGGGAGAAAGGTACACTCTTACCTTGCTGGTGGGGCTGCAAATTAGTGCAGCCACTCTGGAAAGCAGTGTTGAGATTCCTTAGAAAGCTTGGAATGGAATCACCATTTGACCCAGCTATCCCACTCCTTGGCCTATACCCAAAGGACTTAAAATCAGCATATTACAGAGATACAGCCACATCAATGTTCATAGCTTCTCAGTTCACAATAGCCAGATTGTGGAACCAACCTAGATTTCCTTCAATTTATGAATGGATAAAGAAACTGTGGCATATATATACAATGGAATATTACTCAGACATAAAGAATGATAAAATTATGGCATTTGCAGGCAAATGAATGAAATTGGATAATATCATGCTAAGTGAGATAAGCCAATCTCAAAGAACCAATGGACGAATGATATCACTAATAAGTGGATGATGACACATAAGGGGGGTGGAGGAGTTAGTGTTAGGGTTAGAGTTAGGGTTAGGGAGGGGGCAAGAATGGAAGAAGGAAGGACTGTATAGAGGTAAAAGAGGGGTGAGAGGGGTGGGGGGAATGGGAAAAATAACAGAATGAATCAAACAACATTATGTATGTAAATTTATGATTACACAAATGGTGTGCCTTTACGCCATGTACAGAGAAACAACATGTATCCCATTTGTTTACAATAATAAAAAAAAGAAAAGAAAAAAAAAGAATGTTTTCCTTTGTTCGTTTTTGGTTTTTATTACCAGGAATTGAACCTCTGAAGCACATTTTTGCTTTTTTTTTTTTTTTTTTGATTGAGACAGAGTCTTGCTAATTTACTTAGGACTTAAAAAAGATGCCGAGGCTGACTTTCACCTTGTGATCCTCCTGCCTTAGCCTTCTGAACCTTTTGGTTACAGACCTGTGCCACTGCATCCAGCTCTGCTGTGTGCTTTTAAAACTAAAATCATAGCCACACTGTGAACTTTAATACCAATATAATATACAAACTATTCCATCTAATTGTGATATGATAACTGTCTTACAGTCTTTAATAGTAATATTATATTCATACCATAGTATCTACAATTAATATAATAGGTACCCAGGGCCTTATATTAGCATGATATCAATAGTATATCATCAAATATTAATATAATAGCTCCCCTGTGGACATAAATACTAATATAATATCCACATTGTAGCATTTTAAACAAACACAATAACTGAATGTAGGACTATAATAATAATGAAATATGTGTACTACAGTATCTTAACATATTGTAAGAGCTGTGACATTTAATATTAATATGTGTACATATTATGACCCTAAAAGCTGAAGAAATAGCTGCCTTGTGGCCTTTTAATACTACATAATATTTATACAGTAGCATCTAAAACTTATAAAACAGCTGTCCTGTGGCCTTTATGACTAATACAATATCCATAATGTAGCCTATAATATAATAGCTATCCTGTGGCATTTAATATTAATATTATATGCACATTGTGACCTCTAAAACTAATATTATAGTTGTTCTATGGCCTTTAATATTAATAACATATCAAAACTTACCCCCTGAACATGAAATAGTAGCTGCTCTATGATCTTTAAATACTATACTATGTTGTACATCCATTCTATAGCAATTAGAACTGATATAATAGTTTGTGTATGACCATATTAATATGATAGCCAATCTAAAATAATGTAATTGCTTCCTCATGACCTGTAATACTTAAATGATATGTAAACTATGGCATCTACAAATAATAAAATAGAAATCTGCTGGCTCTTAATACTTACGTAATGTACATACTCTTAAGTACTATAGTAACTGCAATGTTGTCTTTAATACTAACATATTATCCATCATATAAACTCTTAAAAGTAATACTATAGCTGCCCTGTGAACTTTATTATTAATAAACTGTCCATACTGTAGCATCTAAGAGAGACATAAGAGCTAACCTGTGACTGTTAATATTGATGTTATATCCCACCATAGCATGGTGTACCATTATAAAGACATCCATAGTATAGCATGTAAAATTAATATGCTAGGTTCCCTTTAATGTTAATATACATGACAGAACATCCAAAACATAATAGCTACCCAGAAGCCTTTCACACTAAAATGATAATCCATGTTTCATGTGTACTGTGCATAATTATTAATGTCATGTCCATAATATAAGACACTAATATAATATATGACCTGTGACTTTTAATGCTAATAAGATACCCATAGTAACCACCTAATGCTAATAAAACAGCTGCCATATGCCCTTTAATAATAACTTAATAAAATATCCATAGTTTAGCAAGTAAAATTAATATAACTTATTCTGGTAATAATACTATTTTGATATCACAATATAGCATGTAAAATTAATATCATTGCTTCCCTGTGATCTTTTATGTAATTATGCTATCCATACATTAGCATCCAAATCTAATGTAAAGGCTACCTTGTGCGTTTGTAGGAAATGATAATGCATTTTACATGCCTCTGACCTTATTGGGAACGTGATGTCTATATTATAGTCTCAAAACTTGATAAAATTGCTGCCAGTGGCCTCGTGTTTAAAGATGTTTTCCATATTGTAGCATGTAAAAATGATAAAATAGATGACCTGTGGACTTCAGTACTCATTTGAAATCCACCTTGTAGCATTGAAAACTGATAAGGAAATTGCCTCGTGGCCCTCAATACAGACATGGTATCCATATTATAGATTTAAAAAATGATAATGGGGCAATTTTGTGGCCTTTTGCATGAAAAAGAAAATCCTTGTGGCATTTCCTGTGGTCATTAGTTATTAATGTCATTTGTATTCGTGCATATCATATAACATCATATATAGTGTGGCCTTTAATGTTAATATGTTAACCATATGGTGACATTTGTTACTAATCATTCCCTGTAGGCCTATAGTAATAATCTAATCTTCATGTAGAGCTTCAATTCTCATATACTAACTGCCTATGGCATTAATGCTACTAGGATATCTGTATTTGAAAACTGAAATTGATGTTACAACTCTCTGGGGCTTTCCAAATTGGTAAATTATCCTTCTAATGGCATTTAAACTAATATGATATATGCATTGTGGCCTTCATTACTGGATACCCATTTCATAGCATCTATAACTGACAAAATAGCTGCCCTTTGGACTTTACAACTGGAAAGAATTTCAAATTATAGTATGAAAAAATGAGAAAATTGATATATTTGGACATTTCATATTGGTATATTGTCCATGTTGTAGTATGAAAACTTGATCAAATAGCTTCCCTGTGTCCTTTAGGACTGGTAGGATATTCCCATGAACCCATAAAGAATTCATGTAACAGGTGCCTTGTAGCCTTTAGTATGATATGACAAGCATATTAGAGCATGGAAAGTGATAAAGCAGCTGCCCCCAAGTCTTTGGCAGTGATAGTTATCACAATAGAACACACAAACTACAAGGTGCTGCTTGTGACTTTCAGTACTGAGATGGTATCCACATCATAGCTTTTAAACATGTGATGTGCCTGCCTTGTGGCATGTGATACCAAAATGAAAATTCATTTTACATGAACTGTGGTCTTTAGTATTAATGTTATATCCATAGCACAGCATCACAAAATAATATATATTAATTGTAACCCTTAATTCTAATATGATAGTTAAAAAATATCATTTATTACTAATATGATTGCTCCCTGTATGTTTTAATAATATAATATCCACATATATCATTAACACTGATAAAATACCTGCACTTGGCATTAATACTAATGTATTATCTGTATTTTAAATCTATATGATATTTCAGCTCTTCTGTGGATTTTAATATTATTAGATTCTCCATATGATAATATAAAAGTGATATAACATGTGTGGTGGCAAATCCTCTTGGAGCCCATCACTGCTGACCATCAGATTCTACTGCTGGCAGTTGTGTTTATGGGGTTGCCTGGCAATGGCTATCCCACTGTTGACAGTAAGTGCCCAGTTAGGGTACTTGGCAGCGATTCCTTGGGGAGGATTAACTGACAAGGAGGAAGAGGATTAACTGAAGAACTCTTTTGAACCCTCATGATGCTATATTCTGAACAATATTTTTCTCATTATGCAATTTTCTACAATGTATATAATGTACTTTTGAAAGTTCTTCCTTGGGGAGGATTAACTGAAGAGGAGGAAGCCCCCAGGGGAAGTGGTATACAAGACTTCCTGATGAAATCAGACTGGAAGAAATTGGCTGCCTTACACTTGGAGGGCAAGTTTCACAGATTCCACGAGGCTGTAAAGGTTCGTGAGTTAGCTGCAGTAAAATGTTTTTTATCTCACGGACCTGATGTTGATGAACCTGATAAAAGACACAGGTATGGGGGGTCTGTGAGGTCAGGGACTGAAGGGCAAGGGACCAATTGGGGAAGAAGGACTGATGGGGCTGCACCACTCTGACTCTGCTCGTGGGAAAGAGCAGAAGGGAGACCAGCTCTCCTTTCACCAGAAGATGACTTTCAGACCCCCATGGAGGCCTCTGTACTGGAGACCTGCAAACCTTGGAGGTCTAGCACCCAGGCCGTCTTAATGAACTGTAAAACTAAAGCAAAATTTCAGCTGGTTTACTTGTAGACTCTTTTAAAAGTTAAGTACACAGCAGTTTAATGTTAATGTACATACTTTCAAAAGTACATTATATACATTGTAGAAAATTGCACAATGAGAAAAATATTGTTCATAATATAGCATCATGAGGGTTGAAAAGAGTTCTTCAGATATATTGCACTATGTTTTGTCTACTGAGAGAACTTACAAGAACTCTTTGAATGGAGAACATGGCTCCACCATTTTTTCTTCTTTTGTTTATAAAATTGCTGTGAAAGTTACAAAAGAAGAAGAAAAAACTTCTCACAGGCTTGACTCACTAGTTAATCAAATTCTGAAGGATAACTTGGTGTCCTCTTCACCAGCCAACCATCTTCAGAGCAAGACTTGTGGAAGAGCCCTGAGTTTTCTGCAAAGACTTCATTGTTACTTTTCAAAAGAGCAGACAATAAAGTTCACTGGCAGATTGCCCACTTTCCAAAGCACCAAACATGATGCATTCCCAATTTTGTCACTACCTTGACAGACTACACTTAAAAATAATCTACCAAAAGTTTTCTACACAACATTGCTGGTTCCTGTGTTCCAATACAGTTTTCTGTAGTTGTACCTTACTGTATGTCTCTTTATGTAAGCAGGGAGAACAGAGCATTGGTAAACAACATCCAGGAAATGCAGACTTCCAGTCACCAGGATCAAGGGAGCAGCATACATAAGTTTCCCAGTCTGCACAGAGTAATGCTGCCCCCCTAATGTCCCTTGCCCTACCTTGTTCCCAAGGGACAAGGGCCCTGTTGGTGGTTTTCTGGAAGGGAATATTCCTTGTCCCCAAAATGTGAGCTCTTTCTATAGTTATCAATATTGCAAAAAATTTTAAAAATAACAAAATCTCAACATTATAACATTTTGGAGTCCCTCATGCATGTAGTATCTTAAGGTCATGATAACACTATGAAAATGTTTGTAATGAACAAAGACTTGCCAATGTGGGTATCAAAAAACATTTTAAACTTTCACAAATTACTTGTTTGCCAACTTCCAAAAGATAAGTGCCTATAACAGGATAAAATACAAAGTATGCAAATATATGGAAAATATTTAGTATACTAGAATTGGTGGGTAGGGATGTATACATTTTCAAACATTGCACAGAACTTACCATCAAATCATCTATTTGAGGAGTGTTATGCAGCTTAACCTTAAGTAGCAGAGTCTAAGTACAACTCCTCTTGCATCCTAAAAAACATTGTAGCTGAGAAATGTACTTCATTTAATGTTAGAATCAAATTTCTTACTAGGGACACAAATATTTTTTCCTATATTCATAAATCATATGAGCATCTGCAAAAGAGTACTTTGTCTGATTTAAGTCAGTTTGACTTTAGCAAGCTAAAGGACATGCATCCAATCACCAGCACCAAAATGAAACAAATAAGTTTTTAAAGAGGTAGAAATAAAGGATGTCTTCTTTTCACTTCATTCTTTCTTAGGACAGTCCTTGCCAACACAAAAATGTATAAAGAGGAAGTTGCATTTTCTTGTACATTTCTATGTAGAAATGAAAGAAAAAATTTTCATCTGTGTTTATAGATATTACACATGAAATATTTTTATGTAGGACTTGTTACATAAATGTCATTGTAGATTAATTTTTCTTTAGTGGCATTCTGACAAAAAAGAAAAGAGCAAGTGTAAAAAATTATTACTACTGCCAAAGTATTGCTTTACTTCATAAGTTTTGCTTAAAAAACTGAACTCAAGCATACTTACCTGTTCCTTTATTCTATTCATTTATACCCATACACTGAATACCTAGTATATAATTAACATAATATCTCTTAAAACTCTTCCCTATAAGCTTTATGTTTACTTGATCAGACGTTTAAAATTGAAGATTAGGACTTGATTTCAAGTAAACCCTTTCCTTACACAGAAGCATTTCTGGAGGTAGGAAACTGTAAACTGCCTGTTTTAAAAGTTAGGGCAGTATTAAATATTGAATATTGGAAATACCTGATTTACATATATCCTATAAGTCTAAATATTGAATAAAGTGAACCATGCTAATTCATTAGGGTTCCTACATTTCCTAACGCTTTAAGTTACTTGAAAAAAATGAAAAGCAAGGATTATTATGTTTTAAATTTGGTCTTTTATTGTTTTATCATTCCTCTCTCTTTTCCTATAATAATTTTAAGAACTAATATTAAATTCAATGCCACACATATGACTAGAACCACTATAGTCCTCTTGTTGGCATTACATTTCACTCAAGGTAAAGGCACTGTGGATTATGTGATGGTTCTTTATTTAATGTATGAATAAAAAAATAGAATGTTCCCAATTATACTTGTAATGCGGCCTAAACTTTAGTAGCATCCCAAAGTCAGTGATTTTAAAATGATAGAAAAAAAAGCATCTAGGACTGACTGAAATACATAGTCCTTAAAAGATATCAGTAAAATCACTATATTCATACTATGTTATTAATTGAAATACTTTTTTGATTCATAGTAATAGTAATAATCACAATAGCCAACAAGGTAACAATTATTGAACTGTTGCTTTCTAGAAACTGTTTAAATTTTTGCATAGATTCCCATTTAAGCATCACTGTAGTATCCTGGGAAGTAACTACTGACTTTAATCCATATATAAATATATAAAACATACCTGGGTATACCTGGGTCAATTACATAATATAGCTATTATGAATTTGTTACTGTAAATATTGTGACAGCGTTGCCATAGTATGGTAATTTTAGATTTTTCAGGAGAATAGGAAGGACTGAAAGAGTTGGATTATATTGTGGTCATATGCCTATTTTTGGTTGTTCTTAGGTATCATGACAGTAGAATGTATTTTCACAATAATTCATTCATAGACTATCTCTTTCTATATTTGTGGTTGTACATGATGTGGAGTTAGACTGGTTGTGCTTTCATATATGAACATAGGAAAATTAGGTCTGATTCACTCTACAGTCATTCCCACCCCTGTTCTCCCTCCTTTCCTTTACTCCACACACTCCAATCCAGTGAACCTCCTCTCCTCCATCACTCTGCCTATCGTGAGTCAGCATCCAATATTAGACAGAACATATAGCCTTAGGATTTTTGGGACTGTTTAATTACTTAGCAAGATAGTCTCCAATTCTATCCATTTACTGGCAAATGTCATAATTCGTTTCTTCTTTTTGACTGAATAATAGTCCATTGTATATATGTGCCACATTTTCTTTATCCATGCATCTGTTGAAAGGCATCTAGGTTGGTTTCATAGCCTAGGTATTAAGAATTGAACTGCTGTAAAATTGATGTGGCCATATCACTGTAGTAGGCCAATTTTAAGTCTTCTGGGTACATGCTGAAAGTAGGATAATTGTGTCAAGTGGTGGATCCATTCCTAGTTTTCTGAGGAATCTCCATACTGCTAATGGGCTACACCAATTTTCAGGCCTACCAATGATGTTTGAGTATAACTTTTCCCACACATCCTTACCAACATATATTGTTACTGTAGGCTTTATAATTGCCATTCTGACTGCAGTGAGAGGAAATCCTAGTGTAGTATTACTTTCATTTCTCTAATTGCTGGTGATATTAGATATTTTTCATATATTTACTGATAACATTTCTTCTGTGAAGTGTCTCTTCAGTTATGAGGCCCATTTACTGATCAGGTTACTTGGGGTTTTTTGGTGTTAAGTGTTTTGAGTTCTTTGAATATCCTGGAGATTAATGCTTTATCTGAGATGCAGGTGTCAAAGATTTTCTCCCATTTTGTGGGCTGTCTCTTCATGTTTTTGATTGTTTCCTTTGCTGTAAAGAAGCTTTTCAGTTTGATACCATCCCATTTATTGATTCATGATTTTATTTCCTGCACTTTAGGAGTCTTGTTGAGGAAACTGGTTTCTAATCTGACATGATGGAGAGTTTGTCCTACATTTTCATCTAGGAGATGAAATGTTGCTGGTCTAATACCAGTTTGAATTGAATTTTGTTCAGAGTGAGATATAGGAGTTAAATTTCAATCTTCTACATATGGATTTTCTGTTTTCTAGCACCATTTGTTGAAAATGCTATCTTTTCCTCAATGTGTGTTTATGGTGACTTTGTTTAGTATGAGATAACTGTATTTATGTTGGTTTGTCTATATATCTTCTCTTCTTTACTATTTGTCTTCCTATCTGTTTTGGTGCCAATACCATGTCTTTTTTGTTACTATAGCTCTGGAGTATAATTTAAGTTCTGGTATTGGAATGCCTCCTGGTTCACATTTCTCATGGAGGAATGATTTGGTTATTCCCAGCTTCTTCATTTTCCAAATGAAATTTCATGTCTGATGTATCTGTTTCTATGAAGAACACAACTAGAACCTTAATAGGAATTGGATTAAATCTGTATTGCACTTTTTGGTAGTCTGCTCATTTTTAAAATAGCCATTCAAAAACATGCAAGATATTTCCATCTTCCCAGGTCTTCTCCAACTTCTTTCTTTAGAGTTCTGTAGTTTTCATAGTAGAGGATGTCCACCTATTTTTTTAGATTGACTCACAAATATTTTGTTTTATTTTAAGGCTCTTTTGAATGGGAGAGTTTTCCTAATTTCTCTTTGATTCATCACCAGTATACAGGAATGCAATTGATTTATGGGTGTTAATTTTATATCCTGCTACATTGTTGAATTCATTTATTAGTTCTATAAAATTTCTAGTGGAATTTCTGTGTGTTTTAAATACAGAATCACATTGTCAGCAAATAGGGTAGTTGGATTTTTTTTCTTTCTTCTCCCTTTAATTTTTTTCTTCTATCTAATTGCTCTGACTAAAGTTTCCAGAACTATGTTGAATAAAAAAAGTGAAAGAGGGCATTCCTGTCTTGTTCTGATTTTTAGAGGGAACGCTTTCAATTATTCTCCATTTAGAATGATGTTGGCCTTGGGTTTAGCATATACAGCCCTTACAATGTTCAGGTATATTCCTACTATCCCTAGTTTTTTTGTGTGTGTTTTGAACTGAATGAATGCTCTATTTTGTCAAATGCCTTTTTGGCATCTATTGACTTAATCATGTGATTTGTGCCTTTAAATCAGTTGATGTGGTGAATTATATGTACTGATTTCCATATGTTGAAACAACCTTGCTCCCTGGGAAGAACCTCACTTGAGCACCATTCACTACCTTTTAAATATGTCTTCATATGTAACTTTCCAGTATTATATTGAGAATTTTTTCATCTATATTCATCAGGAATATTGATCTGAAAATTTCTTTCTCTGATGTACCTTTTTTTGTTTTTGTTATCAGGATGATACTAGCTTCATTTACTTTGGAAATATTACCCCCTTCCTTACTTCATGGACTAAATTGAGTAGTATTGCTGTTTTCTTTGAAGGTGTGATAGAACTGAGTTAAAAATCCATTTGGTCCTCTGCTATTCTTTCTCAGTAGGCTTTTGATGGCATCTTCAAATTAATTGCTTGAATTTTATCTGTTTAAATTTCTTATGTATTTCTGATTGAATTTGGGTAGTTCGTATGTCTGTAGAAATTTCTGATGTCTTCAAGATTTTATATTTTATTAGAGAATAAATTTTCAAAATAGTTCCTGAATATCATCTGTATTTAAGTAGTGTCTGTGGTTATATTGCCTTTTTCATTGTGAATTTTAGGAATTTGCATTTTCTCTTTCTTGATTAGTTTGTCTAAATGTTTATCAATTTATTTACTTTTTGAAAGAACCAACTTTTTGTTGTGTTGCTAGTTTGAGTATTTTTTGTTTGTTTCAATTTTGTTTATTTCAGTTCTGATTTTAATTATTCCCTGTCTTCTTTCTTTTTCTGGTGCCTTGTGATAAAATGTTAGGTTACTTATTAGGGACTTTCTATTCTTTAAATAAATGAGCTGAATGCAATGGGCTCTCCTCTTTGCACTGCCTTCATATTGTCCCAGAGATTTTGATATGTCGTGTTTCTATTCTCATTTACCTGTGTTAGGTTTTTAAATTTCATCCTTGATTTCTTCTGCTACTTTGGTCATTCAGTAGAGTATTGTTTAGTTTGCAGGTGTTAGAGAAGATTGTTTTGTATTTTAGTTTTGATTTCTAATTTCATTCTATTAGGATTTCATAGAATGAAAACTTTTATCTCGTTATTGCATGTTTGTTAAGAGTTGCTTTGCAGCATACATTTAGTGTATTTTAGAGAAGGATCCATGTGCTGCTGTGAAAAAGGTACATTCAGTGTTTGATGAATGAAATATCCTATATATGTTTTCTAAATTATGTATTGCATTTTTTACTTCTGCAGTTTCTTTGTTAATTTTTGTTTGGAGAATCACTCCAGTGGTGAGAAAGGTGTCTTAAAGTTACCCAGTGTTATTGTGTTGCAGTCTATTTGATTGTGGAAATTGAGAAGGCTTTGTTTGATGCATGTAGAGCCTCCATTGTTTGGGGCATAAATATTTATGATTATTATGACTTGTTGATATGTAATTCCCTGAAGCAGTATGAAATGTCCTTCTTTGTCCCTTCTGATTAACTTTGGATTGAAGTCCACTTTTTCTGATTTGAGGATAAAACCTCTTGCTTCTTTATGAGATCCACATGAGTTATGATTTTTCCCATTGTTTTACCTTCAGTCTGTGTATATCTTTGCTGATGAGGTAAGTGACCTGGAGACAATGTATTGTTGGGTTTTCTTTTTAAATCCACTCTACCAATCTATGTATTTTTATTGATATGTTTAGGTCATTAACATTAATGCTGTTATTGAGATGATTTTTATTTACTGTCATTTTTATTTTTTTTTGATTTTTAATTTGAATTAGTTTCTCCTTTGACAATTATTCTAGTGTGGTTCCTTCCTTTGCTTGTCTTCACTTTTATTTTCTTATTTCTTCATGAAATATTTTATTTAGTATGTTTTATAGAGTAGGCTTTCTCCTTTGAATTCTTTTAACTTGTACTTATCATGGAAGGCTTTTATTTTATCATCAGTTGTGAAGCTTAATTTTGCTGGGTATACATTTTTTTGGCTGGCATCCATATTCTTTAAGAACTTGATATATAATGTTCTAAAATTCCCTGCTCTGAGGGTCTGGGCTGAGAAATCAGCTGAGATACAGATTGCTTTTCCTCCAAATGTGACTTGTTGATTTTCTATGGTAGTCTTTAAAATTCTATCCTTATTCCATATGTTGGGTATTTTTGTAATAATATACCTCTGTGTGGGTGTATTCTAATTTTTTTATATTTGGAGTTTTATAAGGCTCTTGCATCTGATTTTCCATTTTGTTCTTTAGACTTGGGAAATTTTCTGATATTTCTTTTTAAATTTTTTAAAATTTGTTATAATTAGTTGTACATAACAGTAGAATGCTTTTTATACATTTTGATAGATTATACTATCTACAATTACACTCCAAAAATGGAGTGTAATTTCTTATTTTTCTGATTATACATATTGTAGGATCACATCAGTCAATTCAGTCATTTATGTACATGAGGTAATAATGTCTGTTTTACTCTATCACTCTGATAAGATTTTATTGAAAATACTGTGTATTCCTTTGGTTTCTCTCTTCAAGCCTTCATCTATCTCAATAAATCTTCAATTTGATCTTTTCAGGTTATCTCATAATTTTTAGAAGTTCAGTTTATGGACTCTTAACATTTTTTTCCCATGGTCAACTTTATTTTCATGATTGTATATTTTGCCTTCATTATCTAAAATTCTGGCCTCTAAGTGGTCTAGTCTGTTGGTCATGCTTTGAATTGAATACTTAATTTGGTTCATTGATACTTTCTTTTCAAGTATTTCTGCTTGATTTTTTTTTTTAGAATCTATCTCTTTATTGAAGTCATCTTTCATTCCCTGCATTTTTTCTCTAATATCACTTCTTCAACATAATTTTCCTCACAAATTAATTTATATACATCTAAACTCCTTCTTTGTCATTTCATCTCCTATGGTGGTGATGGAGTCTCTTATTAAATTGTCTTGGTTTGTTTGGGGTGATTTGTTCCCTTGCTTTATCATGTTGTTTTTATGTGTACTCATGTAAAATTATGGATGTAAAACAGTAGTTTTTCTACTCTGTAGACTATAGTGTCCCTGAATGTTTCCAATACTTATCATTTAAGGGTAACAACAACCAATGCAAACTATACACAGCATTAAACCCAATAATTCCTGCTGTGACATTTACAATGTTGTCACAATAAAGAGAAATGATACAATGAGTTCTTGTGAACAAAGAAAACACAAACTTTGCAAAATGATTTATACTTTTGAATGTTGAACAGGGAGAGAAGAGAAGTGATGTAGGATGTGATGATTTTGAGGGAGGAGGAGAGAAGCTAGAAGCAAAAAACTAAATGAAGACTAAAAGAACAAAAGAGATTGGCTATTAGCAAAAGAAAAGGGAGAAAGAGGTTCAAGATAAACAGATGAGAGAAAACATATAAAGTAAAAGTTTAAAAATTAAAAATAAATACAAAAGTGAAAGAATAAAAATCAAAACTGAAATGTATTAATCAAACTTCCTAGTCTCCAAAAAACTGATCCATGAAAAATAAGTAGTTTCAAATAAACTGGAAATGAAAAAAGAAAAATCCAAATATGAATATGTATAAATATCTATGAAACATTAAGGTTGCAATTAAGAAAAGACATAAGGGAATAAAAAGACCTTGATGAAAAGTTAAAGAATTGTTTCCATTGGAATTCAAAATATTCTCAGCTTCCCTACTCAGCAGTTAGGTGGTGTTTTCTGGATTGTGATGCTTGCTGTACCCTCAGGGTGTAGTTGCAATTTTTAGAGACAATCCTGTAGATGGAACTGCTGGGTTCAAAGTTTGGTCATAGGTAGGGTATAGGTTCTTTCACTGGATGCCAATTTGCCTGGAGATTCTCAATAAGTGCACTTCCAGAGCTCAGCAATTGCCAGTCCATTCTGGAAGTCTGCCACCCAGGATCTCCCCTGGGGTCCACTTATGTGGTGTAAGAGCCAATTCTTAGTCCACTATGTCAGCTGCTGATTGCATATTTCATGATGTCAAGTTCAGTGTCCAAACTCAGTCTCTCCCACACCTACACTTTTAATTCCTGGCCAGACGTGAGTCTCCCAGTCAGCTTTGCAAGCAGCTAGATTAGAGAGGGAGAGTGCCAGGTGGGATTCCATGACCGGTTGTCTTCTGTGTAAACATCAAATGTTTAATTTCCTCTTTGCAGCTTGGGTTCACTCTTTCTCATGCATTTTGCTTTTGCCTGGCCTGTATTTTGGGCCAGACTCAGGTTTGCTAGGACTTGGGTCCCAAAAATATCAGTTTCCCAATGTGTGGCTTCAAAACAGTTCCTTCCTTTGTCCTCCCCATATGCCACACAAAGAAATGTGGTTGGTTTTCCACACAAGACTGCTGTGAAGTGAACCTTTCCATTTAGTCAGGCAGTGGCTTTGATCTGCAAACTCTGTATACGGACATGCCTCACTCCTCCTAAAAATGTGGGTTTCCTTGATTCCCTTATCCCTTATGCCCAGAGAGGAGGCACTCTGATTGGTGTCTCCAGCTGCAGCAGCAGCTATGGCCATAGAGGTTTCTTCCTCATTTTATCTCCTTTGATTATACAGTATTAAGTTACATAAAGCCCCACTCTTTTTTTGTTCTCCATCCTCGCTGAGAAGCTGCCTGTCTTCTTTCTTGGTTTCACACTATGGAGAAGACAGGAAAGTGACCTGCTCTATTCCACTACCTTGAAACCTCCCAGTCATCCCTAGATTTTTGAGGACTCTCAACACTGCTCTCCAGAGTGGTATGTTTGCAGTTTGCCCACCATGCACAGGTGCTCCTTTCTCCCCACAACCTCACTGGGTTTTACTCATTTCCCTGTTCTTGATCTTTACAATTCTGACCAGAGTGAGATAGAATCTTAATCTTATGTAGAATTTTCTTGATTGTTAGAGATGTTGAACATTTTTTCCTATTTTTTGCGGTGCTGGGAATTGAACTCAGGGCCTTGTGCTTGAGAGGAAAGCACTCTACCAACTGAGCTATCTCTCCAGCCTGGGTAATTTTTTTTTTGATGGGTTTTACTTCTTGTGTATTCTGGATATAAGTTCCCCATTGAAGGAATTAATGTAATTAAAAGGTATAAAAGAAATTGCCCAGATTTTCTCTAATTCTGTATGCTATCTTTTCACAGTTTTAATCATTTCCTTTGCTGTGCAGAAACTTCAGTTTGGTGTCATCCCAAATATTGATCCTTGGTTTTAGTTTTTGCACTTTGTAGGGCTTCATAAGAAAGCTGATGCCAGCACTTTTATGTTGGAGTGTTGACAGTATATTTTCTTCTAGCAGCTGAAATTATCAGATCTAATTTTTAATCTTTAATCCATTTCAATTTGAGTGTTTTAGAGAGTGAAAGACCAGGGCCTAATTTTGTTTTTCAAAAAACACCTCTCCATTTGCCCCAGCACCATTTATTATAAAGGATGTCATTTCCCTAAGATACATTTTTGGCAACTTTGTCGAATATCATATGGTTAGAGGTTTGTAGATTTTGCTCTGTGGCTTCTATTCTATTTGATTTCTCTTCATATCTATTTTGATGGCAATATCCTAATGTTTCTGCTGCTATGGTTCTGTTGTATAATTTTATATAAGGTAATTTCATATCTCCTGCTTCAATTATCTTGCTTACTATTGTGTAGCTATTCTGGATTTCTTTTTCTTCCAAGTAAATCTAAGAGTTGATTTTTCCTAACTGTATCCAGAAGATAATTTGCATTTTAACTGGGATTGCATTGGATCTGTATATTGCTTTTGGTGGTTTTGTCATTCTGACCATATTGTTTCAGCCTGTTTAAGAACATGTGATGTCTTTTCATCTTCTCAGTTCTTAAATATTCTTTTTCTTCACTGTTTTATTATTTATGTTGTAGAGTCCTGTTGCCTCCTTGGATAAATTAATACCTAAGTATTTGATTTTTTGAGGTTATTGTGAATGAGATGTTTTTCTTGATTCCTTCCTCAAATGAATCACTCTGGGGGTATAGGAAAACTACTGATTTATGGGTGTTGATTTTGTGTCCTACTTTTATTAAATTCCTTTATAAACACTAAAATCTTCAGGTGAAGCTTTTTTTTAATATTCTAGATATAGGATCATGTTTTCAGCAAACAGAGTTTGACTTCTCCTATTTGTATTCTTTTTCTTTTCTTGCCTGGTCAATCTGGTAAATGTTTTGAGGACTCTATTAAATATGAATGGTGAATGTGTAGCCTTGTCTTCTTCCTGAATTTAGTGGACATGGTTTTAGGTTTTCTTCATTTAATTTATTGGCTTTGGGCTTGTCATACATGGCCTTTAAAATGTTGAAGTAAGAAACTTTGATCCCTAACTTCTTCAGTGTTTTTAGAATTAATGGGTGGTAAATCATATCCAAGGTCTTTTCTTCATTTATGGAGATGATTGCATGACTTTTACCCCTAATTCTGTTTAAGGGATGAATCACATTTATTGATTTGGTATGTTGGTTGAACTGACCTTGCGTATATGGGATGAAACCCACTTGTTCTTGGTGCATCATTCTTTTGAATATAGTTTGCTAATATTTTAAGGATGTTTGCATTTATATTTGTCAGGGCTATTTCTTTGTCATTTTCTTCCCTTGATATGTCTTTTTGTGTTTTCATATCAGAGTTATACCAGTTTCATTCAATATATATGGGAAAGTTTCCTTTCTTTTAATTTCATGGAATAATTTGAGAAATAATGCTGTTAGTTCTTCTGTAAAGGTTTTGTAGAACTCAACTTAGAATTCATTAGGGTCTGAGCTTTCTTATTGTGGAGGATTTAAATTGCTATTTCAATTTATACTTGGTATTGTTCTGTTTAGATTTTATACATTTTTCTATTTCAATTTGGGCAGGTTATATGTGTCTAGAAATTTGTCAATGTTTTCTAGATATTGCTGTTTATTGAGAAATTTTCAACATAGATTCAGGTAAACCTCTGGATTTCAGAAGGATCTAGGGTGTAATCTCCTTTCCATCACTGATATTGTTGATTTTTTCTCTCCTTTTAGTTAGTCAACTTTGTCTTTTTTGAATAACCAACTCTTCATTACATTGATCCTGTGTATTGTTCAATTATTCTCAATTTCATTGATTTTTGCTTTGATCTTAATTATTTCCTGTCTTCTACTGATTTGGGGGTTTAGGAATCTGTCAAGTTTTTAAATGTAGGCAAGCAGTGCCATAAGTTTTTCTCTTAGAACTGTTTTTATACAATCCCAGATACATGGATACACTCAGTCTTTGGTTTCATTAGTTTCTAAGAATTCCTTAATTTCTATTCTCATTTCTTTTTTGATCAGTTCTGCAGTTAGGAGAGCATTGTTCAACCTTCCTGTATTTATGTCATTTACATTTTTTTTCTTTTCTAATAGAACACATTGAATTACATCAGATTTTGATTTGCTAAAATTTTATTTTTAGCCATGAATATGATCTACTTTGGAAACACATCCAATGTTGCTGAGAAGAGGGTGAATACAGGTCTTTGAGATTGGAATATTAGGTTGGTTATCAGTTAGGTCCACTTTATTAGAGTGTTGACTAGGCTTAAAGTTTGTTTGATATTTTGATGACCTGTCTATTGGTGACAGGTGTGTGCTGAAATCACCCAGTGTTTTGGGGTTGGGATTTAACTCACTTAACATAATATTTAGTATTTAGTATTATGTTATTATGTAGTATTTCTTTTGTGTAATTGTGTGTGTTCACATTTGTGTCATAAATATTTACTATTCTTGTAACTTTTGGTTGGATTGTTCATGTTACCATGATAAAGTGGCCTTCTTTGTCTCTTCTGATTAATTTTTGCTTGAAATTTATTTTACCAGAATTTAGAAATAGCTACTCCTGCCTGTTTTCTTTGACCATATGCCTGGAAAAAAAAAAAAAAAAATATATATATATATATATATATATATATATATATATATATATCCATCCTTTTACCTTCAACCTGGGATTGTTTTTGCCTATAAACTGAGTCTTTTCTTAGCATCATAGAGTTGTATTCTGGTTTTGACACATTCTACTAATCTGTGTCTTTTAATTGAGAAATTAAGACCATTAACATTTATTGTTAGTGTAGATATGTGTTTGTTGTTTCCTGTCATAATTTTTGTTATATTTTATCCTGGTTTGATTCTCATTTGGTGGATTATTCTTCTGTTTAACTTCCTTTGTTCTTGGTCATTGGGAATTGTTTTTTAGTTTCTCTGTGTGTAGTATATCTTTGAGTATCCTTTGTCATGCTGACTTGGTCCCATGAATTCTTCTTTTTTCTTCTTTTTTACTACAAAAATATTTCACTTGTATTTAGTCTTCATAAATTCTTGTCATTGAATGTTTTTATTCCCCCTCAAATGTTATACTGTGTTTTGCTGTATGTAGTAACCTTTACTGACAGTTGTTTTCTTTTAGAACTTGGAATATCTCATGCCAGGACTTCTTGATATTTAGGATCTTAACTGATAAATCAGAAGTGAGACTTATTGAGTTGTCTATAATATGCGACCCAATGTTTCTCTCTTGTGGCTTTCAGTATTCTTTCCTTTTAGTATATGCTAGGCCTTTTGATTATGATATTTCTCAGCAAGCTTCTCTCTTTACTGTAAACCCCCTCTTTGGGGTCCTGTAAGTCTTCTTTCTGTGGATGTCTATCTCATTTATCCTATGGGAAAAGTTTTCTGCAACTACCTCTTTGAAAATATCATTTAGACTTTTATCTGGTATCTTCATATTGTCTTTATCTCAATGATTCTCAGGTTTGGTCTCTTAAAGTTGTCCCTGATTTCTTGCATGTCATGATCATGTTCTACAGGTTTTCCCTGAAGTACCTTTTGTGTCCTCAAAAACACACAGTATATCTTCAATGCTGGAAGCCCTGTCTTCAAGGAATGAGTTTCTATTTTCTTTGCAATCTAATCTGTTAGTGATGTTTTCAAGTGAATTGTTAACTTTATTGATCATGACTTTCATTTCCAGGAGTTCTGTTTGGTTTCTTTTCACTATTTGTATTTCTTTATTAAAGTGGTCTTTCATCTCCTGTAATTTCTCTCTTAATTCCTCCCTTATATTTTCTTCTAGTTCTTTGATCATTTTGATAATAAGGTTTATTAAAACACTCTTTCCCTGGGTTTTAGTCCACCTCATCAGTTGATTCTTTTTTGGGGGATTGTGAATTTGGAGAGATTATATTTGTATGTTTTCTCATGTTTTCAGAGATCTTGGTCTTGTGTAACAATTATGGTGGATTCCTCATCTTTTTCCACATATCCTTTTATGTGTAATTCTTTGTTTTTTCTGGGACATCTCTGTTTTTAATATGAGTAGATGCCAAGGAGTTGGCCCCAATTTCCTCTCTTTTTTTCCTCCTTTGGTTATTTTTAATGGTTTGGGTGTTTTGTCTCCTCCCTTTATTGAGTTGAAGTAATGTCAGGGCATGTTTAGTTCAGCAGCAGATTCTCTCCACCTGTGAACTCTTGGTGTCATTATGGGTTCCCAGCACATCATGGAATAGTTATTACTGCTGCAGACATACCATAGAGTTTAAATAAATTCCCAGATCCTACACTGATGTCTTAAACATTAGTTGGTACCAATAAAGTAGAACAGTGAATTTAATAATTGTTAAAAGTAAAACCAATAACCATGAAGTAGCTGTGGCTTTAAAGCCAATAGCAGGTGTCAACCATATCACCAATAACAGTAAGGATTATAGTAGCATTAATGGTGGGGGCAGGTGTTACAATGTAAAAATACAGTTAATTAGGGAAAAAGAATGTGTCTTACAAAGTTTGTTAATATTTATAAGCAAGTGAACAGAGAGAACACAGAAGATACGTGGTAGGTAATGATCATAAAAAGGTGGGAAATATAGAAGAAACAAGGTTTTGGGCAAGAGGGAAACAGAACAGTAGAATTTGTTTGTTACTAGAAGATAAGAGAGAATGAGAGGACTGGGATTGATGCTCAGTGGTGGAGAACTTGCCTAGCACATATGAGGCACTGGGCTTGTTCCTCAGCACCAAATAATAATAAATTAAATAAAGATATTATGTCCATCTACAACTAAATTTATTAAAAAGAATGAGTTTGAAAAATAATAAAAATAATACAAAATAAACCATGATATACAATCCAAAAAGCTGATCCCTCACAAGAAATGCTAAAAGCAAATAATTATGTTAAGTTATTTATATATGAGAGAAAAAGAGACAAATATGTGTATTTATGTATGTTCCTGAACCAATCAGCACAGGTGGAACTCAGAGGCACCCACAAACATGAACAGAATTAAAAAAAAAAGACAAAACAAAAAGGTTAAAATATCCAAAATCTTAAGAGACAAAGGAAGAAAACTTCTCCACTGAGGTGTTCAAATATCTGACTAGAATGGGTGGTCCTTGTCTATTTCCAATAGTATTTCTTTTCAGAAAGAATACATAATGCACAGTTTTGTAAAAGTTCTCTAACAGTGAACCAAGGTACCTTTCTGATAAGACTTGGTATTTCTGGAAAAGTAGATATTCTTTGGAATGTAGATTGATAAACCCTAGTATAGAATTGAAAACTTGGCTTATTAATTAAATAAAATACTTAAATCATTTACTAATATGTTTTAGAGTATAGGACTATTGAGAAAAAAGATGCAGTCTGTGTTCTCAAGAAATGACTAGAGTTTATGCTACAACTCTAGGCAGAGTAGCAGCATTGCAAAGAGAAGGATCAGCACATATGGAAGTGCAGTGGGATGAGAAGGAAGAAATCACCCTTAATTTACTTATATTCTTATGTTCAGACAGCATTTTGTAAGAGTTTTAGTTCAGTTGTGGAATTTTGCAAATTTACTGTTTTTTTTTTTTTTCCAGAATGACCATACATCACTTTTAGTTACCATAAAGTATAAAAAAGAGCTGATGGTAGAGACTTTAATTCAGAGGAAAGCAAATATACATGCTGTTGAACTGAAGGGAAGATACAGTACTTTATTCATTTATAAAACCTTAGTGGTATAGTAACAAAAAACCAGAAATGATTATTTTAATAGGAAGAACAATGTTAATAAAATTATTTAGAATAGAGTGGTATATATAAACAAATCAGAGTTAGGGTAGAAAATCAATTATTCAAGCTGAACAATATAAATAAGTGCAAATATGATTCAAAAGTAGTGGCAGATGTTTGCTATTTGGTTTTGGGTCACATGATATTTTGTCAGCTAAAGAGTTTTCCTATGAGTTTTGTAAAGTATGGACATTTACTTTACATTTTGATTCAATATTAAAAATTTTAAAAGTTTCAGTTGTATTTTTAACTTATACTTTTGATATATTGTTCTTTTTGAAATGATGTATTGAGCATAAATGAGCATTTAAAATTATTTTGTCAGTTGTTTGTTCTAAATTGCTTTCCTTTTAGAATATTGATGTTACATTATTCCTAAGTGATTATTAATTTCAATTGTCAGAAGCTGTCAATTTTTTAACATATTTTGATGCTTTTGTTTTTATTTGAAAGGGGCAGGGAGAAGAAAATATTTTTAATGGGATAAATGTTTTCTTTAATAAAGAGAAGATATAGACAGTCAGTAAAGAGGGAAAAAAAGCCTTAGATTCATGCACAACTAGTTTCTTTCCTAGTTTTTTGTAGTGCATCACCTTGAAAACAATACTTATGACTAAATATAAATATATTTCCTGATCACTAGTAGTAGTAGTAGTAGTAGTAGTAGTAGTAGTAGTAGCAGCAGCCTGGAAATAACCTGTTTTTTTAATCTTTACCTTTGAGTTTCAATACATTACATCACACTAGGAAAGAAATGGAGTTTTCTTTATTGAAATCTTTACCATTTTCTGATAAATGACTTAATCATAGTTACTGTTCATTAAAGGATTTTAATGTTGTAACTTATCCTTCATTGGGAAAAGAAGTTTCTTTTTTTTTTTCCTTTTAGACTTTGAGGTGATTTACAAAACTGAACATTTGCTCTCCCAAGATGTTTATATCTATTAGTTTGTGTAAAGTTAGATGTTGAATTGGAAAAATATCACAAATTAGCTGTTCAAATAACTCTATTAAAATACTTAAGGTTGAAGTTATCTCTCTTATTGTAGAACAACATTCATGTTTGCTCTGGAACATGAATCAGAACACATGGGTGAGCTGCTTCTCCAGAATGGTATTGATGTTTCTGCAGCAGATAAATGTGGATAGATGGCATTAGCTTATGCTGCTGCTAGTGGTCATAGTGGGTAAGTGTTTATATTAAATACTAATCAACCTTGATCAGAGGCTCAAAATAATAACAGCTATTGCATTTTACACATGAGGTGAAAGTTCATGGTACAGCTATGTATGAAACAATAGTGCGTTAGAGTAGTTCATCAGCCAGCAGTCCTGCAAGGGTCTAGATGACAAGTGGTGATGAATGTGAGTTTTCTCCAAGGTTCCTTTCTTCCCTCTCCTCTCCTTTTCTTCCCTCATCTCCTTATACATGCTAATGAATTGCTGTACCATGGAAATGCATCACTAGCCAGTATCTTAGGGTTTCAGAGATTTTATTATCCTCATTCCCAGCATTATCTCTGTCATTACAAGTGTAATTCCTGACATGGGGTATAAACTGTGTCATACTTTGATTTTCCTAAATAACTATTTGGGTCTTGCAGTGCCCAGTTGAGCAGAAAATCTTTATACTCTCCCCTGAAAATTAGCTTTTCCACCATCCTTTAATTTCTTGAGGACATGAGGATTTTCTTAAAGTCAAAGTAGAGGGAAGAGGACTTTTAAACAACTTTTGATTCTTTCAAGTCTGTTGCTGCTCTGTTGCTCTGCAGTCTGGTGATGATTACCTTTTAATACAAAATGCCCTTATTGATTCCAGTCCCTGAGTATTCATGGCAATACATGCTTAGACTTAAAAGTTACAATATTATTTTATATTAGGGTTCAACCCCTATTTTTTGAAGAAGCCCTTAATCTTAAGACAAATTAAATGCGGAAGAAGAAACAACTATTGTTTATAGGGACATGGACATGACATTTCCTGAGTTTCAGCTATTATTTAATATACTTACTTTATTGCCCTCAATGCATGATCATTACATCTTACTTTCTTCTTCCTTAATATAAGCTTATGGGGGCAGTGGCATGTGTGTGTTCACCCCAGCTATTTGGGAGGCTGAGGCATGAGAATTGCTTGAGCTGAGAATTCCAAATCAGCCTGTGCATCATTGTGAAATCCCATTTCAAACACAAAAGAAAATAGATTTACAAATAATTGTCAAGTTAGCAAAATGTCTGGGCTTACAAATTTGAACTGTATATTATAAAGTCTGATATTATATCTATGTAGTCTAAAACATTTTTATGTATTGAATATGGTTTTTATTTTTCATATTAATATTGGAATTCTAATTTTATTAATTTTTCATACATAGGCATAGGGAATTAATTCTTCAATATACAAAAGAATAACCTAAAAATTCTGAAAATATCAACCCAGGCAAGATTTCTGAAAGTGAATTTTTCTTGGTGTTCATGGCTAATATCAAAAAATAAGAGTATGCTGGGTGCAGTGTCAGCAATCATGTAATCTTGGTAGCTCAGGAGACTGCGGCAGGAGGATTGCAAGTTTAAAGTCTCAGCAACTTATTGAGGCCCTAAGGAACTCAGCAAGACACTACCTCAAAAATTAAAAAAAGGACTGGGATATCTTTCAATGGTTCAGCTCCCCTGGGTTCAATTACTAGTGTGAAAATAAATACGAATAAGAATGTTCTGATGGCAAAGGAGCAGTTAATATATTTATATGTTATTTAAGCAACTAATTGTAGGAAATTTATAATCTAAAATGATATTGTCTAAAGAAATTTTATGTTAATTTAATTTTGATCCCTGAAATCTTACATTTTTTGTATAAATAAGAAAAGTATTTCCAAATTATTATGTTGTGTTTCCATTATCTGGAGCTGTTGTGTGTCATAAAAACATAAGAATATTCTCCAAAAATTGTTTCTTCTGCAGCTAGTCCAGAAAAATTATACTATTTGACACTTTCTTTGTACTCCTGAATCTGCTAATATTGTTTTCTGTCCATCTTGCAACTTTTATTTAAAATTACAGTCATGGGACCAACTGTTTACTTTTAGGTATCAAATTTTGGATAAATTCTATGTTTCTTCCTTGCACTTGAAAAATATAAACTATGGGACATAGGAATTCTTAATTCATTAACTGCCTATCAGAAATAAAATTAGTATCTATTATAGAAAAGTCAACATATAGGGACCCAGAGGAATACTCTGTAACAAAGAATCATAGTCATACACATTAAATATTTCACATTTTCTATTGTTGGTTAAATAAACATTTTATTCTCCTTTAATAGTGGATGGGAATTCTGCAGATGACAATTTAAACAGGTAGGATTTTATAGATGCTAAAGATAGTATGTTAACAGATTAGAGAATGTAGATAAAAGGAATAAAGATTTTTTGAGTGTTTTGTTCTGGGACAGGCAATTGTTCCTACAACTTGTTTATTAAAGTCATCATGGTGACTTTGAAAGTGCCTGTGCTATTGTAACCTGTTATTTACTAATTAAGCAGCTATCATTAATAGAAGTTGACTCTTTGTCCCATGTTCCCATAATTAATAAGTGCCAGGCCTGCAGTTAGACTGTAAGCTTGCCTGGCTGACAACTCCATTGTATTCCTCCACTGAATAGGTTGATGTCAGTGCAGAACTAGAATCAAGATGCAGGTCTATATCATCAATTCAGAAAGGCAGCTTTCTGCATAGAACCAGCTCCATGACCCAGAGCCAGAGGTGAGCTCCGGCCCGCAGGTGGCTTCAGGGACCAGGACAGGGAAGCCAGGGACTTCCCCAAGGAGCCCGGCTCCCTCCAGTGGGAGGCGCCTTTCAAGGCTAGCTTCTCGGAGCAGACTTCCCAGTGAGAACCTTTCTACACAGAGCCAGCCACAGGTCCCAGAGCGAGTGGAGAGCTCCAAACCACAGACAGCCTCTGGGACCAGGGCAGGGCAGCCAGAGACTTCTCCAGGGGGCCCTGCCCCTCCGGCCACAGGCTCTTTCCACGGGGCAATCCAAGATGGCACACTAGAGGGTGACTGCATCTCCAGTTGCTCCAGAACCCAGGATTCAAGAAGGGGAGGCATTGAGAGACTTGGGCTAAAATAGAGCCAGGGGGTGAGTCTCCCCCACCCTGTGAAGCTCAGCCTGGGCTGCAGGCCCAGAGAGGGATGGCTTATCACAGCAGGGCAGGGCAGCTAGAGTCTTCCCCAGGTAGCCTGGCTCACTCCGGTGGTGGGCTCCTCCCACAAGGCCAGCTTCTCAGAGCAGGCCACCCAGTGAGAGCCTTTTTGCACAGAACCAGCTCCAAGTTCCGGAACCAGAGACAAGCTACAGCCCGCAGGTAACTTCAGGGACCAGGACAGGGCAGCCAGGGACTTCCCCAACAACCCTGCTCCCTCCAGCGGGAGGCAACTTTCAAGGCTAGCTTCTCGGAGCAGACCACCCAGTGAGAGCCTTTCAGCACAGAGCCAGCTCAAAGCCCTGGAACCAGTAGCAGGCTAGGGACAATTTTCTTTGGAAGCACTGCATTATCAAGCTCCTCCAAGATTTCTGGCTACTGAAGGCTGGGAGGTGATACACGGGAAATCTACAGGGACAGTATAAGCCAATAGAGGAAATCGGCAGTATCTCAGACTCCCGCTGACATCTGACCAATATGAGAAAACAAGGGGAGAAAATGTCCCAAACAAATCTAGATACTATATCCATAAAACCCAATGACAGCACAGTAAAAGAAATGTCAGAAAGGGAGTTCAGAATTTACATAATTAAAACAATCAGGGAAGAAAACGAGGAGATGAAAGAGCAAATGCAGGCATTGAAGGAGGAGATGAAAGAGGAAATACAGGCATTAAATGATCGCAACAAACAACAGGTAAAAAAGCAAATATGGGAAGCAAAAGATCATTTCAATAAAGAGTTAGAGATAATGAAAAAAAAAAAACACAAACAGAAATCCTTGAAATGAAGGAAACAATAAACCAAGTTAAAAACTCCCTAGAAAGCATAACAAATAGGATAGAACACCTGGAAGACAGAACCTCAGACATTGAAGAAAAACTATTTAATCTTGAAAACAAAGTTGACCAAACAGAGAAAATGGTAAGAAATCATGAACAGAATCTACAAGAATTATGGGATATCATGAAAAGGACAAATTTAAGAATTATTGGAATTGAGGAACAATTGGGATTAGAGAAACAAACCAAAGGAATGAACAATCTATTCAATGAAATAATATCAGAAAATTTCCCAAATCTGAAGAATGAAATCGAAAACCAAGTACAAGAGGCTTATAGGATTCCAAATATACAAATTTACAACAGACCCACACCAAGGCACACTATTATGAAAATATTTGACATAAAGATTCAGACAGACTTTTAAAGGCAGCGAGAGAAAAGAATCAAATTACATTTAGGGGGAAACCAACAAGAATATCAGCAGATTTTTCAATCCAGACCCTAAAATCTAGAAGGGCCTATAACAACATTTACCAAGCCCTGAAAGAAAATGGATACCAACCAAGAATCTCATACACAGCAAAATTTACTTTCAGATTTGATGAAGAAATAAGATCCTTCCATGTTAAACAAAAGCTAAAGGAATTTACAAAAAGAAAGCCAGCATTACAGAACATTCTCAGAAAAATATTCCATGAGGAAGAGATAAAAACAATAATGCAAATCAGCAATGGGAGGAACTAGCCTAAAGGAATAGCCAAATAAAGGAGAACCAAATCATGTCAAAAAACAAAAATGAGTCAAATGACTGGGAATACAAATCATATCACAATAATAACCCTGAAAGTTAATGACCTGAACTCAACAATCAGAAGACATAGACTGGCAGTTGGATCAAAACAACAAAATCCAACAATATGCTGCCTGCAAGAGACTCATCTCATAGAAAGAGATACCCATAGACTAAATGTGAAAGGATGGGAAAAAACATACCATGTATAAGGACACAGCAAAAAAGCTGGAGTATCCATCCTCATTTCAGATAATATGAACTTCAAGCCAAAACTAGTCAGAAGGGATAAAGAAGGACATTACATACTGCTTAAGGGAAGCATAAATCAGCAAGACATAACAATCATGAATATCTATGCCCCAAACATTGGCTCATCCATATACATCAAAAAAATCCTTCTCAATTTCAGTAATCAAATAGACCACAACACAGTAATATTAGGCGATTTTAACACAACTCTCTCACCACTGGACAGATCTTCCAAACACAAATTGAATAAAGAAACCATAGATCTCAATAACACAATCAACAAGTTAGACTTAACCGACATATATAGAATATAACATCCAACAAAGAACGAATACACTGTCTTCTCAGCAGCACATGGATCCTTCTCTAAAATAGAGCATATTTTATGCCACAAAGCTATGTTAGCAAATACAAGAAGATAGAGATACTACCTTGTACTCTATCAGATCATAATGGATTGAAATTAGGCATAAATGACAGAATAAAAAAACAGAAACTTCTCCATTACCTGGAGATTAAATAATACACTATTATCTGATGAATGGATAACAGAAGACATCAGGAGGGAAATTAAAGAAAATTCTTAGAAGTAAATGAGAACAAAGACACATCATATCAAAATCTCTGGGACACTATGAAAGCTGTACTTAGAGGAAGATTTAATTCATGGGGTGCATTCAACAAAAGAAGTAGAAATCAACAAATAAATGACTTAACACTACAGCTCAAGGACCTAGAAAAAGAAGAGCAGACCAACACCAAAAGTAGTAGAAGACAGGAAATAGTGTAAAATCAGAGCCGAAATCAATGAAATTGAAACAAAAGAAACAATTGGAAAAATTAACAAAATAAATAGTTGGTTCTTTGAAAAAATAAACAAAATTGATAAACCCTTAGTGACAATAACAAAGAGAAAGAGGGAGAAAACTCAAATTACTAAAATTCACAATCAACAAGGAAATATTACAACAGACATGAGTGAAATACAAAACAAAATTAGAAACTATTTTGAAAATCTATACTCCAACAAATCAGAAAACCTCGAAGACATCAACAAGTTTCTAGAGACATATGAATTACCTAAACTGAACGAGGAGGTCATACACAACTTAAATAAATAAATTTCAAGCAATGAAATAGAAGTGGTCATCAAAAGCCTACCAACAAAGAAAAGTCCGGGACCAGATGGGTTCTCAGCCAAGTTCTACAAAACCTTTAAAGAAGAGCTCATTCCAATACTCCTCAAAGTATTCCATGAAATAGAAGAGGAGGGAACCCTCCCAAACTCATTCTATGAAGCCAATATCACCCTGATACCTAAATCAGACAGAGACACATTGAAAAAAGAAGATTTCAGACCAATACCCTTAATGAACATCGACGCAAAAATTCTCAAAAAATTTTAGCAAATCGCATACAAAAATATATTAAAAAGATAGTGCACCATGATCAAGTGGGTTTTATCCCAGGGATGCAAGGTTGGTTCAACATCCGGAAATCAATAAATGTCATTCACCATATCAACAGACTTAAAGTTAAGAATCACATGATTATTTTGATAGATGCAGAAAAAGCATTTGATAAAATACATCATCCCTTCATGCTCAAAACACTATAAAAAATTGGGGTAGTGGGAACATTCCTTAACATTGTAAAGGCCATCTACACTAAGCCTATGGCCAATATCATTCTAAATGTTGAAAAACTGAAAGCATTCTCCCTAAAAACTGGAACAAGGCAGGGATGCCTTCTTTCACCACTTCTATTCAACATGGTCCTTGAAACTCTAGCCAGAGCGATTAGACAAACCAAAGAAATTAAAGGGATATGAATTGGAGAAGAAAAACTTAAATTATCGCTGTTCACTGATGACATGATTATATATTTAGAGGAACCTGGAAATTCCACCAGAAAACTTTTAGAACTCATAAGTGAATTTAGTAAAGTAGCAGGTTACAAGATCAATGCTCATAAATCCAATGCATTTTTATACATAAGTGATGAATCTTCAGAAAGAGAAATTAGGAAAACTACCCCATTCACAATAGCTTCGAAAAAAATAAAATACTTGGGAATCAATCTCACAAAAGAAGTGAAAGACCTCTACAATGAGAACTACAGAACACTAAAGAAAGAAATTAAGGAAAACCTTAGAAGATGGAAAGATCTCCCGTGTTCTTGGATAGGCAGAATTAATATTGTCAAAATGGCCATACTACCTAAAGTGCTATACAGATTCAATGCAATTCCAAATAAAATCCCAATGATGTACCTTACAGAAATAGAGCAAGCAATTATGAAATTCATCTGGAAGAATAAAAAACCCAGAATAGCTAAAGCAATCCTCAGTAGAAAGAGCAAAGCAGGGGGTATCACAATACCAGATCTGCAACTCTATTTCAAAGCAATAGTAACAAAAACGGCATGGTATTGGTACCAAAGTAGACAGGTAGGTCAATGGTAGAGAATAGAGGACATGGACACATACCCAAATAAATACAATTTTCTCATACTAGACAAAGGAGCCAAAAATATACAATGGAGAAGATAGTCTCTTCAACAAATGGTGCTGGAAGAATTGGAAGTCCATATGCAATGGAAAGAAATTAAACCCCTATCTCTCACCCTGCACAAAGCTCGACTCAAAATGGATCAAGGACCTCAGAATCAGACCAGAGACCCTGCATCTTATAGAAGAAAAAGTAGGTCCAAATCTTCAATTTGTTGGCTTAGGATCAGACTTCCTCAACAGGACTCCCATAGCACAAGAAATAAAAGCAAGAATCAACAACTGGGATAGATTCAAATTAAAAAGCTTTCTCTCAGCAAAGGAAACTATCAGCAATGCAAAGAGAGAGCCTACAGAGTGGGAGAATATCTTTGCCACTCGTACTTCAGGTAGAGCGCTAATTTCCAGAATCTATAAAGAACTCAAAAAACTCTTCACCAAGTATACAAATGATCCAATCAACAAATGGGCTAAGGAAATGAACAGACACTTCACAGAAGAAGGATGTACAAGCAGTCAACAGATATATGAAAAATGTACAACATCTCTAGTAATAAGAGAAATGCAAATCAAAACTACCCTAAGATTCCATCTCACCCCAATTAGAATGGCAATTATCAAGAACACAAGCAACAATAGGTGTTGGCAAGGATGTGGGGAAAATGGTATACTCATACATTGCTGGTGGGGCTGCAAATTAGTGCAGCCACTCTGGAAACAGTATGGAGATTCCTCAGAAAGCTTGGAATGGAACTACCATTTGACCCAGCTATCCCACTCCTTGGCCTATACCCAAAGGACTTAAAATCAGCATACCACAGAGATACAGCCACATCAATGTTCATTGCTGCTCAAATCACCATAGCCAGATTATGGAACCAACCTAGATGCTCTTAAGTTGATGAATGGATAAAGAAACTGTGGCATATATATACAATGGAATATTACTCCACCATGAAGAATGATAAAATTATGGCATTTGCATGCAAATTGATGAAATTGGAGAATATCATGCTAAGTGAGATAAGCCAATCTCAAAAAACTAAAGGAGGAATGATCTCACTGAGAAGCGGATGAGGACATATAATGGGGGGTGGGAGGTGTTAGCGTTAGGGTTAGGGTTTGGTTTAGGGTTTGGGATAAGGAGGGTTTTAAGAATGGAGGAAGGAAGGACTGTATAGAGGTAAAAGAGGGTGGGAGGGGTAGGGGGAGGGGAAAAACTAACAGAATGATTCAAACATTACCCTATGTAAATTTGTGATTACACAAATGGTATTCCTTGACTCCTAGTACAAATAGAGAAACAACATGTATCCCATTTGTTTACAATTAAAAAAAAGAAAAAGAAAAAAATTCAGAAAGGTCAATCAGTTGTATGTTAATTCTGATTCATTATTTATCTGAGTAGCCTGCTTAAAGAGTTTTAGGAAAAGTCTCACAGAGCTGTGGTCACATATTTTCTTCATAAACAAGATCAGGCTAGTTCTGTAGAGGAATTATTTCACTTGAAGTCAAAAATACCTTTGTGTAGACTATGTTATATTAGATATATTAACCCTCTGTATAGAGATATCTCTACTTCATGATTTTCCAGTTTGGTTTCCTTCAATACACTACCCCCATAAAATTCTGGTTTTATAAAGCTGTTTTATAAATCAAGAGTTACATTTCCCTTCAGGCTACTATTCATTATTAGTTTTAAAGAATTTTTTTCTTTATAATATTTTTTTCTTTTTCTCTGATTAAAATCTTTTCTTGAATTTTTATTTTTACTTTCTGTTGTGCTCTCTTGCTGATTCTTTTTTATTCTATCAAATGAATATTCTTTTTTTCTGTTGACTGAATCAAAAGCTCAGAAAATTTCAGAATTTTAAGAAATTTTAGCAGCTAATCAATGTACCCACTCATCCTTCAATATGTTTTTGACATGCTGGCCAAATGTTGGTCATGATGGTGAATTTGAACTTATAGATATTAAAGGGACTTTTCTGAGTATTGAAAGGGATAGCAATGAGATTTGAACTGAGGATCCTGAATTCTAAACTCAGTGTTTTTCTTGATTATCGATGTGTAGTGAATGTGCTTACAACAGACATCACAGTTTAGGAGTGACTGTGGAAAGCAACTGAAGTAAGAATGGGATTACTAAGTGAGCCTAGCAGTAGAGTATCAGAGTGAAACTAACCAAGGGAAGGGCAAGACTGAGGTAGGAACATCACTGCATTGGTTAGAAATAAGGGTTATATAAAATAGACCAAAACCTTGGGGTTTATGACCAGTTATATTAACACAAAACAGATATTCAGGACATAGAATATGGGATGCTCTCTAGAAAGGCATATTAAAATAGAATTTGAAGGATGTTCTTGTTTGTTAAATTGGAATACATGACAAAATTCAAGTTCTGTTGAAAGATACTAAAATAATGTGAGACACTAGGAAAAGTTTCCAGAGTTTACAGAGATGTGAGAGTGGCTTAGAGACTATAACACTGGGGACTAGAATCTGTTGAATACATCGATCTACAGCCTCCAGCAGGTGTCCATTCTCCTCCACTTCTTTTCCCAATTCACTGATGTCCTTCCCATGTTTATGTGTGGTAGATCATGGTAGATCATGGAGATAACTGATGGGCAAGTCATCCAAGAGCTTCAGTTCAGTAGTTGGTAATGTGTTTATGCTAAAGCCTGTGATTGAGACCCCATTTAGCTTATTTTCCAGAATCTGAAACAAAAGCAGAAAGAGCTCTGACTCTTGGTCCTTTGAGTGTAACCTTGTGTCAGGAATCTGCATCTTCACAGGATGTAGATTTAAAAGATGGAGAGTTCCACTGAGTCTTGCAAATGAGAGACTAGGGAGTTGGATCTCAGAAGAAGAATGATATTTCAATAATATTTAGGGATACACAGGCACAATTACCAGTATTCTGCTTTTATAGCAATCTTTCCTCTTGAGTATCTGAATGCCTGTAAACATAAGTACTTGCTAGTTTATGTGGATCTGAATAAAGTGAGACCTACACAGGTAAAAGGGTATCTTATGATTTACAATATTTCAGTGTGCCTGACAATAGTATTCCCAATAACAACATATACTTAAACTTTCAGTGTTTAAATTTTTTTAAGGTTTCATGAAACTTATTATACTGTTTGTTAGTAAAGGGAAGAAAGAGGTTTATTTATTTATCTATTTTGATGGGTCCTGGGGATTGAACTCAGGTGCACTCAACCACTGAGCCACATCACCAGTCTTATTTTATATTTTATTTAGAGACAAGGTCTCCCTGAGTTGCTTAGGACTTAGCTTGTGCTGAGTTATTTTTGTTTTTGTTTTTGTTTTTCCTTTCTGTTTTTGTACTAGGACCTAATCCCAGGGATGCTTAACCACTGAGACTTATCTCAAGCTCCTTTTGTTTTGTGTTCTGTTTTGAGACAGGGTGTTGTAAAGTTGTAGAGGGCCTCACTAATTTGCTGAGGCTTGCTTTGAACTTAAAATGCTCCTGCCTCAATCTACCAACTTGCTGGGATTACAGTCATACATCACCACACCCTGCAAAATGGGGTATTTTCTGTAGGTGATATCCATTCTGAAGAACCAGTACCACAATTTTCAAGCTAGCTTACTTAGTCTTTGATCCATGGATAACAAAGAGAGAGGGCAGTCTGCATCTTGCTACCTTGCCTTGGGTTATCAAAGGTCTGTTCCACTTCAGATAAAAAGAAAATATTATGATAGCTATTAATTAGATTTCAAGCTCAGCCTTCTAGACAGGCAGTATCTGAGAATAAACTGTTCTCAAGTTCTGCCAATATAGTGGCTGTGAGTCTGAAATGGAATGAAGAGTGTGTTCATTGAAGGGACTGGATTGTGGCTGAGTGTAGAGCACTTGCCTGTATGTGAGACACTGATTTAGATTCTCAGCACCACACATAGATAAATAAATAAATTAAAGATCCACAACAAAACGGTTATGTTCATTGACTATTTCATAGTTTGAAAAAGTTGAGGCAGAGTTTTATAAAATAGCTTATATTGTAATCAAATCAATCAAGAAATAGCATTTCATATAGGTGAATACAAATTTTTACCAGAGTTTATTGAGAAAAACTTACCTACATACTTTATTATACATTTTTGCTCTAAAGTCATCCCACTGAAACTGATCCTGATGGTGCCTGTCTTACATTGGATGAGCACTACTGTCAATCTCATTTAAAGGTAAAGTGATCTTTTGTGCAATTAATTTTCTTGCTCTTAATATTGAGTTTTGAGTTGTTAATACTTGAAACTTAGCAATGGTTTTCCTGAAATATTTCTTGCAAATTCACCCAGAAAAAAAAAAAACATTTTAAAAGAATTACATTGATATCTTTTAACATGTATAAATGCCAGTGTTACATTGAGTATTTTAGTGTAGGGGGACTGGAGAAACTGGGCTAGAAAATACATATGACAATAAAACTGTATTAGGAATGAATTTCTCATTTAAGAAGAAATAGAAAATTTGGTCAAGGATTTTTTGTTAGGTTTACATTAGTGTGAAATTTATATCATACTTACATAATTTTTAACATTCATTCTCAAGTTATTTTTTGTAGAATCATGGAATTTTCCTCATGCCTTTAATTTTAAATAAGTAAAGCATATTGCTTGCAGTTTTTTTTTTTTTTTTAATTGGACCCTTTATATTTTACTAGCATTTGTTTCTAGGAGAACTTTTTCATTATTTCTATTCTTGGCCCCATTTTAACACTAAAATAATGTTAGAAATTATGGAAACATAGAAATTTAGAATATGTATATTAATTTATGGATTAGGGGCTACAGTTGTAACTCAATAGTACAGCACTTGCCTAGTCTGTGTGAGGTACTGGGTTCAATCTTCACCATCACATATGTAAATAAGTAAAGGTATTAAAATATAATAAAGTTATAAAATACTTGCATTTAAAAGGGATTTCACCATCTTTTCTGGCTCGTTCCACTAATAGTATATTTAGAACTCTTCATTTAATTGAAGATAGATGTCTTATGCAAAATAATAACCAGGTCTAGAAGCAGAGACTCCCAATAACCATATGATGATGCTACTTTCATAAATTTTAGTATCATAGTGTCTAAAGGTATCCAAGCCCTTATGTCACATTCTGAGATCCCAAATTTTCAAAGTTATTTGCTTAGTTATGTAACTATTCACTTTAGAGCTTTTGATTTTTAATGAGATTTTCAAAGTTAATAAATACATTTGCATATTTTGTGGAGCAGCTACAATAAGGTTTCAAATGTAAAAAACTTCTTAATTTTTTGAAAATAAATAATTTTGTAGAAAAATATTGCTATATAATGACTGTTCTAAATAATATGCATGAAATGACTATCAATTAATTCTACTGAATTCTAAATATCATGCTTTAAGTTTGTATTCACTTTTGATGTCTGGGATATATAAATTCAGGTGAGTTATCTTGAATCAGTGCCATAAAAAGAGTCAAACAATTTAGAGAAATGTCATAAATATGAAAGTAGGAACCATAATATCCTCCAAGCATCCTCTAATAATGAAGCATATATTTGGACTTAAGATGAAAATTTGCATTTTTTTCAAATTATTTACTCCAAGACTCAGTATTTCCCTTGCAGAAAACATCTCTCCAGTGTCTGTTCTTTAAGCCATCTCTGTCACCATTCTTTGGTTGTTTAGTAAATCTTTTCATTTAGTAACTGTGTGGTTTTCATTCATTGCCCCCACAAGATTGTGGCATTCTTCTTCTCTTTCTTGGAAGGATGAACATTTATATTTACATTTATTGTTAGCTATTTGACACACATGATGGACAGAGCATACACTCTTTGTGATTCAGACTGATTTTATTTATAAGGTACTCTTAAAGCTCAGATCTCATGCTTTCACCTCATGAATTAATTTGTGCCAATATAAGTCACAAAAGCTCATTCAAAATATCACATTTAAATTTCTAACCTTTTTAAAAGCAGTGTAAACTACAGATGCCTATAATTTATCCTAGGTGATTTGGATTAATAAAATAGTTTTAAGAATGTCAATTTTTGTGCAATTATCTTGGCGGTAAGGGGAGTAATATTTCAGATTTTTCTCTTATCTCTAATCATTCTCACCCCCATGAGAAGACATAGCTTGGTAAGTTGAAGAATTAAAGTTTGATTTTATACTGGCATGACTCTGAAATGTGTTCTCTTTCTCTTGTATCCTGCAGTAAAGGAAACTATTATGATAATTTTTCATATTTGGTGCATTTACACCTAATATTTTTTCCTTTTAGAATGTCCCTGAGAAGAAGGAGAATCACATCAAGTTTCTAATGAATCGAGGAGAGAGGGTAAACTCTTTAAAGAATACCTATTGCTGAGCTGCTCATTGATTTGAAATTATGGAGTTTTTTCATATACTCTCTACTTTGTTTTTATTATTAGAGAAGCAAATACTGACACTAGGGAACCAGAAAACAGAACATTACCTGACAACTGTAATGCTGATTGTAAAAAGAAAAAGGTAGTTGAAACCAATCTTGTACAATGTCACAGCATAAAGAAAAATCCATGCTTTCTCTTCATATTAGTTAGCCCAAAGGTAAAACAAAAAACAAACAAATATTTTCTCAATTCTTTTTATATATCATCTATCATATGCACATAATGATGCCAAACAACCTAGATATAAGTTTAAGGCCTCAGAGTCCTAATAACAAGGATAGCAACAGTTGTGGTTTATGTATAGAATCAACATTTGTAGAATATGGTGGGAGTAGTCAATTCTGTGGTAAGTCATCATATAACAAAAGAATCAGAATGCAAGCCAAAAGCATGACTTGATTAATATAAGTTGAAAGAATTCATTTATGAAGGGAAAGTTATACTTGACCTGTGGTATGTTATGGTAAATTCCTCCTCGTTCTAATTCCTCAGGGCTTTGTAATGAAGGGCCATTGAACATTGTCAAAGACTTTTCCTGCAGCTATTGAAATTAGCTTATGATTTTGCCTTTGATTCTTTATCTGGTGTATTAATTTTATTAGTTTTCATATATTAAACCATTCTTGCATTCCTTGAATAAAACCAGCTGGCTCACAGTGTATGGTGTGTGTGTGTGTGACCCCAGAGACTTAACCAAGGTGTACTCTACAACTTGCCACACCTCCAGCTCATTTTTTTGTTCACTTTGAACCCAGGTGTCTAAATTGCCCAGGTTGACTGAAACTACAAATCAGCTGCACAACCTCCTGAATTTCTGGGAATGCAAAAATACACCACTTTGTCCAGCAGTATTTGTTGTTTTTAATGGGATGTTGAATACATTTTGCAAGTATTTTATAAAGATTTTTAGACTACAACCCTCAAGCATATTGGCCTGACTTTTTTTTCCTTGTTGTGTCCTTATTTTCCTTTTCAATCAGGGTAATACACACTTTGTAGAATTACTTTGGATGTGTCTTTCCTTCTCTCTTACATATAATGGTGGGGCATTGGTATCAGTTCTTCTTTGAATATCTGATAAAATTCAGCCCTGTGTTCACCTCTGGTCCTGGAGGCTTTTTATTACTGCTTCAATATAATTGCCTGTTATTAAGTTGGAGTTTTGCATTCCTTTGATTTATATTTTGAGTTGTTTAGATTCATATGTACTGCTTCATACATATATTCTAGGCTTTCCATTTTTTACCATGTCAATCTTCATAATGTTTTTCTAGATATTCCTATTTATCGAATAAGCTTTTCCAGATAATTCCCAGTAGTGGTCTGGATTTCAGTGATGTCTGTTTTAATATTTCTTTTTTGGTTTCTAGGTTTATGTATTTGTTTCTTCTTTCTCTTTCCTTTCATTACCTTGGTTAAGGGTTTATAAATTTTGATTCCCTTTTCAAAAATAAACTCTGTTCCTTTATTACTTTGTAGATTTTCTTTATTTTCTATTTTCTATCTTAAACTCTGATAAGTAGTATTTCTCTTATTCTACTTGTTCAAATTGATTTATTTTTTTTCTAATACCTTGGGTTGCAACATTAGGTTTTTCATTTGAAATCTCTCAGATTTTTAACTGTTGAGAGTCATTTTTATGAAGTTTCCTCTTACAACTGCTTTTGCTAGATCAGGGGAGAGAGATGGGAAGGGAAAAGAAAGGGACTACTATGCAAATTTACGTATATGTCATAAAGAATCCACTATTATGTATAAATATGCTTCAATAAAAGAAAATTAAACACTAAAAAAATAACTGTTTTTATTGTATTCCATAGATTCTGGGATGCTGTATCTCTATTATCATTTTGTTCTGATGTTTTTAAAAATTTATCCCAACTTCATCAGTAATCCATTGAACAAGGAAATGTATGGTTCATTCTCCAAGTGTTCATACAGTTTTTGTAGATTTTTATTATGGTTTAATTATTTTTCTTAGTTCATTATTGTACATAAGATCAGGGTTAATTTTGACATGATTATAAAGCATGGAATAAAACTTTTTCCAAATAAGTACCCAATACTTTTCCATTCCCTTTCATCCTCTCTCCTGATATTACCTTCCTCTATTCCACAGATCATTCTTCTGTTTGTTTATAGTTGTCTTAATTTGTGCTTTATGTATATGTATAAAGGTCAAAGTCACAGTGGTATTCTCACATTTGTACACAGGAAACGTTGTTCAGATTCATTCCACCATTGCTCTATTTGCTTTTCCTCCTCTCTCCACCCTTAATTCATTTCCTCTACTCATCTATTCTCTCTTTTATTTTTCATAAAATTCCCCATTTTTACCCTTTATTTTTGTCTAGTTTCTTCAAATGACAGAAAACATTCTTCAAATGATGGAAACATTTTACTTTCTAAGTCTCTGTCTATTTTACTTAGCATGATATATTTTCCTGTTTTATTCATTTACTAGCAAATGCCATGATTTCATTCTCATTTATGACTTGGTAAAACTTCATTATAGGGTGGGATGGTAGCTTGGTTATAGAGCACTTGCCTGTCACATGTGAGGAACTGGGTTTGATCCTCAGCACCACATTAAAAAAACCAAAATAATGATACTGTGTTCATCTACAAATAAAAATATTTTTAAAAAATTATTTATACACATATATATTTTCCTTCATATACATATATGTATATGTGTGTGTGTATATATACTTTTTGTTTATTAATCTGCTGATTGGTACCTAGACTGGTTACATTGCCTGGCTTATTGAATTGTGCAACTATATATATTATGTTTCTACCAATATATTATATGCTTATTTTAGATCTTTTGAATATATATCAGTAACTGAGATAGCTGGATCATACAGTGGTCCCATTACTATTGTTTTGAAATTTCTCTATAATGCTTTCCAGGGTGATGGTTCTAATTTGCAGTTCCATCAACAACAGATAAATGAGCCTTTTCCTTGCATCCCTGTTAACATTTATTAACATTTGACATTCTAACTGTAATAAAGTTTCAGTGTACTTTTGATTTCTATTTCCCTTACTGCTAGACATTTTGAACATTTTTTTCATATACTTATTGTCATTTGCATTTCTTTTTTAAAGAAGTAACTCTGTAGTTCTTTTGTCCATTTATTTCTTGGATCATTTGTTATTTGGAGGTAAGTGTAAGATTTTTACATATTCTGGATGTTAATCCCATATTTGAGAATAAGGTGGCAAAAATCTTCCCCCATTCTATAGGCTTACTTTCTATGTTATTAATTCTTTCCATTGGTATGTAGAAGCTTTTTAATTTGATGCCATCCCAACTCCTGATTCTTGGTTTTATTCATGCACCTCATTATTGATACTAATTTTGCAGGGCATCTCTCTGAATCTTCCTCAGAAATGCATTGGTCATTTATTTGGTGATGCATATCAAAGAGAAACACATGACATTACAGGACTTATAGAATGTAAGAACCATATATTATAAAATAACATTGGCTATAATGTTTATTTAAGACATGGGTACTAGTAGATTCTTATATTTGAAGAATTAAACATAATAAATATATAGAAAGGAAAAAGAGTGAAATGGTAATAAGTGACATATCTTATTAAGTTTCAGTAACAGATTAAATTCAGAATGTCAGTAAAGGAGTTGAATTCCATTTCAGGATCTGCAAAGTGTGGAGATCCTCTCTGCCATGTCCCACATAGATGAGGAAAGGGATAACTGCTGGGGGAAGATGTTGGCTGTTTTTTCAGTCCATTTTCAAAAACTTATGTACTCAAGAAACAAGAGCCAATACTCTTCTTAAACGAGAGGGGGGCATGACGGCTCTGGCCATACCATTTCTGGCCTCTAACAACTACTACTCACCCAACTCTCTTTTTTTAACACACAGGTAAAATTGTTTAAGACCTGCAGGAGCTTCTTCTGTGATTGACAGGATAGAGACAGGGAAGTCATTCTCTTAGGGGAGATATCCAGAAGGACACAGAGAACCAGTGGAACGCAGCACCACATGCTTCCTGGTAATCTGGGACAGATTTTTGTGCCTGTTAGTTCCTGGAAATTAGGCCTCTGCATCCCATGGCTCATCCTAGTTTGATTCTGCTAAATAAGGATGGCTTCCCACAGTTTATATAAGAGGAAAGTTGATAAATATAAAAGGGGAGAGAAGAGAGAACAAAGAATATGAAGTTAAATATCACAGACAACAAAATAAAGCAAAAGACATGGGCGCACATTTTGTAGGGAGGTAAACTCAAGTTAAACATTAGAAAGTGGAAGAGCACAGCATTAGAAAAAACTGAGTTTCCAGTAACAACACTGGAACTCTGAGAGAATTTTCTAAGACTTCTTTTATTTATCAACATTGGAAAATAATTAAGAAATACATGCCACATCATGCAGGACTATAGTTGGTTTGCCATAAATAAATATAAACACATACGATCCATCATAGATGTATATAATTTATTGCTATGTGAAAGGTTCTGACTTCCTAGAAAAGTAAATATGGTGCAGAATAATATAGCAAAGTATAACCTGATAAAATGTTCAGTGAAATACTATGAATACTAATACACCTACAATTTGGGGAACAAAATATGAGGTTTTTAAATAGGCAAGTTATGTTAGAGGAATTAGTAGAAGAATAACTATACCCAAGAATGCTCAAACTTCTGTGAATCAAATATTGGGGACCATGTTCAAAATGCACATTGTATTCAACAGGTTTCTGCACCAATATTTCTAAAACATTTAAAGATGTTTCCAATGCTCCTGATCTGTGGACCACATTCTGATTTTCAAGGGAGGGAACTGCCTTGAGTAAGTCTAAATGATGAGCCTTTGCATGTTAGTTCAGTCATAACCTGAACCAGTGAAAGCACAAATTTTTTTTCTGAGCGTATCTCTGTGGAAAGGAAAAGGACAAAAACAAGGAAGACACAAAAATTATATTCCTAGCCAAGTAAAATGACACACCTGAAATCACAGTGAACCCAGAGACTGGTATTGGAGGATCACAGATTCTAGACCAGCCCCAGCAAAGAGTGAAGCCATAAGTAATTTAGCAAGAAGTTATCTCACAAATAAATAAATCAGTTAGTTAGTAAGTAAATAATGCTGTGGATGAGACTCAGTCATATAGGTCTCCTGGGTTATATATCTGGTACCAAATATATGTATTTTAAGATACAACTACTGAATAGGGAAGAAATTGTAGTAGGAATAATCCAAAGAATGTAAAATAAGATGAATCAAGGCCAAATCTCTAGAAATTGCTTTTGAATAGCTAACAGGAAGGGGAAATGAGCTAGGTAACTCTGGAAAGAAATGCAAAGGAAACAGAGGAAGAATTTCAGCTGGCCCTGCTTCTTAAACTTTGTTCATTTAATTAAACTTAATTCTATACAGGTCAGTGAAAATTGTCTGTTTTCTGTATTTCTGGAAACACTCCCTCCATTCAGGCCTGCATGAAGGTCACACTGCACTGTTGCATTCTCATTATTCATCTGTATTCACACAAAGGCGATTGTTTATCACCCACAGCATTGATATTGGTCTAGCTGCCCTGCCTATGCAGCCATCAGCCTCTATCCCTTTTCCTGCCTCTGCTATTCTCTGTCATTACTCCTCACTCACCCCTGTACTGTGATATAAATACAGATCCATTTGGTGCTACAGCCTTCCATATTCTTACCATTTCCTGCCTCTGGCTAATAATCTCACTCCTTAAAACTCTCTTTATACAAACAGCCAGAAAAGATACATTTTTTCTCAACTACCTCTTACAAAAAATTATTCAGTTATTGGTTCAATAATTAGAACTGTTGACACTGAGGTAACATAAAGAACATCTCCAATCTGGGAGCAAATGGATTAAATTTGTACAGAAAATTTTTGCAGGTCAATTTGTTAGGTCCTAAGTAGAGTAGTTGCTGGGTTACTAAGGTAGCCCCACAGGGGGAAATCACTATATCAGTAATGATAGCCATAGTACAGAAAGACTGAACAAATAGTTTGCCTTCTAAAAATGGAAATCAATTCATCAGAATAGTGAAAAAATATTTTTGATATGAAGGTATTCACTGGCAAATGAATAAGAAGTATCACTCATTAGAAAAAAAATAAAAAGAGCATGTCAAAAAGTTATTAAAAGGAGAGGATAGGAAACTATAAATTTAGATATTTTTTGGGTATTTTTAAAAATTTATTTCTGGGAACTTTTTAATTTTTCTGGATGGATAATACTTTGAGTTGTTCTTATGCATTAAACCTGTTGACTGCAGCTCCATGGTGAAAGTCTGAGTGGAGTAGGCTTGCGTGTCCAACTAGTATTTTTTCAATTGTGCCAAATCAGTTGATGAAAAGAGGAGGAAACACATGAAAGAGGGTTAGCATATTCAAAAGAGATGTTATTTTCCTCCACCCTGTCAGAGAGTCTGAGGATTCAAACCATGGACCTTGTGAATGTTAAGTAAGTGTTCTCCAAGAGGGGTTATCTCCTCAGGTCCTGAAGAGCCCCCTTTAGGTACCCTCTACATCCTCTATTGGTCTGATTCTGTCAAATTCTCTGCAGAATACCCTGCCCCAGACAAAGTCAACAAATTTCTAAGGAACTCTTCATCTTCCTTTTCACAACACTCCAGCAAGAAACATTTTGTGCATTTAAAGACCCAACATTACAGTGGTGGGTCATGAGAGGGAAAGGATTATCCCTACCTATAGAAGGAGGAAAAGGCTTGTAACTGATCAGTGAGCAGAAAATGATGTCAATGAGCATGGAGGATGGGGGGCAGGAGGAGAGGCAGGCCTATGGGAATCAGAATATGCTCAGGTTGTTAGTATGAAGGGAGACTTCTGGGATCATTCACACCTGGATCCCTAGCCATTCTAATCACAATCTGTTGATTCTTGTCTCACTCCCCTTTTTCCTACTGGCATTTTCTTTGGACAGTTTCTAACCAGGAGAAATCTGGGCAAAATGCACAACCCAGTGGAGTTGTTGGATCTGGCCTACTATCTAATTTATGGGTGAGGTAGAGGAAGGTGTTTCTCCTGGGCAAAGCATCATTCCCTAAATGAGGGAATGCCTCAGGAACACAGCCAGAACCTGTCAGTAAATCTAAGAAGGCAAAGGGAAGTGGTGATGTCTCACAGGGTCTGGGGTCCCAGGACCAATATTTGCTGGCAGGAAAAAGAAAACTTCTCATCCAATGTCCACCAACTGATAGTTAGGTTTGCAGCTCTTTCTCTCAAGATTCAGTGTAGTGAGATAAATGGCTGAAAGTCATATCCGGGATCTCTCAATCCTTCAACTGGAATCCATTCAAACTCACTTTTAGTTTCCTGTGCTCCTATGCCATGAGAACAAAGATGGGAGAATGAATCTATTCTCAGTGGAAGGGACAGGCATTGAGAATGGTGGGTGGGAAGGGCCAGAGTTTCTAGGCTCCTGTAAGAGTGATAATTTTGTCTCTCTCACCAGAGGCTTTGTCCAGGCCTTGGGCCACCTGATATTGAGGAGTGACTTCTGTGACCTGGTGCCTGCACCTCAGACAGTGCCTGAGGTCACAGAGGGAGGCATGACTTCGAGGTGGCATCATGGTTCCCAAGGCAACCAGAGACACTTCTTGTCCTGGCTGCTTCAGACCAAGATTGAAAACAAACAACAAATCCATGGTGAAGGTATGAGGAAAGAGCAAGGGAAAAAGGACCAAGGGTCTATTCTTTCAAGAAATAGAACACTAACCTTTTGACCCACTTGAAGTGGAGGTATGGGGTGTGCAGGGCGGAGTAGAGCTGGCGATTGATTGCTCCAGGACCAGGCAGAGCAGGGGACTCCATTAAAACCTGACAGCTTGCATACACTACAGGCCTGCTAGGTGGTGCTGTGCTGGTTTGGCTGCATCAGGGACCATGACAGCACAGTCACTTAGATCCTGCAGTGGACAGAGAGCGTCAACAAGTTTTAGAAAAACAGGCAGGAAAAGAGGACTGCATAGGGCAAATGATTCACCCAGGTTGGCCCTGGCCCCATTGCCCTCCAAAGCCACTACTCCAGGTCTGGGCACAACCAGGATTTGGCTGAGTCAAGCAACTTCACTGGGCTCCAAGCAGCCACATGACTTGATGGCTGCTGACAACTCATGGCAGGGAAGCATGCAGCACAGATCCCTGGCTTAGGTGCTCCTTGAATTGGGAAACATCACACCCAGGCTGGTCGGTTGCCCCTCCTTTCTGAGATAGCCCTAACAGGAGACAGATGGAACCTGGGCAGTTCCTCTTCCAAGTGAAGGTGGGTGACTGCTGTGATGGATCCTGAGGAGACCAGTCATTCATTCAACCTGTTGGAAAAAGGACATGAGGGAGCTGCCAGGCAAGGAGAGATGTTCTGTGCTCACTTCATCTGCCAGGCCGAACCAGCTTGGTTGCTGACTTACAACTGGGCTGCACTGAGAATTTGTCCCATAATTTTCCCAGAGGTCCTTCTGCGGGGGCATCCGGAATTCCATCCAGTGCTTGACAAAGATCCTCTGGAGGATGATTGCAAAGGCTCATCCTAAAAGGAATTGCTGGATGTTTTGCTCCGGAGCATGGTGTTTTCTCTGCTGTGTTTTTCTGATAATATATTACTCATTTCAGTCTGAACGGATTGCTTAAGGGGATGAAGGGAATACAACAAAAATTCTAGAAAATATTACCTACAATCTGAAAAACAATGGGTCTTTACCATTAACAAAATTAAAAATAATTTTGCAACCGTGCAATGAGTCCCTGAAAGCCTCTGGAGAAAATAGTTGTAGATCTGCCTTTGTCTCCAACAGGCTGGTTAAATTTTAACGATGGTTTTGTTCATGTGTGATGGTGAGGTAAGAGAATAAGGTTTCATAACATTCCTTCCTTCCTACAAAGAATATGTCACCCCTATAATAAACGTTGGTACACAATTACAATTGAGACCGCTGCCCTCCTGTACCCCTTAACTCAGCAATTCAGATATTAACCAGATGGACCTAGTAGAGATAGTCACATGAGATTACTTGTCTATTGTTTTAACCACGAGAATATTAAGAATAGTTTTAGGTCACATAGAGTTTAGATAATAATAGTTTGATATTTTTAAAACAATTGTGAATAGGTAAGGATAATCTGTAAGGTTACTGTTTTCTCATAATTTTCTGTTCCTTGTTAAAAACAATTTCTGCCTGTGCTTTGAAAACTTCTTTAATATTAACCACAAGACTGCCATTATAGCCTGAAGAAAACTGTATATAAACCCAGCCCTCCCCAGAATAAAGTGGGATTGATTGCACCAGAACTAGAGTCTGTGTCTTTCATTCTCCATCCATCGCCGACGCTGTCTCCCCGCGCCCCGTTTACCGGTGTGGAACCCATGGACTCCTGCTAGGGCTGGACCCCGGCAAGTGGCGCCCAACGTGGGGCACTCTGGTAAACCCCCCCATTTATTATTAATTTCTTTCCTTTTCGAGACAGCTAGGATCCTGCCTGGGGTGCCGCGGACCCCTCGGTAGAGAAGGCCGAGAAAGGATAGGCAGGGATAGAAAGAACAGCTACCATGGGAGGTAGTGAAAGCAAAGAAAGAGCATTATTTATTGATATTGCTAAGCACTTATTAACTAAAAGAGGAACGCATGTAGAAACAGCTCAATTAAAAAGATTTTTTCATTTTGTGCAAGAATGTGCCTCTTGGTTTCCTGAACAAGGTACCTTAGATGTTAAAACCTGGAAAAAGGTAGGTGATGCTATGCATGCACATCATAGATTATATGGCAATGAAAGAGTCCCCACGGATGCTTTTGCATTGTGGAATCTTTTTAGGGACTGTTTAGACCCTAGACATGAAAGTGAGCAGCTAAGTAAAAGGGTAAGATCACCAGATGAAATTTCAGAAAAGGAGTCTTTGCTGACAGCCTCGGTTAAAAAATATACAGAGGAAACTCCGAGTGAAAGTGAAAGTGAATCAGACGATGATGAAGACGGTAAAAAGGAGAAAGGTCTACCTGATCAGCTCTCCCCGTCTGATGAGGAGGACTTGGAAGAAGCCGCTTTCAGATATCATAATGAGGATCCACCTTTGGTGGCTCCTGTTGTGCCGGCCCTTCCTAAACCCCCAGATAAAATAAAAAGGAAAGTCCAAAAGGTAGGATTTCTAGGTGCTGTTAGTGAGGCACAAAAACAGGGAGATGTTAGTATTTGTTGCCCTGTAGTATGGGCTATAGATGAAGGAGGAGAGCCTCATTGGGAGCCTCTCTCTCTTTTAAAATGTTAAAAGAACTAAAAGAAGCTGTAAAAGATTTAGGACCTACTTCCCCTTATACTCTGCAGCTGTGGCTGTCCCTAAATGCTATCATATTATAGTCATTGATTTACAAGATTGCTTCTTTACTATTCCTTTAGCTAAACTAGATAGACAGCGTTTTGCTTTTAGCTTACCATCGCCTAACTTACAAAGGCCTTATCAAAGATTTCAATGGAAAGTATTACCTCAAGGAATGAAAAATAGTCCTACATTATGTCAAAAATTTGTAGATCAAGCTTTAATTAATTGTAGACAAAAGTATCCAGACTGCTATATGATTCACTATATGGATGATATATTGATTGCACATTCTCAAAGCCATTTGTTACAAATAATATTACAGGATTTGATTAAAGATTTACAGAGGTGGGGTCTGATAGTGGCTCCTGAAAAAATTCAACAGGAACCTCCTTATAATTATCTAGGAAGAACTATAAAAACAGATTGTGTCAGCTCTCAAAAGTTACAAATTCGAAAAGACAAACTATTAACATTAAATGATTTTCAAAAATTATTGGGAGATATAAATTGGATTAGACCTTATTTAAAACTCTCAACTAATGATTTAAAACCTTTGTTTGAAATACTAAAGGGTGATTCAGATCCTAACTCAAGTAGAATATTAACTAAAGAAGGAGAACAAGCCTTACAAGTTGTTGAAACTGCAATTCAAAAACATTACTTGCAACAAGTTAATTATAACTTGCCTTGGGTTTTTATTGTGCTAAAAACGAAACATACTCCAACAGGTTGTTTATGGCAAAATGATCCACTTGAATGGATACACTTACCAGTATCAGGAAAGAAAATATTAATGTCTTATCCTACTATGGTAGCTTCTTTGGTATTAAAGGCTAGATTTAGAAGTAAAGAATTGTTTGCTTGTGAAATGCATGAAATAATTATTCCTTACACAAGAGAACAATTTGACCAATTATTACAAATTGATGATCAATGGGCTATTGCATTTCTAAATTTTACAGGAAAAATTTCTTTCCACTTGCCCAATAATCCTTTACTACATTTTTTACTTCAAACAGAAATAATATTTCCTAAATGGTGCTCCTCAACTCCAATTAACAATGCTATGTTAATATTTACAGATGGGTCATCAAATGGAAAAGCAGTTACAATAATTAATTCTCAACCCACAGTTCTATGGACACAAGAAACTTCTGCACAAAGAACTGAATTAGAAGCAGTCATCTATGCTTTCAAGACTGTTGCTCAACCCTTTAACTTGTACACAGACTCACTATACATTGTTAAACTGTTTCCAACCATAGAAACAGCAACACTCTCCTTTTCGTCTAAAATTATACATAGGTTACAAGAACTTCAATATTTAATTCATAACAGAACTTCACATTTCTTTATAGGTCATATTCGGGGACATTCTGGATTACCTGGTCCCCTTGCTCAGGGGAATACCCATGCTGATCACTTAACTAAAAATTTTATTTTAACAGCTATAGAAGAAGCTATTATATCACACAAAAATCATCATCAAAATTCATCTGCCTTACAAAAACAATTTCATATTTCTAGAGAAGAAGCTAGAACTATTGTTAAAAATTGTCATGTTTGTCCTAAATTTATTCCTTCTCCACAGATGGGAGTTAATCCTCGAGGACTTTTACCTAATGTCTTATGGCAAATGGATGTAACTCATATATCAGAATTTGGAAAATTGTCTTATGTTCATGTTACAGTCCATACCTTTTCTCATGTTATTGTGGCCTCAGCCAGAACTGGGGAAGCCTACAAGGATGTGATTCAACATTTATTCCTTTGTTTTTCTGTTTTAGGAATGCCTAAAAAATTAAAAACTGATAATGCTCCTGCTTATACATCAAAACCATTTAAAGATTTTTGTTCCAGGTTTAATATTTCTCATTCTACAGGAATTCCTTATAACCCACAAGGACAAGCAATAGTAGAAAGGAGCCATCAAAGATTAAAAATACAAATAAATAAGTTAAAAGAGGGAGAGCTTAAATACTCTTCCCCACATCATATTTTACAACATGCTTTATTTGTTTTAAATCATCTAAATACTGACAAGGAGGGAAATACTACAATGATGAGACATTGGGAAAGTAAAAGGTCAAAACAAAGTTTAGTAAAATGGAAAGATTTATTATCTGGTAAATGGAAAGGACCTGATGTCTTGCTAACCTCCGGTCGAGGCTATGCTTGTGTATTTCCACAGGATGCAGAAACACCTTTGTGGATTCCAGACAGATTAATACGTCACTACAATGAGCCCTATTCGAAGTAGGAAGAACAAAAAGTATTGGATCCCTTACCAACCCAATCAGAAGGACGCAAACGGACTAGTATTTAAGATGAAAAAGTTGCGTCTTGCACAATCATCCGCCACTCGCAACTCAGACCTGCCGACTTGGGGACAAGTGAAACGCCTGACTGCCGCTGCTGAACACCTGGTGAACAGCTCGAAACCTAAAACCCCAGAGGCTTTGTTTTTTGCATTGATTGCTCTCATTTCGACTCAGGTACTGCCTATTCATGCTTATGATAATGAAGGGAAAGCTTTCTGGACCTATTTTCCAAATCCTCCCTTACTGCATCCAACTACTTGGAGCAGATCTAATATTAAAGTATTTACTAATGAGCCTCAACTACTTGGAGGGATTGCAGATTCTTTAATACCACATAAAATAGCATTTACAATTACTTTAATGGAATTACTGAAGAGACACCAATGTGCTTTAGTACAGATAATCTACATGTGCCATTGGGATGTCTCCCTTTAAGTTATAGGACTTACATTACTGATTCTCCAGGAGAAGAAGACAATGAAAGAGATATATGGTCCCTAGAGATAACTCTACTTGGATATGCTAATTATAATGATACAAATATTTCAGTGGCTTTACCGCCTCCTTTTAAACCATGTGATGACTTTAACAGTCGTAAAGACAGCTCTTGGAATCTACTCAATTTAGAAACAGATTTCCCAAAATGGTTTGAATGTGGTTTTCATCATACTGCACTACAGTTTAAGCCACAAGGCTCTGCTACTACTATTATAGATTATTCTGTGTCTTCTCCTGATTTTGATTATAAACTTTGGTTAAAGATAAGACGAAATAAAACAGTACATTTTAATTTTAACCCTTTTCTTACCAATGAGCCTATTCATAGATGGTTTACTCCTGGATGGGTAACACCCATCTATCGGAGTGACCTTATAAATGGTAAATTCTCTTATTTTCCTGACTTGTATAAACTATTAGCAGCTACTAATGTAGTACTACTACAAAGACCTAAGTTAAGTAAACCTAATGACTTTGCAGTACGTGCTTGTATAAATGCTCCTCATGCTATTCTTATGTCTACCATAAATAATTTCAATATTACTAAAAATAAGGAAGCTTATAACATTTATTGTCATGATTGTGTTCTTACTAATTGTATTAATTCAACCATGTCTAAAGATTTAAAGGTGTTTTTAATTGTACATCAGCCTAATTATGTTATATTGCCAGTCAATCTTACAGAATCTTGGTATGATGATCCAGGTGTTGAAATTTTAAAAACAGTTAATGAACTTTTAAGACCAAAAAGATTTGTTGCAGCTTTGATTTTAGGAATAACAGCTTTAATCAGTATAATCACTTCCTTAGCTCTCTCGACCACAGCGCTTGTACAGGAAATTCATACCGCTTCACATGTAAATGATTTATCTCATAATGTCTCTGTGGCTTTAGCGGCACAAGAACAAATTGATAAAAAATTAGAAACTAGAATTAATGCCCTTGAAGAAGCTATTCTCTTTATGGGAAATGAGATTCAAAATATTCAAACTAGAATGACCACTAGATGTCATGCTAATTATAAATGGATTTGTATTACTCCTTTAATGGTTGATAATAATACTAATTGGGAACAAGTTAAAACTCACCTTAGAGGAGTTTGGAATAATACTAATATAGCACCAGATATCAATGCTTTACAACTACAAATAAGAATGTTGAGTCAGGCTCATCTCTCGGTTGTTCCAGCAGATAATTTGGCCTCCCAAATGTTTCATAATATAAAAACAACTATATTTAATAGTACATTCCTAAATACAGTATTACAATATGGCTTGATTGGAGTATGTATTTTAATTTTAATTTTTTGTCTTCCAGTCGTCCTCCAAGTAATCCTCAGACTAGTCAAGAAAATAAAAATTCAAGAAGGCCTCTTCACTTTACAAAATAAGAAAGGGGGAGCTGCGGGGGCATCCGGAATTCCATCCAGTGCTTGACAAAGATCCTCTGGAGGATGATTGCAAAGGCTCATCCTAAAAGGAATTGCTGGATGTTTTGCTCCGGAGCATGGTGTTTTCTCTGCTGTGTTTTTCTGATAATATATTACTCATTTCAGTCTGAACGGATTGCTTAAGGGGATGAAGGGAATACAACAAAAATTCTAGAAAATATTACCTACAATCTGAAAAACAATGGGTCTTTACCATTAACAAAATTAAAAATAATTTTGCAACCGTGCAATGAGTCCCTGAAAGCCTCTGGAGAAAATAGTTGTAGATCTGCCTTTGTCTCCAACAGGCTGGTTAAATTTTAACGATGGTTTTGTTCATGTGTGATGGTGAGGTAAGAGAATAAGGTTTCATAACATTCCTTCCTTCCTACAAAGAATATGTCACCCCTATAATAAACGTTGGTACACAATTACAATTGAGACCGCTGCCCTCCTGTACCCCTTAACTCAGCAATTCAGATATTAACCAGATGGACCTAGTAGAGATAGTCACATGAGATTACTTGTCTATTGTTTTAACCATGAGAATATTAAGAATAGTTTTAGGTCACATAGAGTTTAGATAATAATAGTTTGATATTTTTAAAACAATTGTGAATAGGTAAGGATAATCTGTAAGGTTACTGTTTTCTCATAATTTTCTGTTCCTTGTTAAAAACAATTTCTGCCTGTGCTTTGAAAACTTCTTTAATATTAACCACAAGACTGCCATTATAGCCTGAAGAAAACTGTATATAAACCCAGCCCTCCCCAGAATAAAGTGGGATTGATTGCACCAGAACTAGAGTCTGTGTCTTTCATTCTCCATCCATCGCCGACGCTGTCTCCCCGCGCCCCGTTTACCGGTGTGGAACCCATGGACTCCTGCTAGGGCTGGACCCCGGCATCCTTCAACTCACCTTCAGGTGCAGAAATATCTAGCCAATCTCTGTTCACCCAAGGGTTCATTCCCTTGACCAGACTAGTGCCTCTGTGGCACAGGGCCCTCTGAGAAATGGCCAAGAATCCTATTTCCAGCCCCTCTAGGATGTAGAGCACAAGCAAGTGGATGAAACAAGAGCCTGCTTTTGGCATGATGAACACATATTCACAGGTCAGAATACTAAAGTTGGCATGCCTCATGCTGAAAGAGGAATAGCACAAAGTTTCAAGGCTGAATCCTCCAGAAGGATGAGTAAGGACATTTGGGGGGCCTGAAAGCAGAGGGTGTTGTTGCTAAAAACTAAGTTCAGTGAAGGAACACTAACAAAATAGGCAGTTTTTAAGGTTTATGTCCAAATTCCAGGAGATTTCTTCAGCTTCAGCCTACTGTAGAGAAAACAACAGGCCGTCAGTGCCAGATCATTCTGTGGGCAATCATCATGACTGACCCGAATTCCTTGGCAAGGACATGAATGCCCTTGTGAATTCCTGGCTCTTTCCTGTTGCTTGCTAGGGACAGCTGATGATACATATGCTAATTTTTAATTTTTTTCAACACAAGACTTCTGAGGAAAGGCTTTCCTTACACAACATCCTCTACTCCATTGACCTCCAATGTAAATGACCTCACGTTGGGATATGCAGCACTAAAGCATGACCCTTGAAATCAAGAATGCACCTCTATATCAGACATTAGTCAGAACCATCCTGCTCAAAAACATAAGTGAGGACCCAAATGGGAGAAACCTGAATATCAAAATAGGATATGTTCAAGAACACCCAAAAATGTGATTGACCTTCATGAGTATGGAGGGTGTATCCTCAAGCATTTTCAAATTTTAACATCCATTTAGTTCTTGGAGTGCCTTATATCCTCCACCAACTTGCAACATGACTACTGTCTCTGTTTTCCTTCCTTCAGTGTGTCTTCTTTGAAATAGGGCCTCTTGTGTCTTCCCTGACCCTGCAAAGCACAATCCACTCATTCCCAGAACCATGGGAAACATGAAAAATACCATGCACTTCACCCATTTCTACACCACATCTCTTCAGAACCTCCATCAAAATTAACAATGGCTCTAAAAGGGCTTCATTCCTCTTGACACTGGATCTCCAATGATACTGGAAGACTAGGTTGCGAAATCTCCATGTTCCTCCTGAATGATCTCAGCAGGAGCTAGCACGTGTTCATCCCCCAATCCTACAATTTGACATCCAGTCATTTGCAACCCAATGCCAAGGAAAACTGAGTGAGGAAAGCCAGGGCCAAAGGCAGCTATCTCTGGTCCTCACCTTTCCTGATGACAGTGAGGTTGACATGGAAAAGTGCTGAGGTGTGAAAATCCACTTCAGTTGCACAAAGTCTGGAGTGTGCCCAGGAAGCCTGGTCATTACCAAGACTAGTGGAGTTGTCATTTTGAAGTTCCTGTCTTTGCAACCTGGTGGGCCTCGTCTTCCTCAAGAATTTGCTGAGGATATAGCCCCGTAAGGACACTGGTGAGAAGAATCTAACCTATTGATTCCTGAGAGTGGACTCACCTCAAGGAACACCCACCCCCTCCTAAGAAACGTGGGTGATGGCGGAAGCAGTCTGATAAGGAAAATCTTGTGTGTCCAACTGGTGATTTTTCACTTGTGCCGATTCAGTTGATGAGCAGAGGCAAAAACATGAGAAGAGGGAGTGTTTGCATCTTCAAAAGAGTGTTTCAACCCTCCAACACCCTCCCTCAACTGAGGGGCCAGTGGATTTGAACTGGGGACCTTGTGCGTGCTAGGCAAGCACTCTCCAATATGAGTTATTTCATCAGCTCCGGAACAGCTGATTTTAGTCACTCTGTAGATGCTCTAATTTCTGACTGTCAAATTCTCTGCAAAAACCCAGTCCCAAAAAAGCCAAAGAATTTCTAGGGAAGTATTCATCTTCCTTTTCACAGCAGTCCAGGAAGGATCTTTTGCGCACGTCAATACACACATCTAGTGGTGGGTCATGTGGGGAATGGTTTATTCCTGTCTATTGAAGGTGGATAAGGCTTGTAGCTGATCAGTGAGCAAAAAATGTTATCAGTAAGGATGCAGTCTGGGGGGCAGGAGGAGAGGCAGGCCTATGTGACTATCAAGAATATGCTGAGGTTGTTAGAATGAACAGAGACTTCTGGGATTATTCACATTTGGACCCCTAGCCATTCCAATCACAATCTGCTGATACCTTCCTCTCTCCTCTTTTTCCTCCTGGCATTTTCCTTAGAAAGTTTCTAACCAGTAGTTATCTGGGCAAAATGCACTATGCAGTGAAGTTGCTGGATCTGGCCTACATCTAATTTATGGGTGATGTAGAGGAAGGTGTTTCTCCTGGGCAAAGCCTTTTGCCCTAAGTGAGGGAATATCTCAGGAACACAGCCAGATCCTGTCAATAAATCAAAGCAGGCAAAGTGAGGTGGTATGGTTGAGGAGATCTGGGGTCTCAGGACCAATAATTACTGGTAGGAAAAAATTTAGTCATCCAATGTCCACCTGCCACTAGTTAGGTTCGCAACTCTTTCTCTCAAGATTCAGTGTAGTGAGATAAGTGGCTGGAAGTCATATCTGGGATCTCTCAATCCTTCAATTGCACTTCTATCCACTCTGAAAATGGCCTCAATTTTGGTTTCCAGTGCTCCTGTGCCATGAGAGCCAAAATGGGAGAGCAACTCTATTCTCAGTGGAAGGTGCAGACTTCGGGCATGGTGGGTGTGAAGGGTACGGAGGTGCCAGGCTCCAGTAGGAGCATGCAATTTCTCTCTGTCCCCAGTGGCTTTGACAGGACTTGGGCCTCCTGGATGTGGAGGAGTAGCTTCTGTGACCTCGTGCCTGCACCTCAGACAGCACCTGATGTCACAAAGGGGTGCCCTGAGACTGCAGTGCCATCTTGATTCTCATGGCAACCAGAGACCCTTCTGGCCTTGACTTCTTCAGACCAAGATTGAAAAGAAGCCACTGCTCAGTGGTAATGGTAAGAGAAAAAGGAAAGGCCAGGAGCCTGATCTTTCAAGAAATGGGATCCTAAACTCTTGGCCAAAATGAAATGGAGCTATGGGGTTTGCAGGGTGCAGGCAAGCGACTGTGGATAATTCTGGGTCCAGGCAGGACAGGGGACCCCACTGAAGCATGACAGCTTGACCTACACTCCAACTGTGCTAGGTGGCAATGTGCTGGTTTGGCCACATGGGCATCATGACAGCCCGGTCGCTAGCTCCTGTTGTGGGGAGTGAGCACCCACGAGGTCTGGGGGACCAGCCAGGGATGGAGGGCTACATGAGGGCACAGGATTCACCCAGCTTAGCACCAGCCCCATAGGCAGTATCCTCAGAAACCTCTCCTCCGGATTTGGGCACACCCTGAATTTGGCCAAGTCAGGCAACTCGCCTAGGCTCCTAGAAGCCACATGGCTTAATGGCTGCTGACAGCTCACGGCAGGGGAGTATGCAGTGCAGCTCCCTGACTTAAGTGCTCCTTGAATAGAAAAATTCACACCGAGTCTGTTCGGTTGCCCCTCCTTTCTGAGATAGCCCTAACAGGAGCCAGCTGGAACCAGGGCAGTTCTACTACCAAGTGGAGGTTGGTGGCTGCTGTGATGGCTCCTGAGGAGACCAGGGAGTCATTCACTAAGCCTGTTGGAAGGAGGACAGGAGGGAGCTGTCAGGCAAGGAGAGATGTTCCGTGCTCACTCCACCTGCCAGTGCCAACAACCTTGGCTGCCGCCTTACAACTGGACTGCTCTCAGAATTGGTCCTGCTGTGATTTTCCCAGAGGTCCTTCAACTCACCTTCAGGTGCAGAAATATCTAGCCAATCTCTGTTCACCCAAGGGTTCATTCCCTTGACCAGACTAGTGCCTCTGTGGCACAGGGCCCTCTGAGAAATGGCCAAGAATCCTATTTCCAGCCCCTCTAAGATGTAGAGCACAAGCCAGTGGATGAAACAAGAGCCTGCTCTTGGCATGATTAGCACATTTTCACAGGGCAGATCACCAAAGGTGACATACCTCATGCTGAAAGAGGAATGGCCCAAAGCTTCAAGGCTGAATCCTCCAGAAGGATGAGTAAGGACATTTGGGGGGCCTGAAAAGCAGAAGGGTGTCCATGAGGAAAACCAACTTTAGTGAAGGGATGCTCACAAAGTGGGCAGTTTTTAAGGTTTATGTCCAAATTCCAGGAGATTTCTTCAGCTTCAGCATGCTGTACAGAAAACAACAGGCAGTCAGTGCCAGATCATTCTGTGGGCAATCATCATGACTGACCCGAATCCCCCTGGCAAGGACTTCAATGCCCTTGCCTATTCCTGACCCTTGCCTGTTTTTTGCAAGGGACAGCTGATGATATATATGCTGATTTTTAATTTTTTTTCCATACAAGACCTCTAAGGAAAGGCTTTCCTTACATGACACCCTCTACTCCATTTACCTTTAATGTAAACAACCTCACTTTGGGATATGCAGCACTGAAGCATGGCTCTCAATATCAAGAATGCACCTCTATATCAGACATTAGTCAACACCATTTTGCTCAAAAACATAAGTGAAGGAACCAACATGAGAGAAACCCGCATATCAAAACAGGACACGTTCAAGAACATCCAAAAGTGTGATTGGCCTTCATGAGCAGGGAGAGTGTATCCTCAAGCATTTTCAAATTTTACCATCCTTTCACTGCCTCATATCCTCCAACAATTTGTCATGTGCCTAGTGTCTCTGCTTTCCTTCTTTCAGTGTGTCTCCTTTGAAATAGGGCTTCTTGTGTCTTTCCTGACCCTGCAAAGCACAATCCACTCATTCCCAGAACCATTTTATACATGAAAACACCATACACTTCACCCATTTCTACACTGCATCTCCTCAGAACCTCCATCAATATTAACAACTGTCTCTAAATGAGCTTCATTCCTCTTGACTCTGAACCTCCAATGATACAGGGAGACTAGGTTGCAAAATTCCCGTGTCACTCCTGAATGCTATCAGCAGGAGCTAGCACGTGTTCATCCCCCAATTCTACAATTTGACATCCAGTCAATTGCAACACGATGCCAAGGAAATTTGAGTGAGGAAAGCCAGGGCCAAAGGCAGCTCTCTTTATTTGTCACCTCTTGTTTTTTGATATGACAGTGAGGTTGACATGGAAAAGTGCTGAGGTGTGCAAGTCCACTTCAGTTGCACAGAGTCTTGAGTGTGCCCAGGAAGCCTGGTCATTACCAAGACTAGTGGAGTTGTCAGTTTGATGTTCTTGCCTTTGTGACCAGGTGGGCCTCGTCTTCTTCAAGAACTTGCTGAGGATACAGCCCGGTGAGCACACTCGTGAGATGGATCTAACCTATCGGTTCCTGAGAGTGGACTCATCTGAAGGAACACCCACCCCCTCCTAAGGAAGGCGGGTGATTGCAGAAACAGTGCTAATTTTCACCACAGCCCCATGCTGAAAGTCTGATTAGGAAAGGACTTGTGTGTCCAATTGGTGCTTTTTCACTTGTGCCGATTCAGTTGATGAGCAGAGGCAAAAACATGAGATGAGGGAGGGTTTGCATCTTCAAGAGTCTTTTCAACCCCCTCGGTCAACTGAGGTCCCGGGGATTTAAACCAGGGCACTTGTCCATACTAGGCAAGTGTTCTCCAACATGAGGTATTTCATCTGCTCCATAGTAGCTGCTTTTAGGCACTCTCTAGATCCTCTAATGTCTGACTCTTTTCAAATTCTCTGCAGAAAACCCAGTCCCAGACAAAGCCAAGGAATTTCTCAGGAATTCTTCATCTCCCTTTTCACAGCAGTCCAGCAAGGATCTTCTGGACACATCAACACCCACAGTCTAGTCATTGGTCATGAGGGTAAAATTTTATCCCTGTCTACTGAAGGTGGACAAGGCTTGTAGCTGATCTGTGAGGAGAAAAGGATATCAGTCAGCATGGAGGCTGGGGGGCAGGAGGAGAGGCAGGCCTATGTGGCTATCATAATATGTTTAGGTTGTTAGTATGGAGGGAGACTTCTGGAATCATTCACAACTTGATCCCTAGCCATTCCAGTCACAATACGCTGATTTCTCCTCTCTCCTCTTTTGCCTCCTGGCATTTTCCTTGGACAATTTGTAACCAGGATTTATCTGGGCAAAATTCACAACACAGTGGAGTAGCTGGATCTAACCTATTATCTAATTTATGGATGAGGGAGAGGAAGGTGTTTCTCCTGGGCAAATTCTTCTTCCCAATATGAGGGAGTGCCTCAGGAACACAGCCATACCTATCAGTAAATCTAAACAGGCAAAGTCAAATGGTATGACTGAGGAGTTCTTGGGTCCCAGTAGCAATAATTATTGGCAGAAAAAAAAATTAGTCATCCACTGTCCCCCTGCCACTAGGGGCACAATCTTTCTCACAAGATTTCACAATCTTTCTCTCAAGATTCAGTGGAGAGAGATAAGTGGTTGAAAGTCATATCCGGGATCTCCCAATCCTTCAACTGCAATCCTTTCCACTCTGAAAATGGCCTCATTTTTGGTTTCTCACTATGCTCCCATGCAGTGAGAGTCAAAGGTGGGAGAGCTACTCTATTCTCAGTGGAAGGGGTCGACTTCGGGCATGGTGTGTGTGAGGGCACGGTGGTGCCAGGCTCTGGTATGAGCACGCACTTTCTCTCTCTCCTCAGAGGCTTTGACTGGGCCTTGGGTCACCTGGATGTTGAAGACTGGCTTCTGTGACCTCGGTCGTGCACCTCAGACAGTGGCTGATATCACAGAGGGGCAGCCTGAGAGTGCAGTGGCTTCCTGGTTCCCATGGAAATCAGTGACCCTTCTGGCTGTGGCAGCTTCAGAAAGAGATTGAAAAGAGGAGACGGCTCAGTGGTGACAGTAAGAGGGAAGAGGAAGGGAGTGAGGGCCAGGGGCCTGATCTTTCAAGAAATGGGATCCTAAATTCTTGGCCCAGTTGAAATGGAGCTATGGGGTGTGCAAGGAACATGTGAGCGGGCCTTGGATAATTCTGGGTCCAGGCAGGACAGGGGACCCCACTGAAGGCTGACAGCTCGCATGACACTCCAGGCCTGCTAGGTGGAGCTGTGTTGGTTTGGCCGCAATGGGCATCATGACAGCCCGGTCACCTACATCCTCTTATGGGGAGTGAGCACCCACGAAGTCTGGGGGACTAGCCAGGGATGGAGGGCTGCATGAGGGAATGTGTGTCACCCAGCTAAGCACCAACCCATCAGAATTACCCTCTGGAACCATTTTTCCAGGTCTGGGCACACCCAGGGTTTAGCCGGGTCAGGCAACTAGTCTAGGCTCCTAGAAGCCACATGGCTTGATGGCTGCTAACATCTCACAGCAGGGGAGCATGCAGCACAACTCCCTGGCTTCGGTGCTCCTTGAATTGGGATACATCACACCAGTCTGGTCATTTGCCCCTCATTTCTGAGATAGCCCTAATTGGAGATAGACAGCTGGAACCTTGGCAGTTTCTCTTCCAAGTGGATGTGGGTGGCTGCTGTGATGCCTCCTGAGACCAGGGAGTCATTCACTCAGTCTGTTGGAGGGAAGACAGCAGAGAAGTGCCAGGCAAGGAGAGATGTTCTGTGCTCACTCCACCTGCCAGGGCCAACTACCTTGGCTCCTGCCTTACAACTGGTCCACACTCAGAATTGGTACTGCTGTGATTTTTCCAGAGGTCCTTCAACTCACCTTCAGGTGCAGAAATATCTGGCAAATATCTATTCACCCAAGGGTTTATTCCCTTGACCAGACTAGTGCCTTTATGGCACAGGGTCCTCTGAGAAATGGCCAAGAATCCTATTTCCAGCCCCTCTAAGATGTAGAGCACAAGCCAGTGGATGAAACAAGAGCCTGCTCTTTGCACGATGAACATATTTTCACAGGGCAGAATACCAAAGGTGACATGACTCATGCTGAACTAGGAATGGCACAAAGCTTCATGGCTGAATCCTCCAAAAAGATGTGAAAGAACTTTTGGGGGGCCTGAAAAGCAGAAGGATATTGGTGCTGAAAACCATCTTCCAGTGTAGGGAAACTAACATAATGGGCAATATTTAAGGTTTATCTCAAAATCCAGGAGATTTCTTCAGCTTCAGCATACTGTGAAGATACAGCAGGCAGTCAGTGCCAGATCATTCTGTGAGCAACCATCACGACTGACCCGAATCCCCCTGGCAAGGACTTCAATGCCCTTGTGAATTCCTGGCTCTTTCCTGTTTTTTGCAAGGGACAGCTGATGATATATATGCTGATTTTTAATTTTTTTTCAGCACAAGATCTCTGAGGAAAGGCTTTTCTTACATGACACCTCTACTCCATTGACCTTCAATGTAAACGACCTCACGTTGGAATATGCAGCACTGTAGCATGGCTCTCAAAATCAAGAATGCACCTCAATATCAGACATTAGTCAAAACCATCCTGCTCAAAAGCATAAGTGAAGTATCAACATGGGAAAAACCCAAATATCAAAACAGGATACGTTAAAGAACATCCAAAAGTGTGATTGAGCTTAGGGAAGCAGGGAGAGTGTATCCTCAAGCATTTTCAAATTTTACCATCCTTTTATTTCTTTCACTGCCTTATATTCTCCACCAACTCTCCACGTGCCTAGTGTCTCTGCTTTCCTTCTTTCAGTGTGTCTTCTTTCAAATAGGGCTTCTTGTGTCTTTCCTGACCCTGCAAAGCACAATCCACTCATTCCCAGAACCATTTTACACATGAGAACACCATACACTTCACCCATTTCTACACTGCATCTCCTCAGAACCTCCATCAATATTAATAACTGTCTCTAAATGGGCTTAATTCCTCTTGACACTGGACCTCCCATGATACAGGGAGACTAGGTTGCAAAATCCCTGTGTTGCTCCTGAATGCTATCAGCAGGAGCTAGCACGTGTTCATCCTCCAATCCTACAATTTGACATCCAGTAAATTGCAACCCAATGCCAAGAGAAACTGAGTGAGGAAAGCCAGGGCCAAAGGCAGCTCTCTTTGGTCCTCACCTGTTTTCTCCTGATGACAGTGAGGTTGACATGGAAAAGTGCTGAGGTGTGCAAGTCCACTTCAGTTTCACAGAGTCTGAAGTGTGCCCAGGAAGCATTAACAAGACTAGTGGAGTTGTCATTTTGAAGTTCCTGCCTTTGCAACCTGGTAGGCCTCATCTTCTTCAAGAACTTGCTGAGGATATAGCCCCATGAACACACTCGTGAGAAGGATCCAAACTATCAGTTCCTTAGAGTGGATTCATCTGAAGGAACACCCAGCCCCTCCTAAGGAAGGCAGGTGATGCAGAAGCAGTGCTAATTTTACCGCAGCCCCATGCTGAAAATCTGATTGTAAAAGGCTTGTGTGTCCAACTGGTGCATTTTCACTTGTGCCAATTCAGTTGATGAGCAGAGGCAAAAACATGAGATGAGGGAGTGTTTGCATGTTCAGAAAGTCTTTTCAACCCCCTCACCCCGCTTCATCAACTGAGGGCCTGGGAATTTGAATCAGGGCCCGTGTGCATGCTAGGCAAGCACTCTCCAATATAAGTTTTTTTATCAGCTCTGGAATGGCCACTTTTAGGCACTCTCTAGGTCCTCTAATGTCTGACTTTTGTCAAATTCTCTGCAGAAAACCCATTCCCAGACAAAGCCAAGGAATTTCTCAGGAATTCTTCATCTCCCTTTTCACATCAATCCAGAAAGGATCTTCTGTTTCTGTCAAGACCCACATATAGTGGTGAGTCTTGAGGGTAAAGTTTTATTTCTGTCTATTGATGGTGGACAAGGCTTTTAGTGGATCAGTGAGCAGAAAATGATATCAGTGAGCACAGAGGCTGGGGGCAGGAGGAGAGGCAGGCCTGCATGGTTATCAGAATATGCTCAGGTTGTTAGTATGAATGGCAACTTCTGGTATCGTTTACATCTGGATCCCTAGCCATTCCATTCACAATCTGCTGATTTCTTTCTCTCCCCTCTTTTTCTTCCTGGAATTTTCCTTGGACAATTTGTAACCAGGATTTATCTGGGCAAAAATGCACAATGCAGTGGAGTTGCTGGATCTGGCCTACCATCTAATTTATGGGTGAGGTAGAGGAAGGTGTTTCTCCTGGGCAAAGCCTTTTGCCCTAAATGAGGGAATGCCTCAGGAACACAGCCAGACCCTGTCGGTAAATCTAAACTGGCAAAGTAACCTGGTGATGGCTTAGGCAATCTGGGGTCCCTGGACCCATAATTACTGGCAGGAAAAAAACTGTCATTCACTGTCCCCCTGCCTTAATTTGGTTTGCAACTCTTTCTCTCAATATTCAGTGGAGAGAGATAAGTGGCTGAAAGTCATATCTGGGATCTCCCAATCCTTCAACTGCAATCCTTTCCACTCTGAATATGGCCTCACTTTTGGTTTCTCACTGTGCTCCTGTGCAGTGAGAGCCAAAGATGGGAGAGCTACTCTATTCTGAGTGGAAGGTGCAGACTTTGGGCATGGTGGGTGTGAAAACGCAGTGGTGCCAGGCTCTGGTAGGAACACGCACTTTCTCTCTCTCCCCAGTGACTTTGACCAGGCCTTAGGCCACCTGGGTGTTGAGGACTGGCTTCTGTGACCTCGTGCCTGCACTTCAGACAGCACCTGATATCACAGAGGGGTGGCATGAGAGCACAGTGGCATCATGGTTCCCATGGCCAAGGCTAGTGCATTGTCAATTTGAAATTTCTGCTATTGCAACCTGGTGAGCATCATCATCTTCAAGAACTTGCTGAGGATATACCTCCATGAACATAATTATGAGAATGATCTAACTTATGTGTTTTTGAGAGTTGACTCATCTCAAAGAATACTTCCTCTTAAGAAATGCAGGTGATCGGTGAAGAACTGCTAACTTTCACCGCAGCTCCATGCTGAAAGTCTGAGTGGAGTGGCTTCCATGTCCAACTGGTACTTGTTCAACTGTGCTGATTGAGTTGATGAAAAGGAGGAGAAAAATTTGAGACCTTGGAGGTTTGCCATATTCAAAAGAGTTTTATTTTCTTTAAAGAGATGGTTTTTTTCTGGAGTTTGTTATGCATGCCTATCATCCCAGTGGCTTGGGAGGCTAAGGCAGGAGGATATCCAGTTTAAAACCAGTCTCAATAATGCCAAGGTGACAAGCAACTCATATCCTGTCTCTAAATGTAATAGAAAATATGACTGGTAATATGGCTTAGTGGATAAGTGCCCCTGAGTTCAATCCCTTGTTCTCTTCCCCTAAATATAGAGAGATTGTGTCTTTCTGTTGCCTAGTCTGTCCCTAAACTCCAGGGTTCAAATGTTGGTCTTATCTCATCCTCCCATGTAGTTGGGACTTACAGGTGCATGCCAGTGCACCTAGCTGTTTAGATTGTTGTGTGTGTTGGCGAGAAGTGTGCTAGAGATCAAATCCAGAGCCATATGTGTGCTAGAAAGATGTTTGCTCTAACACTGGTCTATGTTCACAAACAGGACAGCATTTTAATGAAGTACTATTCCTAAGTTTTAATGAAATTAGTTACGATTCAGTGTCCTGAAGTAATGAAACATTTGTATAGTTTTGTGAAGATGTTTCATCTTAAATTCTCCATAACAACCATTGTTACTTATATTAGACCATGCCTTCCACATGGTTTTTACATATCAGTAGATGTCCCAAATAGTTGAGAAATTTTTCCTGCTATCCCACAGTCCACTGAAAGAAAATGCCCCAGCCACTTAATAAAAAGAAGAAGAAAGGCACTGGGGCTATAGCTCAGTGGTAGAGCTTTTGTCTTGCACGTTTGAGGCACTAGGTTCAATCCTCATTATCATTTTAAAATAAATTAATAAAGATTAAAAATAAAAGGAAAATAAAATGGCCCATTCTTAGGTTGTGCTTTATACAAGGATGGTTGCATGCTTTATTCTCTACCATAGGACCTAACATTTTATTGGTGGTCATAATTGATTGGATCAGGTTAAATCCTTGTTACAGAGTCAGCCATTTTGTAGGCCTGCCAATGACCTAGGTGATTTGATGATACCAAAATGGGAGGCTGGTGATCATATCTCAGAAAATTAATGTAAGGATCCAAAAGAGTCAGTCAGTAATTACTAGGAAGAAGGGAGTAGAAGCTAAGAAAGACTCAGGTATTAAATGGCAGTGTCACAAGGTGGAGGAATTGAGACAGATGTGATGGGGTACTTCCTACTGCTGAGGGTTGATGAGGCAATCCAGTTTTTAGGGTTGTGCTAGATCTCCAGCCTCTGATGCCTAACTGCAGCTTTCCTGGGTGGTACTTGGGAGTCATCTGCTGAGATTTCACTTGCATTTTTATCTCTTTTTGTCTTATGTGTTTCTTTCCCTGTCCCTTTCCTGAACAAGGGCCTCTTCCTTGTGACTAATAAGGTCCATCCTCCTCTGGGACCTTCTAATTTCTGTATCTATACTACTAACTCATCTCTCACACATGCTTCATTTTTATCACCAGTCATTTGCTGAGTATTAGCACTGAAATGACTTACTCTCATCTCTCCTTTAAAATATTCTAAAGAGAACTAATGATCTATGTTTTTGTTATTGTTCTGGTGCTGGGGTTCTAACCCAGAACCTTGTGTGTGTTAATGAGCAATATCACCAACCCCAGACCTAATGATTTTTAACCTAAATTTTATACACATTCCCTACTCTAGTTTTGTTTGTTTTTGTTCTTTTTTTTTTTTTTTTTTGAACTGGGCATTGAACTCGGGAGCACTTAACCACTGTATTTTATTTAGAAACAGGATCTTGCTGAGCTCTTATGGCCTCACTATATTGCTGAGGCTGGTTTTGAACTTCCAATCCTCCTGCCTTAACTCCCAAGTCACTGGGATTGCAGGCATGTACCACTGTTCCTGGACCCTATTTTAGTTGTTAATATCACCATCCTCCCTTTTATTCAAATTTAAATTTTAATATTATTTTTCACTCTCTATTTTCTTTGATACTTTTTTCAAGAAATGTTTAAAGAGGTTGAATAAAATTTGTCTATAAAATACCTAGTGCTGACATTATTCTTTTTTTAGGTACCTCATAATATCTTGTTTAGTGGTTGGCATATAGTGATTGCTTCTTAAGAGTATTTGAATAGAATTATAATGAGAATGAAGAAATATGCTAGAAAACAAAGCAAGTTGAAATTGATTTTGGACTTCATTATTTTCCTAGTTTTATTTTGATGAAAAAGTCTTGGTCTGACAACAGTTGGATTCTTTTGATGAGTTTATTCAGATGTCTCTTCAAAGAATCATGGAAGATGCTCCACCTATCGACCTACAAGCTGAAGCTCAACATGCTAGTGCAGAAGTCGAAGAACCGGTAAGATGGTTATTCTAAAAAGCTAGATAGAACATGGATAGAAGATAGTTTAAAATTTCAACCATACTTGCACTTGGCTTAAAGGTTAAAAGTTAGTAGGAGTTTTTAGCAGTGTACATACACCATCTTTAGTTAACTTCTGATTTATTCTTATTAGAGATGTGTTTTTGTAAGTAAGTCAAAACCCTAATCCTTATGCAGATGGGGGTATTTAATATTTGGGAAGAAGGAACTCAAAGATGAACAACTAAGAGAAGCAAGCCAGAAGTAATTACTTTACATAATTTTACTTTTTGCCTCTTTTCCCTCCTTTCAGTTCTGGGGATTGAACCCAGGACCTTGTACATGCTACGGAGGTACTCAACATCTGAGCTATGTGCCAACCACTTTTTATTTTATATTGAGAGACTCTTTCTCATTGAAAAGTCTGTCCTCAGGGCTGGGGAGATAGCTCAGTTGGTAGAGTGCTTGCCTTGCAAAATCCCCAGCACTGCAAAAAAAAAAAAAGAAAAAAAAAAGAAAAAAAAAAGAAAGAAAAGGCTGTCATCAAACCTGAAAATCATCCTGCCTTAGACTTCCAAGTAACTAGGATTACAGGCAGTGCCATCATGCCGGGATAAGAAAATGTGTTAGGAGGACTTTTTCTCCTGATTTTTGCTTATTACATGGGATGCATTATCGTAACAATATGAGACTGAAAAAAAGGAAACTCACAAGCTGAATGTGGGGTTGCCTTTCTGTAATCCTAGCTACTTCAGAGGCTGAGGCTGGAGGACCTCCAGTTTGAGCCCAGCCTGGGTAAGAAGTGGAGACCATTCTCAAAGTACAAACAAAAGACAAAAAGGAAAATCATCAAAACTTATTAGCCCTTTTTATTTTTTCAGTTCTTTAAAGTTTTATTCACATATGTGCATTTTTAAGCATTGTTAAAATTATAACTTAAAATTATAACATTGTTAAATGTATGATTTTAGTTTTATATAATGATTGTGAAGTCCAAAATAATGTGTTGACTGTCCCCAGTTTTAGAAATGTAGAGGGCAGATGTGGGATAATGTTGGACTTTGATTAACAGGGAAAACTGTAAAGCAAAATGAGGTAGAGTTAGTGGGAAAAGTGGTTATTTCTAGCCATTTCAGTCTTATTTCTCCATAGCTTGTATTAAGAGGGCTGGTTTGTTCTCATTCTAATTGGACATGCTACACAGAATTTTGCTTTCCACAGCAAAAGTAATTGAATTTTTAGGGGCTGTGATGGAAAAAGGAACATAAGATTTCTTTTTTTCCTCATTTTTTTCTTCATGGTTTATGCAAAAGTAGAGATATAATAGTATAACAGCATATTCAAAGCACCAGTAGAAGTGATCTGTAAAGTTAAGTTATCAGAGCTTAATAGAAAAGAAGAGCAGAGGAGAAAGAGACTTAGGCATTTCCACAAGAAAGTATGTGATGTATTTGGTTTGAGAATGGGATGGGAACCACAGCAATCAACCTCTGAATTTTAGTTTATCTTCCCCCCACCTCCCACCCCATAATACAAGGTATTTAACCACAGCCTCACCTGTGGTGAGGCAAGTCCTCTACCACTGAGCTATATTCCCAGCCCTTTTTATTTCATTTTGAGATAGTGCCTTAATGAGTTGCCCAGGCAGCTTTTGTCTCAGCCACTCAAGTAGCTAGGATCACAGGTGTGAACCCCTGCACCCAGCTCAGTTTCTGTTTTTGGTCTTACTGGATGATAAGATGGAGCCTGATTGTCAGAGATTTTGGATGATGTAAGGAATTGTTGAAAAATTATCAGAGAATATGCATAAAGCATTATTTAAGAAAGGTCACTTTGGAAATGGTATTTACTTGAAAGGGAAGAAGGCTGGAAGTTGTTGAAAATCTTAGAATAGTCTAAGATAGTTTCCTAAACTAGAGTGATGATGGAAATAAGGAATGGAGGATTACTTCCCTTTGGTTCAATTCTCCTACCAATTCTCTTTTCCCTTTACTTATTCCAGCATGGGAGCCTTGGATATCAATAACTTCCCTTAGGAAAGGGTCTGCTTAGTCCCATCTTGTATGAGATTTGATGTAGGGAGAAATTCTGTATCTGTTTCTCTCTGAAGAGTTATATTCATGGATCTTGTTTAATTAGGCAGCAGATGTTTAATTGAGAACTTTTTGTTTGTTTGTATTTTGCTGTGGGCTGAGCTATAGTCAGCCATGATTGGAAGTGCTTAGTACTTTATACAGAATGAGAATGATTAGGATTTCTCTTTTGGTGGCTGTGTGTGTGTTTGGTACTGGGATTTTAACCCAAGGGTGCTTTACCACTGAGCTGTATCCCAAGTCTTTTAAAAATTTTGTACAATTTTGAGACAGGGTTTCACTAAGTTGCTTAGGAGTTTGCTAAGTTGCTGAGGCTGTCCTTGAACTTTCCATCCTCTTGTCTCAACCTCCTGAGTCGCTGGGGCTATAGGCATGTGCCACTGTGCCTGCCTTTTTAATTTTAATTTTTGGTTGTTTAATGGAAGAGTTAGGTTTATTTCTTCTAATATTCTATTCATTAGATTTGAGAAGTTCTAAATGTCAATTTATTTTTGTTCTCTGGTCATTTTGTACTTTTGACCTTAAACAGAGAGAGGAGAATGAAATTGTATAGATCATTAATAAAATTTGTTTTGACTGATATAAACCTATATGCAGTTTTTATGTACCTGTGGCATATTGTCATCTTATTTCTGCCTTAAGAAAGCAATTAGGTGAAAAACTATACATATATGTAATGTGTATGTTGACTTTGAAGAGTCCTTATATCAATAAAATAGATTAATTTTGCCAGTTTAAAGAGCTAATTTTACTTAAAATACTAATGTCAGTTATTAACATCAGAGTCAATAAAGTGTTTATGGGAAAATTTATTTACCCTTTTCCTGTTTCTTGTTTAATTTTAGCCAATGTATTTGTTGAAATTTGAACAAATTTACCTCTCCAAACCTACCCATTGGGAAAGAGATGGTGCTCCTTCACCAATGATGCCATGTAATCTCATGTAAGAAATATATATTTTTTGTCATCAGCTGATACTGAAATAGAAATCAGAAAATATTATTAGCCAGGTGAAGATTTATGTTTTAGCAAATACCCTACTATTGCTCAACTGTGACCTACTTCTATTTTCAAAGGTATTCTGCTCCATTTTATGTTTACATAACAAAAACAGTCATTAAAGAAGGTGAAGAACAACTTCAGAGTCAGAATCAGAAAACTTTTATAGAAAAAATTCCAATTATGTTGTGTTCAACTTACTGCCTTTTGAATGACTTAAGAGATCATGATCTTTGTGAGTTAAATGAATGTCCCTTGGATTCTGGTGGCTATTTTATTATTGATGGATTTGAAAAGGTACAGTAACATTATTTTAAAGCATTACAAAATGAGAGCTAAAATTTAAATTATTAAATTTGAAATGAAAATGTAGACTTTCATACAGGTTAACCAGAAAGTGGATATACAATTATTTATGGTGTGACAGTTAAACTTAAGCTTTATTTAGATGAAATAATATAAATTAGCATTTCATCATTTGTTAGAGTTATATATTTTTACAAAGCATTTAATGCAAAATGGAGTTTGCAAAGTTCAAGAATTACTGCTTCTCTGTGAACCTTTATGATCAAGTTAAATTAAGGTGCACATTTCACTCTTTGTACTTCAATGACCTTTTGGTTTCATGGCTATAACATTCTTATTGCCCATATAGGTTCTGATTGCCCAAGAGAAAATGGCAACAAACACAGTCTATGTGTTTGCCAAAAAGGATTCTAAATATGCCTACACAGGAGAGTATAGGTCATGTCTGGAGAATTCTTCCCAACCTACCAGTACTATATGGGTTAGCATGCTGGCAAGAGGAGGGCAGGTATGATCTGGGATATGATATTTTTTTTTCATTTCTTTGTGTCTTGTTTTGCATTCTTAGTCAAAAAAAGCTTCTCTGGAGCATGTAATTGGTATTATGTGTTAGGTCTTATTATTATTACCATGTAACAGATTACTCCAACAGCAACATTTATCATCTTATAATTTCTATTTGTCAGGAATCTGAGTGCAGCTTAACTGGGTCCTCTGACTGAGAGTCTCTCATAAGGTGATAGTCAAGGTGTTTGCCTAGGCTGCAGTCATCCCAAGCATATTCACATGGTTGTTGGCAGGATTCAGTTCCTTACTGGCCATTGGACAGTTTCAGGTCTTTACTGGCTGTTGGTTGGAAGCCTCTCTGTTTCTTGCCATGTGGTCCTCTCCATTCAGTAGCTGACACAGAGAGCAAGCACAAAGAGCCATAGAGCCAGGCACAGTGACACATGTGTATAATTCCAGCAACCTGGGAGGCTGAGGCAGGATGATCATAAGTGTGAGGTCAGCCTGAGAAACTTAGCAAGATTTTGTCTCAAAAAAAAAAAATAAAGGGGGAAGGTTGGTGCTAAGGATGTGGTAGAATGCCCACAAAGGCCCGCATAATCCCTATAATGGAGGAGTAGGGTTGGCAGAAGAGCTAGAGAGTATAAGCAAGATGGAACCACTCTTTTATAGCTTACTCAGGGATTCTATCATAAGTTTTTATTTTTCTTTGTGGTACTTGGGAATGGACCCAGGAGTGATCTACTACTAACTACATCCCCAGTCCTTCAGAAGAAATTGGAAAAGAGAAGCTTGTATTTAAGAGGGTGTTTGTTAGTTTTGAAGTGGTATTAAAACAAGAAGATACCTCACTATTTTAGTCAACTTTTTTGCTGCTGTGACTAAAGGACTGACCAGCACAATTGTAGGGTAGGAAAAGGTTGAGGGCTTACAATTTCAGAGGTCTTAGTCTGTGGAATTCTGGCTCCATTCCTTGGGGCTTGAAGTGAGGCAGAACATTATGGCAGAAGAGTGGGACTGAGGGAAACAGCCTGCATGGTGATCAGAAAGCAGAGAGACTCCACTTGCCAGATACCTAAAGCCATGCCCCCAATTTCTGCCTCCTCCTCCAGCCATACCCTGCCATTTCAGTTACCACTCAGTTAATCCCTATCTGGATTAATTCACTGATTAGGTTAAGGATATAACCCAATCATTTCCTCTCCATACCTTGCATTGTCTCACATGTGAAATTTTGGGGAACATCACATCTAAACCATAGCACTCACAGATTGGCTCTGATTTAATATTTAGTTTTTATTCTGTACTTAGCTTTTTCTATATTTGCCTACTTATGTCCTTGCTCTTTTACTGCTTGTCTATTTTTTTCTTCCCAAGACCCCCCAACCCACAGGGGGGAGGGGATAGAAAGGTATCAATTGTATTTGTATTCTTTGGTAGCCAAAAGTCATTTCCAAGTGTGGTATTTGGTTAATTCTTAGAGGATCTTCACAGGAAGATGGATGAGAATGGAAGTTCTATATGGTTTAAATGACCAGGTTGTCTGTAAAATTAGTTAACTTACTTAAGGTGGTTTTGAAAAGCAGTTGTAGGAGGTTCCTCAGATATGGGGACACATGAGTTTTTGAAATATATGAACTTAAATGGTTTGCTTGCTGTCTCCCATTTTTGGGTTTTTTTTTTTAATTTTTGTTTGGTGTTATTGGGGATTTAACTTAGAGGTACTTTACCACTGAGTTATACCCCTATCCCTTTTTATTTTTTATTTTGAGACAGGAGTTTTGCTAAGTTGTGGAGACTGGTTTGGACTTTGCCAAGGCTGACCTCAAATTTATAAAACTCCTGCCTCAGTCATCTGAGTAGCTAGAATTTAAAAGCTTTTCTTGGTGCTTTTTTATTTCTCTGAGCTCTTGTATATTTGTGTTCTAATGGTATTTTATTTTTCTACAGTGCAAAAAAAAAGTACTATTGGTCAGCACATTGTGGCATCTCTACCATATATCAAACAAGAAATTCCCATCATTATTGTGTTCAGAGCTTTAGGTTTTGTGTCTGATAGAGATATCCTAGAACATATTATTTATGATTTTGAAGATCCAGAGATGATGGAAATGTAATGTGAAAACAAAATGTATTCATAGTGTCTGATAAGAAATTTAGAGGTACTAATTGTTGCTAACCTTAAAACATAGAAAAACTGGGTATGGCAGTGCATACCTGTAATCCCAGCAGCTCCAGAGACTGAGGCAGGAGAATCGCAAGTTCAAAGCCAGCCTCAGCAAATCAGTGAGGCCCTAAACAACTCAGCAAGATCCTCTCTTTAAATAAAATATAAAAAAAAAAAAAGACTGAGAGTGTGGCTCAGTTGTTAAGTGCTCCTGGGTTCAATCCCTGGTACCAAAGCAAACAAACCCTAAAACAGTAGAAATCTGTGCTGAAGAGCAATTTGACTGTCACAAATTTCATGTGTAGTGAAAGTCTTCCCTGTCTAGGCCTCTCTGCTGACAGTTCCATATAAAATATACTTAAAAAGTTGAGAATAGTCAAAGTTCAATGGCAGCCCCATGAAAAAAGCAGTAAGGAAAATTATAAAAGTACACTAGTCTAGTGTAATTTAGTAAAAAGGAAAAATGAGTAGTTGATACCTTTTTTCTTTTTATTTTGAGGAAAAGAAAAACCTTTTATAAGAATTTCAAACTTAGAGAACAGTTGCTAGAGTAGTACCAAGAACTCTGTATTCTTCACTCAGATTTAGTTGTAACTTGGCTACATTTGCTTTATTATTCTATCTATACATACACATGACTTTTTTCTGGACCATCTGAGAGTAAGTTAACAGGTATTATGCCTCTTTACTCCTAATACTTCAGTGTCTGTTTCCTAAAATCCAAGCTACTCACTTACATAATCATAGTATAATTTCTAAAATCAAGAAATTTAATGTAGATGTAATACTATAAGTATGCAGATCTTACTCATGTATTTGCTAGTTGTCCCATAATACATTTTCTTCCCCTCCATTGAATTGATGATTGAATTTAGGGGCATTATACTAGTGAGCCACAGTCTCATTTGTTTGTGTGAGTGAGTGAGTAGGTGAGTGAGTGTGTGCAGTGCTGGGGATCAGACTCAGGGCCTTGAGCTTGGTAGGCAAGTGTTCTACCACTGAGCCACATCCCCATATCCCATACTTTTTTGTATATTTTGAGACAGTCTTGCAAATTTACCTAGCCTGACCTGGAATTTGGAATCTTCCTGCCTCAGCCTCCAATTCAGGATCATTCATTGCATTTTTTTGTTTATTTGTTTTGGTACCAGGGATTTAACCCAGGAGTGTTTTACCACTAAGTTCCATTCCCAGCCTTTGAGGTGGTTCTTCTAGTTCTAAGGTTTTTATAATTCCTTGATTTTCTAAAAACACATATTTGATTAGGTTTATAGGAATATTTGAGGCATGTTATTAAGTTAAATGAGAGCTGACTCATTTTGAGGTGAAAATATGAATTTGAAAATTTCTATATAAATTATTTGACAGATTGAACCTTCTCTTGATGAAGCTTTTGTCATTCAAGAACAGAATGTTGCATTAAATTTCATTGGTTCAATAGGGGCAAAACCTGGCATTACTAAAGAGAAAAGAATTAAATATGCAAAAGAAGTCTTACAAAAAGAAATGCTTCCTCATGTTGGTGTTAGTGTTTTGAGACCAAAAATATATTTCTTGGGTATTTTAAATTTTATTATTTTAAGTTCTCTACTAAGATATAGTTGAGATAGAGTGTTTTTCTTGAAGCTAAATGTAAAGAATGATTTTTTGATAAATATTATGGGGGGATGAAACAAAACCAAGTGTTTTTTTTTCACTTTTTTTCCTTTTTTTTTAAAGATATATGGTTCATAGGTTACTTCTGGCCACTTTGGGTACAAGAGAACTAGATGACACAGATCACTATGGAAACAAAAGACTTGATCTTGCTGGGTCACTACTTGTGTTCTTATTTAGAGGATAAGATGTTACAGAAGAAAATTGTTGAAATAAGGAAATTGACTGTAGATTGTTTCATTACACTTGGAGTTGCTAAACCATCTTGGTACCATATTATGTACCTCTGAAACTTGCTATGTTCTCTTTGATACTTGTTCAGATTTAGTTGGGGTTCATATCTGGTAATGATATTTGTGAGCACAGTGTATTTCTTGTTTATGTTTGTTTATTTATATTTTTTATGCTGGGATTGGACCCTGGGGCATTTTACCACTGAGCTACTTTTCCAGTTATTTTATGTTATCTTGCTAGTTGATGAGGCTGGCCTTGAACTTGTGATCCTCTTCCTTCAGCCTCTAAGGAGCTGGGATTATAGGCATGTGTACCAAGCAGTTCATATTTTCTCTATTCCTCTGATAGCCTTGAGAAATGTGTGAGAAAATAACACATTTCCTTGATTTTTCTTTCTTCTTTTTTATTTTGTTTGCAGTGCTGAGAATTGAGCCTGGGGACTTGTGCATGCAAGGCATGTGCTGTAACACTGAGCTGTATTCTATATTCCCAGCCATGCCTTGATTTTCTAAGCTGATACTAAAATTTTTATTAGTCTTATTTTGTATCTTCTCTTAATACACACATGAGCTACAGGAAAATGTATGAAAATATTAGCAGTGATCATTTCTTTAAGCATGTGGGATTTTAAATTTTATTCTTTTCTTTTGGAACTGGGAAATGAAGCCAGGGAATATTTACCACTGAGCTATATCCTGTCCTTTTAATTCTTTGAGACAGAGTCCTCACTAAGTTGCCCAGAGCCTTGCTAAATTGGCTAAGGCTGGCTTCAAACTTGTGATCCTTCTGTCTTAGCCTCCCAAGTTGATGGGATTATAGGCATGCACCACCATACCTGGCTTTTTATTTTCCCCCACATTTATTATTATTATTATTATTATTATTATTATTATTTTGCTTTCAATAAGTTAATTTTTATACATTTTAAAAACTGCAACTTTCAGAAATATGTAAGAAAAATATTTTTATAATACTGAAATGAGCATCTCTTTGGTATAAAAATCACACAATATGTGTAATCTTGATCTAAAAATATTAATGAAGATCTATGACCTAATATGCTGAACAAAACTATTCTTTGCCCATCCATATGTCACCTTGCATTGCTCCCACTGTGGGGCTTAAGAATATACTTTTGGACACATCTCCATATCTACAAAGAATTAAGATGCCACATCAAATATGTTTTAAAAATTATAATGTAGTAGAGAATCAGAGTTGGCTTAATTGTTGACACATGATACAAACACCAAAAAGCAATATAAGATACAGAACACATAAAATAGAACACTCTTACTGAGATCAAAAAACATGTCATTTAAATTTGATACTCTGGGAACAAAGCAATTTCTTTAGAATTATTATGTAAATAACTTGCAACTTAGTACTGAGTCACAAATTTAATAAGGTATTTTAAAGCAAGCACTCACACATACAAAAATGTAAAATACAAGAAATATTAACAATGAGAGCAATTAGCCATAGAAATATATAGGGCAAAAACATGCATTCTTTCTAGACTTGCTATCATTTTCTGACATGCTTTTTTAAAAAGCATCTTTAGAGGGTCAAAAAATTATATTTTTAAAACTATCAACAAAGTTCAAATCCCCATTAAAAAAGAGAATGTTTTCCTTCAAGTCAATAAAGTTCAGATTCATACATTTTTAGAGAAACAATTACAGTCTTCATGCTAAAAACAGGAAGACAAAAAGCTTTTAATTATGTTTGTCAAGTCTTTTATTCAACAAGGATTTAGCAAGTTTTGTGAGTCACTGTTTCAGGTGCTAAGTATATAAAAGAAGACTCAATTATAGATTTTGGAGAATTTACCCTAATGGAGTTGGGTCTAGCATAAGCAACCTTAGTTAACTCCTTTGGACCATAAAATGAAGCCCAACTTCAAAGTCTACCATTCTTGCATCTTAATCTGTGTAGTATGCTACTGGTAGCACTATTAACTTTAATTATCTACTGATGGAAATAACTTCCATAAAGGATTCTACAGAAGTTTAGAGGGCAGAAAGTATTTAAGAATAAACAAATACTGGTCTGCAACAAAAGTATCAGTGCATTTTCTGTATATTGGAGGGCAAGTTCTTCCACTTGAGCTGTTACTGTAGATGTACCTTCAAGAAGTTTGGTTAGAGAAAATGCTGCATCTGCTATCTGCAGTTCCACTTTCCCTACTGGGTTCACAGTTTGGTCACTCCTGCTGCTTCTCAAAACTAACCAGTTTAAAATCACTGGGACACTGGGGGAGGATGCTGATGAAACATCTGAAGAAGAGGGAGGTGGTGGGAGAGGAGAAGAAACACAAAACTCCTCATGGAAGGGCTAGGATTGAAGAGTCAGAACTAAAGAGCAGAACTGACAACATTTCCCACACATTTAAAAAATTATTTTAGTGAGGATGGACACAATAACTTATTTTCTTATATGATGCTGAGCATACAACCCAATGCTTCACACAGGCTAGGCAAGCACTCCACCACCAAGCCACAATCCCAGCCCTCCCTACATTTTTTTATTGGTGCATTATAGTTGTCCATAATGATATTTGTTGTTACATATTCCTGTATGCACACAATATAACAATGTAATTTGGTCTTAAATTTTATTCTTGATGTTTCTATATTTCCCATATTTTCTATAGTGAACTTTCAGAAAAGTTATTTTTGACAGCAAAATGCATAGACATTACAAAAATATTTTTAACATAAGTATTTTGCACAGATCTTGTTAGATTGTTGTAGATTAGTATTTTTTAGTCTTTTTTGTTATTGTCTCCTTGAGACTCTTTTGACACATTTTCCTAATTGCTTTGTCTGCCACATATGTGTATATACTATGTATGTGTGTGGGTGTTTTTGTTGGTTTTGTTTTGGTTTTGTGCCCTGCCACAACCATTTTCACCCCCTTGTGGCAATATTATCCTTGTTAAGAATGGATTTTGGATCTTTTTCCATTCTTCTTCTCTCTGTCCTACACACTTTTCTCTATCCTCCTGGTTTTCCACTCTCTCTAGTACACACCCTTTCTTTTCCTTTCTCTTTTCCTCTCATTTTCTCTCTTACCCTTCAGGGAGACACTGTTTGCTTAATAAACTCCCTTATGTGATTTCCCATGTCCAGCGTGGTTCCGTGGAAATTCCTTACATTGGTGCCAAGACTCAGATGGGATCTTCCACTGTCTCTTAAGGGAGTGGAACCCCATTGGACCCCCAGGGCCCCCAGATATGCCCCCACCTTCCATTCTGTCGGATGCTCTGCTCTGCATTTATCACCAGACTTCAGGTTGGTGAGTACGCCGGTTTATCTGCTGGGTGGATTCCTGATTTTATGGTGGAGATCTCTCTCAGGTTTGAGGCTCATCTCGTGCTCATGCACTCGTACTCGAAAATACTGATATCAGGTCCTCAACTCTTCTCAGCTTTTGTCTGGCCCCACATTGATTTTTGTGTGATGACACGATCAATGTGCTGCTCCTCATCTCCAGCCCAGTACTCTGGCTTCAGGACGCCCTGGCCACAGACTCAGCTGAATGAGTCCCCACCATGGAATCTGGGTTCTCCAATCTGGCAGATTCCACCCTGGGAACCCTTCGCCCAACCCCCGGTACTTAAAGCCATCAAAATCCATTTGTGTAATGGCACACAGCTTCTGTGAGTGAGCAGGGCAGATGGAAAGGGAATCCTTACTTTCAAGTCTTTTCTTTCTTACTTCTTGGCTCTTCCTGCAGGCTCAAATGCCTCCAAACCTAAATTAAAAGACCTAAGCATCAAGCTTCTGATAGAACATTTTAGCCCCTTTCAGATTCAGATCTCAGTCAAGGGTTACATTGAAATGTAAATGAAGAAAGGTGCAGTGGGAGACCAGTTTCAAAGTCAAGAAAAAAAAGTGCCCATTTTAAATTTCTCCTGGACTACAACTCAGACTACTTTTCTCCCTTTCAATTTTTCTCTCCTTCTCATTTTCTCATGCTATAATTAATGACCATTATCATTTTTCTTCTAGGACTTTTATTTTTCTTAAATGCTGTATTTTTGAGCTCACAATTTTGATCCCACATACCTAGGTTAATGATTTTTGATCAGTTCTTTTTATCCAACTCTAGAGTTATTTTTGAACATCTGTTACATTGCAAAGGAGATAAATATTACAAGGCCTTTGCTTTTGTGTTAAATATAAGTGCGCATAAAAATTGAAATTCAAAAAATGGATCCAAATATTTTTAATTCACGTGATTTAAAGAGGTTCAATTTAAATTGGTAAACTAATAGAAGTAAAATGTCCTTAAAATTAACTCACAATTCTCTAGGTGGTCAAACTAATAAAATGCTGATGTTTATAAAATGTCTAACATCAATTTTTCTAGGACTTTTCTTCAACAGGAAAGAGACAGCAAATACTGTTGGTACTGTTGTCTGATATCTTGGTTTTTCTACAGTAAGATGAGTGAATTAGAGTTGACATGTAAGGGATTATTCAAATGTGTTTGTTAGAGACATCTGATTAATTTGTAAAGTTATTTCATGGAGTAACATACTTAAAAACATTATGCCTTTAAAGCAGAAAATTTATCAAGCTGCTATTTTCCAAATTAAACTTGTCTGTAATGGTATACCTATCATTTAATGTTCTATTATAGGACCTGTCATCAATAGGTTGTTTATAAACCTTTATTTTCTTTTTTCTTTTTTTTTTTGGGGGGTGCTGGGGATTGAACCCAGGGCCTTGTGTTTGCAAGGCAAGCACTCTACCAACTGAGCTATCTCCCTAGCCCCTAAACCTTTATTTTCTAATATTCCTTTGCCCCTCACTGAACTTGAGAATTTGGTAATGCTGGTCATAGCAAAAGAGGAAAAATTAACTTTAGGAAAAGTCCCACCTTACCAGAGATAAGGCTCTGCCTCACAACTCTGCTGCATGTCAGAATGGCTCCAAAAAGCAGCCATCCCCAGATGCCTTTACAACCTGCTCTTACCCAACAAGACTTCTACCTTGGACCCTACAATTGACCTGATTTCTAAAAAGGGAACTCCAAACTACTTGCTCCATGCTGCCCCCTTACAACTCGAAGAAGCCAGATTGGTCATCACCCCCTTTCCCTACGGCAGTGAAGGAGTTCCTGGAATTAGAAGGGTGAATGAAGTCAGAATTGGGAACAGGCAGTTAGTATAGAAATAGGGGATCAGTCAAATAGAGGAAATGAAGTCCATGAAAACCATCTGCCTTTGGAAGTCTGGAAGGAGAATGGACTTTTTACATCTCACCTGTAAAACCAACCCCAGTCACTCAGTCAGGAAGGAGAGAGAAGACTTCAAAAAGAACTGGAGAGCAAAATATTTTCTTATAAAAAAGAAATGGGGGAATGTAATGTAAAAAGCTGCTCCTCCACCCATCAGGTGCAGTAATTTTCCCCACCTCCTGACACTTGTCAATCTGTGAACATCCTCACTAGCTATTGGTTAATCAGTCAGTTTGCAAGTATCCTTCTCTGATATTGGTCCTCTATTAACCCGGCAGAATTCAACTGTTTTACTGTAGCTTCCCTGCCATCTTTTTCCATTCTTCTTCTGTCTGTCCTACACACTTTTCTCTATCCTCCTGGCTTTCCACTCTCTCTAGCACGTGTCCCTTTCTTTTCCTTTCTCTTTTCCTCTCATTTTCTCTCTTACCCTTCAGGGAAACACTGTTTGCTTAATAAACTCCCTTATGTGAAAAAAAAAAAAGAATGAATTTTGTAGATATTAACATGTTTAAAGCAATACCATATTATTTGGCAGTATGTTTAAGAATTGCTGAAAGAAGTGCAAATATATGCACAGAAGTTTATTGATTGAGGAAAGAACTTTAACTTGGAGTTGGCAATTAAAATGAGAATAATAAGGGCTGGGGATATAGCTCAGTTGGTAGAGTGCTTGCCTAAAATGAGAATAATATTGGATAGCTTAAAATACTCTTTAGCTACTGGAAACTGGGGTGACCAAAAGAAAGCTCATCAAGCCAGAGCTGGAGTACCTCAGGTAAGGGTGTCAACTATGACTATAGGATTCAAAGAAAAAATGTTATAGGACTACTAGTTTCTTTAATTTACTTGTCATAAGTTGTTTTGCTTTTTATTTTGTTGTCAAATATGAAATCACTAGGGGTTTTACATTATGAAATGAATATTTGTCTTTAGCTATTAGCATAACAAAGAGGAACTTAAGTTCAAAGTTTAGAAACTCAAGATCGTTAATAAGAATAGCTACGTGGGAGGTGAGACAGTATGTGTTAGCAAAGCATTGTGTATTTAAAAAACTCCAAAAAAGAAAAATATTAAAAATTCCATATTAGAAGCTGATTCAGAGAATAAATAGCTACCCCTTTCATTTGTTGGAAAATGCATGGAACTTCTGAGTTTTTAATGTAGTGAATGCAGTCACTTGTCTCAACTGGAATATAAGAAAAAGTTTTAAAAGTCTCATTTGGCATTTTTTTATAATATATTTTTATATTTGCTTTAATTTTTTTGTTTTTGCTAACAGGAGATTGAATTCAAGGTGCTGAGCTATATTCCAAGCTCTTTTGTTTTTTATTTTGAGATAGGGCCTTGCTAAGTTATGGAGGCAGGTCTTGAACTTGGGGAACCTCACTTCAGCCTCCTGAGTCCCTGGGATTATAGGAATGGGCAACTACACCCAGTGTCCTGTCTCAGCCTCCCAAGTTGCCACAATTCCTGGCCTGTACCACCATTCTATATATATATTTTTTCTTTTCCTATTAGATTTTAAATCTAGAATATACTTATCTAGCTTTATGGGCTTTTGGGGTAAATACTCCCTTTTGGGGTATATTTGCATTACTTGATTGATTTGACATTTAGATAGCAAATTCAAATTCCTAAACTCTAAATGCTCTATGAAATTCTAGGATACTGCAGATAGCAAAGTTAAATTTCAAGTTCCTTTTAGTTCATTAAGGATTTGGGGGGTATAGTTGATGTTTTTGATGCTGAGTTCACAACTTGAATAAGTCTATGTACCAACCCTCAAGGAGTTCATCAGCGTTTAGCAGAGTAACATTCATTTATATAAAGCTCATGTACCCTGAGCTTTGATATGATAAATGATGCTCCTTAGTGTATGTAACAAGAGAAGATTTCTTCCTGGAGGTCAGTCAGAGGTTAGGAAGAGGGTTGAGGTTTGGAGTTAATTTAGGGCTGGCTAAAAGTAGGTAATTTATTTAGAGCTTGGGTTTGAATTGCTTGTTGTTTTCCTCTCTAAATATTATCTTATTGGTCTTGCTTAAAATGTCCTATATGTATTGATAATTAATGTTTGTATCTGTGTTAAAATTCAGAGGCCTCAGCCTAGAAAAAGTCCTAAGATGGATTAATGATATCTGCTGTAGTCAAAGGGGGGGAGTAAGTTGGTAGTATTTCATTTAACACTTCTAATAAATGTTAAAGTATTAGCAAAAGCATGCCACAGTGTTTCTGGATACTTGGAACATTTGAGAATAAAACATTTAAAAAGAGAAAATCTTTGCCTTTGTGGAACTAATGTCCTTGTGTTTGGAGACAGATCATAAAATGTTTATATGTTGTGTTAGAACTGTACATCACATATTTGCCATCCCTGCTATAATAAGGTTTAGTTTAGGTATGGTTCTAAACAAGATTACCCAAGGAAAGGTTAGAAAAGGTAGGTATGGGGACAGTTAGATACCCATTGTATCATGTGTAAAAATTTGACTTTTCTTCAGTGTGATACTGTGAATCTTAGAGATGCCCAAACTTTAATGAAGTTATTTTTCTCCTAGATATTAAACTGCTTGACTTTTGCTTCTACTCTTTCTCACCTGCATCATTTAAATTCTCCTATTGGTAGAGATGGCAAACTAGCAGAAACAAGACAGTTACATAATACTTTGTGGGGAATGGTTTATCCTGCTGAGACACCAGAGGTAATACATTAGAATTTATATTCAGTTCAAAGAGTCTGCTGGTGATTATGTAGGGCATAATTAAGAAGTAGTTTTGTAATTATTCATTATGGTTTAGACCTAAGATATTATTAACCATTTTGTTCTTGGAAAGTAAATCTTGAAATCAAATTGAAGGAAAAATGTGTATGGAAAAGAATTTTTATAGATATGTAAAATCTATGTGGGTAATTACTTGATTTGTTCCTTAGGGCCATGCTGTAGGACTTGTGAAGAATTTAGCCCTAATGGCTTATATTTCAGTTGGATCTCCACCTTCTTCAATTCTGGAATTTTTAGAAGAATGGAGTACGGAAAGTTTAGAAGAAATTTCTCCTGCAGCTATTGCTGAGTGTGCATAAATGGAATTTTCTTTTTAAACATTTTTTACTCTTTATTTATAGATTAGTATATAAATGGTAAGTGCAAAATGCTTTTGGCTTTTCATTTTAGTGTGACTAAGATTTTTGTTAATGACTGCTGGGTTGGAATACATAAAGATCCTGAACAAATTGTGAACACCCTGAGGAAATTGTGGTGTCAGATGTACATCATTGTGTCTGAAGTTAGAATTGTTGTGGGGCTAGGGATCCAACCCAGGGCCTGTGTACACTTGGCAAGTGCTCTGTCACTGAGCAACATCTCTAGCTCCTGATGTAAGAATCTTTAATTAGCTAAGAGAGTGTGGGTCTATAAGATTTGTTAGACAAGACATAAACCAGTGAATTTTTTTTTTTTGTATTGGCATCTTTCTCTGAGCTGGATAACCTTGAAGTGTGAAATATATTTAAGCTATTGCTTATTTTAATCTTTACATATTCCTAAAAACTTTGACATGTGCTCAAAATTATTGGGTTTGGGGAAAAACTGTAACATTCTTAGCAAGTAGCTGGCCTCCTTTATACCTATCAAATCAGAGAAGAGTATTGAGTTGCTCCAGGCCTTCTGAAGTAGGTGGGCCCTGGGATTTGACTCAGGCATATTTACAGCTTAGAGAGAGGAACAATGCCTCACCAAAGGCAGGCAAGGCTCAGAGAATGACCTGGAACTGAAAATTTGTGCATGATTATTGACTCTATATTATGAGTCCATTTATCCTGTGGGGTAAGTGACTATGCTATGTGTCTATAGTTGCTGTCACCACTTATCTGCACCTCTCTACTTGTTAGAACTATTGCTCCCCCATTGTACACATAAAGAAGTAAATGAGCTGGGTGTGGTATGTACCCCATTATTCCAGTGACTCAGGAGGCTGAGTCAGAAGGATTCATATTTAAGGACAATGTGGGCAATGTAATGAGACTCTGTCTAATAATAAAAAGGGCTAGGGGATGTAACTTAGTGGCAATGTCCCTAGGTTCAATCCCCAGTATTTGGAACAAAAAAAGAAGAGTGAATGCTTTTAAAAATTGAATTTAGCTTTAAAGAGGAAAATAATAGCTATTTATTCGGCCAACCAAAATATTCAGTCATCTAAATTTTAGTTGTTTGTATTCCATAGTTATAATTTGCCCACCACATTTGAAGTGTTTATATTGAGTTGCTATGTTAACTATAGGTTAAATAGCCTTTACAATGTTCAGGTATGTTCCTACTATCCCTATTTTTTCTAGTGCTTTTGAGCATCAAGAGTGTTGTATTTTTTCAAATGCTTTTTCTGCATCAATTGAAATAACCATATGATTCTTATCCTTAAGTCTATTGACATGATGGATTACATTTATTGATTTATGGATGTTAAACCATCCTTGCATTCCAGGGATGAATGCCACTTGATCGTAGGGCACAATTTTCTTAATATGTTTTTGGATATGGTTTGCCAATATTTTGTTAAGGATTTCTGCATCTATATTCATCAAGGATATTGGTCTAAAATTTTCTTTCCTTGATGTGTCTTTGCCTAGTTTGGGTATGAGGGTGATATTAGCTTCATAGAATAAGTTCGATAGGGTACCCTCCTTTTCTATTTTCTGGAAAACTTTGAGAAGTATTGGAATGAGTTCTTCTTTGAAGGTCTTGTATAACTTGACTGAGAATCCGTCTGGACCTGGACTTTTCTTGGATGGTAGATTTTTAATGGCTTCTTCTATTTCATTGCTTGATATTGATCAGTTTAAATTTTGTATGTCCTCCTGATTCAGTTCAGGAGGAGCATATGTCTCTAGAAATTTGTCAATGTCTTCAGTAGTTTCTATTTTGTTGGAATACAGATTTTCAAAATAGCTTCTCATTATGTTCTGTATCTCAGTGGTGTCTGTCGAGATATTTCTTTTTCATCACAAAATTTAGTACTTTGAGTTTTCTCTCTCCTCTTTGTTAGTGTGGCTAAGGGTTTGTCTATTTTGTTTACTTTCTCAAAGAATCAACTTTTTGTTTTGTCAATTTTTTGAATAGTGTCTTTTGTTTCAATTTCATTGATTTCAGCTCTGATTTTAATTATTTCATGTCTTCTACTACTTTTGCTGTTATTCTGTTCTTTTTCTAGGGCTTTGAGCTGTAATGTTAGGTCATTTTGTTGTTGACTTTTCATTCTTTTCTGGAATGCTATCCATGCAATGAATTTTCCTCTTACTACTGCTTTCATAGTGTCCCAGAGATTTTGATATGATGTATCATCATTCTCACTGACCTCTAAAATTTTTTTTATCTCCTCCCTGATGTTTTTTGTTATCCATGTTTTATTCAATAGCATATTATTTAGTCTCCAGGTGTTGGAGTAATTTCTCTTTTTTATTTTGTCATTGATTTCTATTCTCAGTCCATTATGATCTGATAGAACACAAAGCAGTGTCTCTATTTTTTTTTCCTCATTTCCTAAGGGCTGCTTTATGGCATATCATATGGTCTATTTTTGAGAAGGTCCCGTGTGCTGCTGAGAAGAAAGTGAATCCACTCATTGAAGGATTCAATATTTATATATGTCTATTAAGTCTAGGTTATTGATTGTGTTATTGAGTTCTATGGTTTCTTTGGTTGGATTTTGCTTGGAAGATCTATCTAGTGGTGACAGCAGTGCGTTAAAGTCACCCAGAATTATTGTGTTGTGGTATGTGATTCTTGAAATTGAGAAGGATTTGTTTGATATACAGGGATGCACCATTGGTTAGGGCACAAATATTTACTATCGTTATGTCTTCCTGATTTATGGTTCCCTTAAGCAGTATGAAATGTCCTTCTTTATCCCTTCTGACTAACTTTGGTTTGAAGTCCACTTTATCTGATATAAGGATGGAAACTCCTGCTTTTTTACTGAGTCCATGTGCATGGTAGTTTTTTCCCATCCTTTCACCTTTACTCTGTGGATGTCTTTTCCTATGAAATGAGTCTCTTGCAGGCAGCATATTGTTGGGTCTTTCTTTTTAATCCATTCTGCCAGGTTACGTCTTTTGATTGATGAGTTTATGTCATTAATGTTCAGGATTATTATTGAGATATGATGTGTATTCCCAGTCATTTGGCTTATTTTTGGTTTTTCAACTTGGCTCGGTTTCTCCTTTGAGTGGTTTTTCTCTAAGATAGCTCCTCCCTTTGCTAACCTACATTGTTGTTTTTCATTTCCTCCTCATGGAATATTTTGTTGAGAACATTCTGTAGTGCTGGTTTTCTATTTGTAAATTCTTTTAACTTTTGTTTATCATGGAAGGATTTTATTTCATCTTCAAATTTTAAGGTTAGTTTTGCTTGGTATAGGATTCTTGGTTGGCAACCATGTTCTTTCAGAGCTTGAAATATGTTTTTCCAGGCCCTTCTAGCTTTTAGAGTCTGGGTTGAGAAGTCGGCTGCTATCCATATTGGTCTCCCCCTATAAGTAATCTGATTCTTTTCTCTCATGGCCTTCAAAATCCTATCTTTATTTTGATTTTAGGCATTTTCATTATAATGTGTCTTGGTGTGGATCTGTTGTGATTCTGTGAATTTGGTGTTCTGTAAGCCTCTTGTATTTGATTTTCCATTTCATTCTTCAGGCTTGGGAAATTTTCTGATATCATTTCATTGAATAGGTTGTTCAATCCTTTGGTTTGTTTCTCTGTGCCTTCCTCAATCTCAATAATTCTTAAATTTGGTATTTTCATGATTTACAATAGTTCTTGGAGATTCTGTTCATGATTTCTTACCATATTCTCTGTTTGGGCAACTTTATTTCCAAGATTAAATATTTTGTCTTCATTGTCTGACGTTCTGTCTTCCAAGTGGTCTAGTCTTTTGGTGATGCTTTCCATTGAGTTTTTTATTTGGTTGATTGTGTCCCTCATTTCATGGATTTCCACTTGTTTTTTTTTTTTTTTTTTGAGAATCTCTATCTCTTTGTTGAAATAATCTTTTGCTTCCTGCAGGTGCTCTTTCAGTTTATTGGTATCATCATTCATTGCCTGCATTTGCTTTCTTATCTCATCCTTTGCTTCATGATTCAACTTAATCATGTATAATCTGAAGTCTTTTTCTGACATTTCTTCTAACATACTGTCATTGAATTCTATTAATATAGAATCCAGATTTGTTTGGATCATTTTCTTCCCTTGTTTTTTCATGTTGTTCATGCATCTTCCCCTCTAGCAGTGCAGATCTAGGGTATTGAAGATTTTGCCCTGTAGGCTTATAGTGGCCCTATAGGTTTCCAAAACCTTTTCTTTAAGGAGAGATTAATATTAACAGTACCCAACTCAGACACTATGCAATCCTAGACCAAATAGCCCCTATGAGGACAATAACAAAATTGTCATAATAAACAAAATGAGTTCAAATATTATCTTCGGTAAAACAAATAGATTTGCAATAAGGTCTCCCGTTTCTAATGGAGGACAAAGAGGATGCAGAGGGATGTAGAATGTGGCTGTTAATGGGTAAGAAAAGAATATACAGAAGTTCTAGATAATAGAAAGCGTGTAATCAAAAGAAATTGGATATTAGCATGCAAAAATGGAGAAAGGGACTGAGGGAACAGGTAAACAAAAGGAAAAAAGAGCAAGAAAAGTAAAGAAATAAAAACTTAATTTTTTTCAATAAGGAGAAAAAAGAAAATCTACAGTATAACAGTCATATAGTAATGAAACCTCCCAGTGTTCAGTAGCCCGATGCATGAGAGATACCTGACATTGAGCTTCAAGCCTCCAGCAGGCATCTCAGGATGGGATTTGCCCCATCTAATGATCGGAGCTTCAGCTTCCAGGATTATTGAGATGGCCGCTCTGGCTTCGACATGTGTTGGCAAATGGGGAGCTGTAGCTCAGTGTATGGGCATGGTCAGTAGGAGCTCCTGGAGGCGGGATGTGGTTGGTCATGCAGGGGTCCTGTAGGTCTAGCATGTTTGGTGTGCTTGTGGAATTCTGGAGCCTGGGTGCAATCAGTTGACCTGGGGTCCCAGTGATAGGGCACAGTGAGTTTTTCTGTGGGTCCTGGCAGCACAGTGCAGTCAGTGGATGTGAGGGCCTCAGAGGCAGGGAGTGATCGGTTGGGCTAAGGGATCCTGGAGAGGGGGCTCAGTCAGTCAGGCCAGGGGTTGTACAGGGCCTGGCTGTTGTCTCAAAATGGTGGCAGCCACGTGTAATCAAACCTGCAGATACTGTCACAGTGAACTTCCAGGCAACAGCAGGCTGCTGGTGCTCCACTGGTGGTTGGCGATCAGTTTGCTGACTGTTGTTGGATGATCGGGAGGTGAACCTCATGGGTTGGGTGATGGATAGGTGTGAGGCAGGCGATGGACAGGCAAGAGGCATGCAAATGGTGGATGATAGATGCCTGACAGTGAACAATCGAGAAACAGATATACTCTGCTTGAAACCAGAGTTATGGAGTGACAAGGAACTCAGCCTACCTCTAGTCTGCCATCTTGGATCTCTATGATTGTTTCTTTTGCTGAAGAAAATCTTTTTGTTTGAGTCCATCCCATTAACTGATTATTGATTTAACTTCTTGCACTTTAAGGGTCTTATTAAGGAAGTCATATCCCAGGCCAACATGGTGAAGATTTGTGCCTACTTTTTCTTCTTGAAGTTGCAGGGTCTCTGTTCTAATGTGTAAGCTTATAATTTACATTGAGTTGTGTTTTTGCATGTGTGCAGAGTTAGAGATAAAGCTTTATATTCATTTTTAAAAGAATAAGATAACCTAAGTAGCCAAACCAATCCTTAGCATGAAAAGTGAAGGAGGAGGCATCACAATACCAGACCTCAAATCCTTCTACAGAGCTATAGGTAATAAAAACAGCCTTCTATTTGCACCAAAACAGACACTTAGACCAGTGGTACAGATAGAATACACAGAGACACACCCACATAAATACAGTTATCATGTACTAGACAAAGGAACCAAAAACATTAACTAGAGAAAAGATAGCCTATTCAACAGTAGTGCTGGGTAAAATGGAAAGTCACATGTAACAATATGAAATTAAACTTTTAGCTCTCACCCTGCTTTTGGGTTTTGATTATAAGATTCTCTTTGGTGTAGTCAGACAGTCTGAACTTCATGATGACATTAGTACGGCTGTGTGAATGTACTAAAGGCAATAGTAATTTGCCTTTTAAAATGGTGGAATTTACAGCATCAAATTATTTCTCAATTTTTTTAAATGAAGAAATTCCTTGGGTTATATGGGACCAACCAGGTTCAGGTTCCCTGGACTTTGGAACAGCTGTGTGGGCTGTGCCCTGGGATATCACACAGACCCAGAAGGGCTGTGCTCATGCCAGTGCTTTTTGCTGTGATCATGAGGTCCTGTAACTTTTGAACAGAGAGCACTGTGTTTTGATGTTACACCAGGTCCAAGAAAGTGTTTGACAAGTTGGATTTGCAGTGAAGTGCTGCTGTGGAACTCTGATCTTGTCTTCCTGGGAGGAAAATGGGCCCATTTCCTCTCACATTTTGTAAAGAGTAGCTCAGTTTTTCAAAGTGAGTTTAAACTTGCTCTGTGCACTCTCTGGTGGGAAGTTCCTTGGTTCTACATGCATGTCTTCCGCCCTGTGGTAGCTGGTGATTCTGCAGATCTGAGCAAGTGATGCCAGGGTCAATTGATGTGGGGACAGCACAGTGTATGGACAGGCATCAATCAGACTATGTTGGGGAGTCTGTCACTAGGCCAGGTATGCTGGCTTAGGCACCAAGGTCTAAGCAATGGGATGTTTTGAATGACCAGAAAGATTGTTACTGGAACAATCAAGGAGTCGGTCAGTTTCTTTGTCTTCTAAACAATATGTTCCCTTGGATCCTTGACATCTTGTTCATGAGGGATGTTCTCTTAGCTGTTTGGAGGTTCCATTTCTAGATGGAGGACATTAGTTGCATGTGAGAGTTTCAATTCTGTGAGGTCTTTCTGAAGAGGGAAAGAGGCTTGCCTTCATTCTCAGTGAAGAATGCAGTGTGTTTCAAGTTAGCAGCTTTCATAAAAAGTACAAAGTGGTTACAAAACCCTCCACTTGATAATCAGAGTGTAGGGGCTGGTGTTGTGGCTCAGTGGTGTAGCACTGGCCTGGAATGTGTGATGCCCTGGTTCAATCCTTGGCACTGCATATAAATAAACAAATTAAATTAAATTAAGGTCCATTGACAATTGAGAAAATATATTATTTTAAAAAGAGTCAGAAATTAGTCATCAGTGAGAGTCCCCAACTGAGCTGGGAGCTATGAGGGAGCAAGGGTTCAGCATCTGACAACTTCTCATGAAAGAGCCTGTTGCAGTAATGGCTCTGTCAAAGAGTTTCTCTTTTTCTAGTAAAGAAACAGTACTTCTTTCCTGTGTAACACTGAAACTTTGCAGAAGGGAAGAACTTTCTCTTGACCTTAGCTGTGTTTGCATAGGCACTCAGCTTTCATTGCCTAAAACTCATTCAAGGAAACACTTTTCCATTGCCAGGCCTGTCAAGAGCCTTCCCACAACATAGCTCATATTCCAGCCCTGTCATCAGTGAAGAGATGTCTGCCCTCACACCAGTCCTCCACAGCCACAGAAGAATGTGACAGCAGCTCTGCTTTGAGCTTCTGCCCTGAAAGCAGAGACATAGTATAAATCCAACTAACAAGTCACAACACTTAGACCTAACCAGAACTGACTCCAGGTCTCACAGGTGGGTGACAGCAGAATACTGTCATCGCCAGTTCTGATTTTGTGTTGTGATGCCTGGCTTCTTTTTCCATGCCTCTGACCCTTTGGACTGGAAGCTCCCCTGACCTCTTCCACCAGGTCCTGCCTTGGCCCTGGCTCACTTGTCACTGATCCATATGGCCCTAGTTTCTGGGGTGAACTTGCCTAAATCCACATCACTTCCCAGATGATGTGATGCAGGATCTTTGTCAAAGGTTCTGATTTCTTATATGAATTGGATCAAATGCTTTCTATTTTCACCCAGTGCTTCATGGGTGCATCATGGAGATTTTGGGAGCTGCTGTTGGTATTCCTGAAAGATGGTTCATTGGAGGGGGAGAGACTGCATCTCTCAGTCACATGGGAAAAATCCTGAAAGGGCTCCCAGTAGACACAACCTGCTAACTTTCATTTGTTAAGGGATGCATAAGGAACCATTACAACACTTGTGGCTTGTTCAGCTGAAAAGAGATTTTTGGCAGAAGGGTTTTTTTTTCTTTATGAAAATTTTGTCTTTCCTGCTTTTGTAGTGTGTTCTTCAGGTGTAATGCAGGTTGACCTGAGTATCTGGACTCCAGGCCTCCTCCCATCTGAGAGTTGAGAAAAGAACATGTGCCTCCACACCCAGTTCTCTTTTTTACCTTCTTGAAACACCTGGATATTTATATCTTTTGAAAACTTCCAGTTCCCTACATAATCCACACAAATATACCCAGGATAATGCCTATAGGATCAATAGAAGACTGGGAAGGACACTCTTTGAATATTGACTTCAGGTGACATGAAATAACTTCATGATTACTCTTCCTAAAGGGATACGGGGAAGATGCTCACAAAGGGGAAACAGTTCCCAGAAGAAATATGAAGATTTGGTATCACATATGGAGTTTGTTTCTGGGATTGTTTTTGAGGGTGCTTTCCTGTGCCTGGGGTATTTCTGGGGCAGGCAGGAGGAATCCGGGTCATGTACACAGCAAGGCACGTACTACATAGTTTGGCCTGGCTGTTGGGGCTTATTTGGCAAAGATGGTATCAGAATGGTGGTCCTCCCTGCTCAAGATCTGACCACACACCACATGAGTCACACTCCCTCAGGCTACTCCAGCATAGTAAGAACTAGATAACCAGAGACCCACCCTGTTTTCATGGAAGGCAAAAAGATAGCAGTGATGTGCAAGGTGGGAAGGTGCTGCTGGGTCTCACAATGATGTTAAATATCTGTCTTTCCTTTGATGACACACTTCAGGATGGGTACACTTTTCCACATGTCTTAACTTTTTATCCACAGACTCCCTGAAAAATATTTTTTAAGCCAGTCAGGATCACTGGTCATACAGAGCTGAGCTGAGCTGCTCATATCAGCAGAACCTTGAAGAACAAAGATGCTCTACCTGCCACACAAGAGTTAGCCTGCACAGCTCACATACAACACCTCTTTAGGGGAAGAATTGCAGTACACCTTTTCCTCCAGAGCATTGCCATAACACATCCACCAGTACCTCCACTTGGACCAGTACATGAGCCTTGGAGAAGAGAGTGCAAGGTAGGGATGAATGCAGCCCATTGACCACAGAGGGCCAGTTGCTCCTGTGCCCCTGCTTAGAGATGTGAGTTGGGACAAACCTGGTCCAGTAACCACATCATGCTAGGGACTCCTGTGCCCCTGCTTTAGAGATATAAGATGGGACACTCATGGTTCCATGAACACACTGGACCAGAGGTTCCTCTGCCCCTTCTTCAGAGGTCTAAAATGGGACAAGCATGATCTTGTGACCATACTAAATCAGGGGCAACAGTTCTCCTACTTTAGAGCTGTAAGATGGGACTAGCATGGCTGTGATCACAGTAGAGCAGGGGCTCCAGTTTCTCTGCTTTACAGTTGTAAATATGGGAATGAGGACCTCTCTTCAGGTAAGCACAATACAGAAGGTGATCTTATATAACCCTCACAGTTCCTTGGCAGTATGAAGTGATTATTGGGTTCCAGAGAAACTTCCCATTGTCAAGAATCAAAAACAGGCATCAGGGCCTCAAGTTTCATATCTGGAAACAAAACCTGGCTGATGGCCCTGTGCTGTGGGGCCAGAGCTTCAATTAACCAGCCACATTTGAAGCATCCACTGCCACATGAGGCTTGTCCCATCTTCATAGACACTCTGGAGCAGGGACTCAGCCTGGAGCAGGCATCTGTTTTCCAATCTCACCTGTCTCTCATAGGAATGTACCTATAGCCTGCACACACCTATATTGTTCTTGTTCCCATTGTTTGGCCATCAACAGCATGGAGCTGCTTGGCTCTCCCCAAGCTGGTTCCACTTTGCTCCCAGGGTCGCAAATCACAAGTCATGCTCCTTACTAGAAATGCTACTTTATTTAGAAATATCTAATTTGTGTTACAAAGTTTAAGATAAATTGAGGTGCCTCACTTTATGATGTGTGTGGAATGTTTTCAGATACAATCTTGATAGTCTGTCAAACCCTGGACCTTTGTCTCACTTTACAGACAGAAGTGGCCAGGTTGGGAAAGACTCTGCTGCAGCTTGGCCTCAGTTTGGGGTTGCTGGCTTTCACATCTGGGGCTGCAGCTCCTAATTGGTCTCATTTTACTAATTTCTTTTGAGAAATGGACTCACTATTGCCAAGGTTGGCCAGGGATTTGCTGTCTTCTATCTCAGTCTCTTGAGTAACTGGATTGAAAGGACACACCACTGAGTCAGGTTCAGACCTTTACTCTCAAGGCTGCCTGATTCCCAGGAACAGTCTGGCACCTTCCCTCCAAGGGTCCACAGCTCAACATCCACAGGAAAGGAGCTAAGTCCAGGAGGAGAAGGCCAGCAAGTCAGGGACCTGGGATAGGCAAGTGTAAGACTGAAAGTAGGCAGCTCCCCAGTTCTCTGCAGTGGCTTAGTGGTACTTCTGCTCAGTCCCAGACTGGTCCAGATTCAAGTTATGACACTGTCTGTTCATTTGTTATTACTTCCTGTAGACTCTTCTTGAGAATGGGAACAGATAATGCAAGGTTTTCAAGGAACATCCAGGGGTCTTTGACAGATCAGTCCTGTTTTCTGCTATCCTCCTCAGATTGTAGCCCCTCTCACTAATTGCTGAGGAATGGAGAGTACCAGGCCTTAAAATCACATTTATATACAAGGTTCTTAAAATTTGTGCCTCAAAACTAATGTGCATGCGATGCATCTCAGGCTCTTGTGGGATGTTCCTTCTGACCCAGGCAGCTGGGGTTCCTGAGATCCCACCTGCCTGGAGACCTGTAGACACCCCTTTTCAGCTTGCCACAGATGACACCTGGCACACAGACCAAATACAATTTTGGTACTGCACCATCTCACTTCTGAGACACTGCTCATGAGACATGCCTGTGACCCTGTTGGAGTGGGCAGTCACTCTGTGTCATCTTCCTCTGAAAACCTCTGTTAATCTTTCCAGCTAGAATTTGCCTTCTTCCTGGATTACCCTAGTTAGATTTCCTAAGACATTAGTGAGCAAACCCAAGGTCTTGTTGATGCTGTGCAAGCTCTTTACTTATCCCAAGCTGTATTTTTTGTTTTAGTAAGAGAGAGGGTCTCATTAAGTTGCTGAAGTTGGCCTTGAACTTGAGATCTACCTCCCTCAGCCCCTTCAGTAACTGGAAATACTGGCATGGCCTCCACTCTAGCCACTTCTATGATCTCTCAGAGAAATTGAAAATTCTGCCTACTATTATGGGTTTTAAGTTACTGTTACTGCTCTGGGAAGACAGAACCCAGAACACATGATAGGTGAATGACAGACTTTTGAACAGGCTATGCCTGAGTGAGAGTGTGACAGAGGACCTAGAGCTACCCACATCTGGGCAGCATTGCTGGGTCTAAGCTCTCAGTCTTATAGGGTTTACAGATATACCAGTAATCTAGGAGTTAGAGAAAGAGTCTTCAAAGCTATAAAGTTCAAAAAACACACCAGGATACAGGAGGTTGGGAAGCTAGCTCATTTTTGTAAATTATTTGTTCAATTGAGTTACCAGGAAGCCATAGCCAGAAAAAGCAAGATCATGAAAATCAAACTCTCTGAGGCAGAGCAGCAATTCATCCTCCTCCAGAACCCAGGGAGGATACTTCCCTGATGGCAGGGGCAGATTCCAGGCACATGTGCAGGAGAGTCACTAAATATAGTCAACTCTACTTTATGAGTAAAATGTCACATTCTGGGGTGGAGACTTCAGGTGGTGAGCCATGTGTCACAGAGGGAGACCCATGAAGAGTGCAGGGTGAACACAACCCACCTATGTGTGTAGAAACAACAGGAAGCAGATTCCTGCCAGCCCCATGGATGTCCCTTTTTGTGCTGCCCTGGCACCTGTTTCCTGGTGCTGCCTCCCTTACACTCAAACTTGAGCATGCAGAGTGTTGGTATTGATGTGGTTGTGCTTTTCTCTGATTCAGCTCTTTGAGAGCTGAAGAACCACTAGAGTTAGTAACAAAGTCACAAACATAAGTCTGTGACACAGATTAACTGCCATACACAGGGTAGACAGGGACAGTATGGTTTCCTGAAGAAAACAAAAAGTGTTTATTCTCCAAAGTATTATAACAATCCAGAGTCCACACAAAATGCCAGTCACAGTATTCAGAGAGAATTCAGACTTTCTCAACATACAGAGAACTAGCAAAATGAAACCAGTTCTTAAAGGAAGGGGCAGAGACCAACCTGAAAACAACACAGAGCACTGAAGTTTTCAGATACTAACTCTAAAGCCCTTTTTAACAACACTCCACATGAGAAAGGAAAACACTCTCAAAAGTAATAAAAATTTGGAAAAACCATCAGTATTCTGTCCTATGAGAGGACCATTCATGAATTTGAAAACAAAGACATTCTCAGGAAAAAGAAGAGGAGGACAGTTTCCAGAATATCTGCCTTGATGACCTGACTGGGGGCCCAATTTCTTCAGGCAGAAGCAGGGGACCAGAAAGAAAGGTTGATCCCAGAAGTGTGCATGTTACAAGACTGAGGGAGACTGGCTCCCCCAGGACATGCAAACCATATGACCTATTTTCTGCATACAGGACCCCTATACAAAATGATCAACATATACACAATTTATGGTTACTTTCCGATAAATCCTGCATTATTAGAGTTCTCTTCTTTTGATAAATGTAAGAGGTGAATTGTTGGAGAACTTGAAAATACACATATATTTTCATATATATTTGGAAAATACATATATGTGGTATATATCCCCAGAGTCTGTCTGTAATGCACCTGTGTCAATTTCATTGAGATATAAGATTTAAAATTAGGGACTTAATGGATTAAAACATGTATGAAAAGGAAAAGTTAAAAATTTTCTAGTGAGGCTTCCCCTGGTTTCCTTTCTCCTTGGCTACATCAACTTCTCCTGCCAGGAGAGGCCCCTGTGACACATTGCCCATTTAACTCAGGTATCTTCATGTCACCTTCATTGCTTTAGTACTGGGAATTGATCACAAGTGTGCTGTGACACTAAATTGTACCCAAATCCTTCTTTTTTTAGTGACTTTTATTCTTTTGAGAGTAGAATGTATTTTAACATATTATACATATATGAAGAAAAATTTCTGATTCTACTTATGATGTAGAATTATATCTGTCATGTAATCATGAAAGCACATAGGACAACCATTCTTTTTCAAATTTTGAGCCTGTCTCACTATGTTGCTGAGGATGGCATTGAGCTTGCAATCTTCTAGTATCAGCCTCCTGAATCACTGGGATTACAGGTATGGCCACCATGCCCAGCTTTTCTTTTCTTTCAATTTATTTTTATTGTAAACAAATGGGATACATGTTGTTTCTGTTTGTACATGAAGTAACAGCATACCATTTGCATAATCATACATTTACATAGGGTAATGATGTTTGAATCATTCTGTTATTTTTTCCTTACCCCCACCCCTCCCACCACTCTTTTCCCACTATACAGTCCCTACTTCCTCTGTTCTTATAACCTTCCCACCCCCCATTATGTGTCATCATCCACTTTTCAGCAAGATTATTTGTTCTTTGGATTTTTGAGATTGGCTTATCTCACTTAGCATAATGTTCTCCAATTTCATCCATTTACCTGCAAATGCCATAATTTTATTATTTTTTTATACCTGAGTAAATATTACATTGTGTGTATATATATATATAAATATATTACAGTTTCTTTAACCATTCATCAATTGAAGGACATATAGGTTGATTCCACAGCCTGGCTATTGTGAATTGAGCAGCTATGAACATTGATGTGGCTGTATCTCTGAAATATGCTGATTTTAAGTCCTTTGGGTATAGGCCAAGTAGTGGGATAGCTTGGACAAATGGTGGGTCCATTCCAAGTTTTCTAAGGAATCTCCACACTGCTTTCCAGAGTGACTGCACTAATTTGAAGCTCCACCAGCAATGTATGAATGTACCTTTTTCCCCACATTCTCACCAATATCTATTTTTGTTTGTATTCTTGATAATCGCCATTCTAATTCAGTGAGATGGAATCTTAGTGTAGTTTTGATTTGTATTTCTCTTATTACTAAAGATGGTGAACATTTTTTCATGTTTGTTGATTGCTTATAGATCTTCTTCTGTGAAGTGTCTGTTCATATCCTTAGCCCATTTGTTGATTGGGTTATTTGCATTCTTGGTGTAAAGTTTTTTGAGTTCTTTACATATTCTGGAAATTAGTGCTCTATCTGAAGTATGAGTGGCAAAGATTTTCTCCTACTCTGTAGGCTCTCTCTTTGCATTGCTGATAGTTTTCCTTGCTGAGAGAAAGCTATTTAGTTTGAATCTCTCCCAGTTATTGATTCTTGCTTTTATTTCTTGTGCTATGGGAGTCCTGTAAAGGAAGTCTGATCCTAAGTCAACAAGGTGAAGATTTGGACCTACTTTTTCTTCTGTAAGATGCAGGGTCTCTGGTCTGATTTCACGGTCCTTGATCCATTGTGAGTTGACTTTTGTTCAGGGTGAGAAATAGGGGTTTAGTTTCATTCTGTTGCATATGGATTTCCAGTTTTCCCAGCACCATTTGTTTAAGGGGCTATCTTTTCTCCATTGCATATTTTTGGCACCTTTGTCTAGTATGAGAAAATTATATTTATTTGGGTTTCTGTCCATGTCCTCTATTCTGTACCATTGATCTACCTGTCTATTGTGGTGCCAATACCATGCCATTTTTGTTACTATTGCTTTGTAGTATAGTTGAAGTTCTGGTATGGTGATACCCCTGTTTCATTTTTCCTGCTAAGTATTGCTTTAGCTATTCTGGGTTTCTTATTCTTCCAGATGAATTTCATGATTGCTTGCTCTATTTCTGTATGATACATCATTGGGATTTTGATTGAAATTGCATTGAATCTGTATAGCACTTTTGGTAGTATGGCCATTTTGACAATATTAATTCTGCCTATCCAAGAACATGGGAGATCTTTCCATCTTCTAAGGTCTTCCTCAATTTCTTTCTTCAATGTTTTGTAGTTTTAATTGCAGAGCATGACAAACTTTTGAATCTTCATTTGAGAGAGACTTTAGTGGCTTCAAATTTCATAAATAGAGTTCATTTTCTGCATGTAAAGTGTGTCATTCTACAGTCTCCTGAACCTATTTGTTTCTGATGGGACATTGACTTCATTTTGATTCTTCTTCTTCCTTCATCTGAATGCCTTTTGTTTCTTTATAAAAAGTAATTTGTGAAGAACACAACATAAAATTTACCACTATAACCACCCACATCTGTTAATATGGTGCCTGGGACAGTTGGAATGCACAGATCTAGGGAGGTCTGTGAAGCCTGGGGATGGAAATGGAATTCTGAAACATCAGGGCTTATGTTGACAGAAAGCAGAACTGGCTTGCTCACCTGCCTGCCTTCCTTCTAGCTCACTGGTGGCTACTTCTCCATGTGAGCTCCTGAGATCTGAGGAGCTTCAATGAGGCACTTGTCCCCATGGGTTGGACTGAGAGGCCATGGCCCTCTAGAAACAGATGACCCCTTGGTATGCATCATTGATGTCCTCAAATGCATCAAGACCCCTGAGACCTCAAAAGCTGAGAGTTGCTTCTGTGACTATTGACTCTATCTCCCAAATATAGTCCCATAAAGAATCCTAACAGAAAGGATGAAAAATCAGAATCTAACCCTCCAAATCATCAGAAAACCAACACAGAACAAAAACTCTGTGAAGCAGGAGATATCATGGTGGGGAGCCAGGTGGACCTTATCAATAGAGACCCAGTGGGTGCTGCCCAGGAGAGGGCACTGGAGACTCTGGAGTCTGACACAGCCCTGCCTCTTTGTTCCTCTTTACCACTTGACTTACTTTAAAAAATAATGATCAATCCCTTTTCTGGCCTGAATAGAGTTCCCACACAGGAAACTTTGCTACAGATTTTCCTACTTTACAGAGAGGTATTTCTGGCTCTGAGTGCCTCTCAATAGATATGCAGTAACACATGGTATGAAATAGATCTATGGCTTGGTGCAGTTACCTTCACCTAGCTTACAGAACCCTAGCCCATGAGCTGGTTCATGTGAACCCTTAGAGGTGGCAGAGCTTCCTGGTTAATCTCTGACACCATCCCAGGCTGCTTTCATCCTCTCAGTATTTGCATTCCAATGTGTGTCCTCTATGGGCCTGACACAGAGAGCAAGTAATCAGTGTGAGGGACCTGTCTAAACTTGCTTGGTGCAGTAATGACTGACCCAGAGTGAGGCAGTGTGAGGGGAATAGGGCAACCTGCTGAGTCCAGGGAAGAGTGATCCAGAGAGAACAAGCAACAGTTTGTGGGGCTTGTGTACACCTGCTAGGGTACAGGGAAGACTGACCTAAAGTGAGAAGCAGGCAGTGAGAGGGGCTTAAGCAAACCATCTAGGGTGTAGGGAAGATGGACAAGACTGAGCAAGCAGACAGTATGAGGGGCATGATTAAAATTGCTGGGATGCAGAGAAGATGGATACGCAGTGAGTAAGCATACAGTGTGAGGGTTGTGCAGACTCCTGCTGGTGTGCATGGAAGACTAACCAACAGTTATCTAGCAGGCAGTGAGTGGGGCATGCACAAAACTTCTGGGGTGTAGGGAATACTGACCCATCTGAGCAAAGGCACATACATTGGTGACAACTGAGGCAAACACTGGTTGAGTGTCCAGATAGCAATTCAGCAGAAACGTCCAGTGTGAATTTTTTTATTTTTAATATTATTTAAGACATAGACACACACAATACCTTTATTTTATTTGCTTATTTATTTTTATGTGATACTGAGGATCGAATGCACTGCATCATACATACTAGGCAAGTGCTCCACAACTGAGTCACAATCTCAGTCTACATCCAGCATGTTTATATTCATGGGTTTGTAGTTGAATCCCAGGTTGAGAGAAGGTCACAGCTGGGAAATGCAGATTCCAGGTAGACTTCAGAGCTTCCAAGACTCAGCTAGCTTTTTCCACCCCAGTAGTGCATGGGGCTTCAACAACCCCAGGTTCCTTCCTTGGAGCAACCCTGCCCTTCCCTTTTTTCTCTTTCAGGAGTGATAACTTCTCTCAAGATGCAAGGAACTTGTTCCTTTTAAGGAGCAACATCACTGCTCAGAAATTTGCCCAGGATTATGGTCCCTGTGTCTGCAGGATCCATGGTCAAGTTCAAGGCCTCTGTATCCCATCTAAGCTACACTGGCACAGTGTGGGCTTTAGACATCACAGCTGCAGCTTCTCCCAACACATGGCCTCCAAGAGCCACACCAGAGGCAGCCCCAAAGACTTCAAGACAGAGAGTGATGATCCATACATCTTCATGACACACACAAAAACACCACTGTCAGACTTCCAGATTCCCAAGACATCTATTATGGATAAAAGGCAAAGCACTGTGGTGGCAGCAGCTCCAGGGAACAAAGCCATGGCTACCCCATATTATCCCCACAAACCAATTCATGTAGAAACACCTCCACAAAGCTACCCTTCACAAGACCCTGTGGTCAGGAAGAAGGGTAGGTCAGTATCTTTTCTGTCACTATTCCCTGGTGCAGACCCTTCTCTGCAGTGGACAGCAGCCACTGTCTCCAAGGTCAGTGTTAACCCCAGCTAAGAGCAGGGGAGAGGGAGATATCATAGAGCCCTCAGTTTGCTGGTCCTCATCACCCAGGTCCAAGGGAGACTTTGAATGCCCTGTGGTCACAGACATATGCAATGCAGGCCTCATCCCAGCTGGTTCCTGGAGAAATCCCTGCTCACTGAGGGATTTGAACCTTCCTGGTTAACCACAATACCATATGTCAGAGGCTTCAATTTGCCTCAAATCCTAGCATTTGTTTGGTATAAATCAAGCCAAAGAAGTCAGAGGAAATCTACCTCAGTCCAAATTTCAGGCAAACCTAGAGGTACTAACAGACTGCTAAAATAATAAGAATTTAAGGGTATTTTCTAAGGCACCCTTGTATGTTTTTGGTTGAAGTCTGATATTCCATTTGAATAATTCCTCCCTTCCACTGTCACTGGTTTTCCCTGAGTGCACTCTATCTCTATGTGTACCTTTTCTGCTTGATGCAGGAACATTCTTCATCTCTCTCTTTGGGACTCCACTCCAGAACCTGCACAGCCTTTTTTATCATCCTGCTGCTCAGGGAATTTGTACATGACAGAGCTTCATCTCTCTTTCATTTGATGCCCAAGGATAGGAGAATAACTCAGCATCTTCAGAGGCAGAGATGACTCAGACCAGGGTCCTAGCATCTGGTTTGGAGCACTGTGCTCATTCCCCTGGCCTGGAACTAAGACATAGACATTTGAAAACATGCTTCTGCCCTCCAGATCTCTCCTCCAGGTGGGAAGATAAATCCCACATATATAATCCAGTGCCAGCATTTTCATTGTGGCTTGTGGGGACTGCAAAGTCATAAAGCTGACATTTCCCACTGTGCTGGTCATGCTGGGTGGACAGAACAATAAGGTGAAAGGGGAGGTGAATGAGAGATGGTAGAAGTCATGATGCCACATAGTGCAATGCCTGTGCCTTGGGGGTATTTCCAAGCTCCCTGTGCTGGGGAGGATGTATCAGAAGGAACCCTGTGCTGGAGGAACAAGGCTTGTGTCCTCTGGAGGACTAATAAGACCCAGAGTGACTGTGGAGGGCATGAGGAATGTCCAAGCAGGACCAACTTGGGTCATGTGGGTCTGAATTAGTCTGTTACAGCTTTCTTCCCTGAGACCTGCAAGAATTCCCCAAGGGGCACAGAGAGTGCAGGTCCTTCCACGGAGTCCAGGAGCCTTGGAGACAGCTTACATCAAGTGAGTGGGTTTTGACTGGCTCTGCACACACTTTGGACAGGTTTAAAGCCACACCCCAAGAATTGTCAGCACATCCCCAGTTATGGTAACTCCCTCAATGGATACTGTCTGGGCCATTATATCAGTTCAGAGACCTGAGACAATGCAGAGTCCCTAGTCTGTAAGAAGTGAATATGTTGAAGTAGACTGAGGCACAAGCTTCCTGACTCAGCTGGTGGACATAGTGTTTAAGGCTGGGTGGTGGTCTTCCCACCAGCAGGCTCACCCACAGAGTCTCAACTAGAAGAATAGTGAAGCAGAGCTGACTCATGTAGGAGAGGATGGGCACTCAAATGCAAAAGGTCAGTTCTGTGTGGAAGACTCTGATGGCTACCAAGGTATCAGCAATCAGACTGGTGGACTGAGGACTGTGAAATGCAGCTGAGAACCATCTCAGTTGTTTTTCTGGCTATGGGCCCAGGGCTGAGCAGTGAGCTGAGCTGTTCACCTCCACTGCAGATTGTGACCTGCATTGAAAGCTTCTGAGCATGCACCATGACCCTAGAACATTTTTCAGACCCAGGACTGCCCAAATGATACTTCCCCTAATGAAGTCTGAGAGGCTGACCTGGCATAGTGATGCTAGAGTCTCATCCAACTCATGCAGTCTGCAGTCATGGCTCTTCCCTGCCCATTAGACCTGTCAGGTGGTTGGACCCAGTCACCAGGAACATTTTACACCAGTTTTGCCCCATATGATATTCAATCCCAAGAAATCTAGATGAGACCAGCCTACTGCCTCTCTTCCCATTCCTGCTTTGCCTTCCTGTCTGGTCTCTCCAGACTCCATAGTCACAGTGTGGCCAACAGTTTTTGCTCACTTGACTTGAATACAAGTTTTCACCCCTGTCTTGTTTCTTGTGGTCATTCATGGTTATTTCCATCATTGCCCTCTCTTTAGGCAGCAGAAAGTGATGTGCGTCATCTGGATGAAGCTGGTTCTGAAGGTGAGTACGTGCCCATGAGTACACTTTCCTCCATCCTGCTGGCCTTGGAGAGAGGAGATGGGAATGTGCAGATTATCCATAACTCCAGGAGCCCAGGGAGCCCTTACTTTGTCCCTCCTAGCTGCTCACCTCAGCTCTTCTTTCACACAAAGACCTTATCAGAGGAAGTAAGATCCAGCCACCCACTGTCAACTGCCACCTGAAAGCTAGGCCAGAAAGGTAAGTACACACTTTCCCTGTCCCATCTCTTGACAATACCCAAGCTGTGTTTGCTTTATAAAGTATCAGATGGATCCTGTCTTGGGGTTAAGTCATTGGGTAAATCATTGAATGCTCAGTCTTGTTTCTTATCTGAAATGAAGAAAGTGCCTGCCCCTAGGCTTGTGAAAGGACAGCCACAGGGTCAGAACTGGGACACTGTATTTGTTCACTGCAGTCAGATTTGCCTTTTATATGGGCCTGGAGGAAGGACTCTGACACCCAGGTTTGCACTTCCCAGCATTGTAGGAGAAGGCCCAGTGACAGGGCTACAGTGGAGAGACAGAAGGAGCAGCACCAGCAGAAAGAGCCTTGAATCTGGCTAACAGGGACTCAGTCCCTAGGTTTGAAACTCATGATACAGGGCCGGTGGAACCATGTTCCTCCAGAATGAACTACCCAGTCTGACAGAATCAGTGGGGAGTGGTTCCAGTGACCACTTCTGGTGAAGCCTGTTGATGTATATTATAAAATCATAAACCTGGGTAGAATAACCTGTGGTTAGACCATGTGTCTTATTTTGAATCCTACATATGTGGTTACCATAGATAAAGTAGGAATATCATATATTTGGGAACATGAATAAAATTAGAGGCTGTGCCTCAGTTTTCCCTTCTGAAGCTAGAGTGGCCATGAAGGCCTCCATGTACATGCTGTGTGTCTGTACCTGTGTGCTGTTGCTGTGTCTGGTCACTGAGTTCCTGCTTCTATTCCAGCAAAGTCAGCAGCCCTGGATTTGTGTGGCAGCATGCTTGGCAAGCCTTCCTCCCAGTCACCTAGGCCATGTGAGCATCCATGTTTGGAGGGTTGCATGGAGAGAGAGATGATTGAGCTGTTTCTAATCTGAGAGTCAGGAAGGTTACACATGAATGACTGCTGCTGCTGTTGGCTCATAGGCCTCTTGAGGCTGGGTATGCTGGTGTGTGAAGGGAACAGTTGCATCCCAGATCAGATCTTTCTCTGGGCATGGATTGATGCTCAGACCAGCTGCAGGTCAAATCATGCAGCTGAAATGGCTCCTCATTCTTCCACAGAAGCTGCACTGAGTTCTCCAGCTCCTCTCAGGACCTGTGCTTCACCCAGACACAGAGCACCACAACCCTGTACCTGGAACACAGTGAGGGAATGCTTGTCCATGCTGTGAGCTCCCTTGGATCCACTCCCATGTCCCTGTGACTCTGCTCCCTTGCTTTGCCCAGGTTTCCCACCTCCCTTGGGGTGGAGTCTGGCTGCAGGTCCCTCCTGAGCACAGAACATCCTCATTCTCTGTGGGAAAGGCATGCTTCCCAGGGAACTCTCAACGACTCCTGACTGTGGTGCAGGTGGCAGGATTGCTGCATTCACAGGGTGGTACTGGAAGCAGGGAGGCAGAGGGAATAGTCTGCTGTCTGCAATGAGAATGGGGAGAGCATGGGTGCTCCCTGAAATACTGGCTTACAAGGCACAGTTACCCCGTACCTGGTCACAGAACAAAGGCTCCACCTGGGTCATTGCATGGGACTCCAGGAGAATCCTACATACACTGCAGGGGTTCTGGGAGGCATCAAGGCTGCTGCAGTTTGAACACTTGCTCTAGGCCATGGTGGAAATGTCCAGGGAAACCAAATTAAAGCAGCCACAGAAACTCTAACCTGCTGCTATCCTGTCTTAAAGACAGCAGGTGAGAAGTAGTACTGGGGCCATGGCTGTACATGTGTGCCACCATGAGCAAGTTATGACAACTCTCTGAACTAGACTTTCCATGTTTTGACCAATATTAGCAGCAGCATGGTCTGCTGCACAGGTGCACTGAAGGACTGGTGGATAGACAGTTCTTATATGACTGTGTTCACTGACTGCTTTTCCTTGTGATAGCAGAGCCTGGGGAAATTAGCTCCTGCTCCCAGTGGCACCAGGAGCACAGCCCCTGAGAAGAGCCTTGACAATGTGGAGTCTATGGTCCTGGATTTCCAGCAGAGCAACCCCAGTGACCACGAAAAGGTGCCTGGAGATCAGGGCTTCAGGGAAGGCAGCCTTCAGCTTCTCTCCCTCCATCAAAGCCTTGGAAAATTTATCCTGCTTAAATGGGGTCCCCTTGAGGACACAGTGTCCCCTCCACACAGCCTCACACATAAATGCTGAAGCCCAGGTAGCTCAGGGTTATGGAGTCAATGACAGTTGGATCTCAATGTTCCTGCCTCCTGGTCTGAGTTGTTATCTGAGGAGCACTCACTGGGGGTCATATTTTTGGGCACAGCACCTAGAGAAGAGACCAGGCAATCAGTACAGGAGGATGGAGCTCTCTCTTTCAAAGTTGAGGGCTCTCCACAGAGCACAGAAAAGGCCCTGTGGCCCTCACCTCATTCCTCTTCCCAGAGGATGAGTGCTGGAGGGATGGGCTTGGGCTCATTTCCACAGCCAGGGAGCACAGACAGATCCTGCACCCTGAACCTCATCAGATGGATGATGTGGGTGGAGGTGACATAAGATCTTCCAAACAGTCAAGGAAGTGCCTGGGTTCCTTCAGGGGGCTCACTGGGTCTGTCACCTCAAAGTTAGGGACAGTGTGCTTGGAGTCAGATTGAAGCCCTTGCTCAGAAGAAGAGGACTCCTAAGGCCAGGACCACCCTGCTCATCCCCTCACTGTGTAGTGACTCAGCCACTCTCTACTCTGACATCCAGGTCATCTGTTTCCTGTGGAGAGGACAACTGTTTTGTGGTGGACTGAGAAGATCCAGGCCCTACAGTGCACCATGTGGGATTGGGCAGCTGTGGGACAGTACCCAGCCTCTGCCAAGGGCAGCAAACCATGAGACAGTCCCAGAGCCACTCTTCCCACCTGTGCATTTACCCTCCACCCACCTCCTTCCCACTCAGCCTCAAATTCAGGGACTGGAACCCTTTCCTGGGAGGTAAAGTCTGACCCAGGTGCTTCCTCGGTCCCCCAGAACCCCTCTGACCCAGTGCTTCCTTGGATACTCAAGATGCATGTGATTTCTATCAGCAAAGTGACACCTCTACCACCCCAGTGAGATATATTTGTCAAAGCATACTCCCCATTTTCCAAATATCCATATTTGAATGTTGAGAAAGGACAAGTCTATCAGTCTTTTCTGTCAAACCAGAGAAAGTCCATGTTACCCCCTCACTTCCTGACTGCCCTTTATCTACAATGGCTGCATTTCTACATCTGCACTTCCTCAGCCTTCATTTCCTCAGTATCTCTTCACAACAAAGATTGTGCTGTCACCATGAGCAGTGAACTGCAAACAGGCTTCACTTATGTCAGGGATAAATAGACCAGCAGACTGCCTTCTTGATGTGCTTGCTTTCATTCTTGATTTCAGTGTGCCTTCTGCATGTAGAATAAATTTCTTGCCCTGCTGACAGAGCTGATATGTCTTTGAGTGCTTTTTTCTTTTTGCACCTCCTGTGGTGCCCAGGTTCCTGGAAACTTCCAACTTGATTCTGGGCTCTGGGCCAGGATTCACACCCAAGACTTACACATGCAACCAGAGGTATGCATGATGTAGGACATTTGGGTTCTCTTTGACACTGGGAAGTTCTGGTGTGACCTCCCAGGCCAGAACTCCAAGGCAGGCTTGACACAATTGAGAAGGGCCATTTGACCTGCCTTCCTGTATTTGGCAAATCAGTTGTACACCTCCTCAGTGGTCAAGTTTATATCTGAAGTCAAACCCACCTGCCCCACAACTGTGAATACTAGCCCTGGGTTCCAGGTGTGTGCACACTGGCTGGGTCAGCTTGTGCCCATCAACCAAGGGGTATAAACCCTGCTAAGTTCTCCAAGGATAGCATAGCATACAATATGCTGTGTGCACTGGAGAGAGGACTGTGTGGGGAGCATGTGCTAGGGAGGCAGATCAGGGTCCCTGTAGACAGGACACATGGGCTTAACCTCCTGAGCTCACCCTATCCCCAACCATATATGGGTCCTATGCTCTGAGCTAACACTGCACCCAGTCAGCTAAACTCCAGAGTATCAAGTCCTGGTCATGAACATCCTGAGATCCTGGAAGAGAAGGCTCTACAGATAGTCCTGGTCAGGGCCAATACCTTTCTTGGAATGACCCTTGTCTTGGGCTTCAAAGGCCCCCTCTCAGCTCTGGGAGCTTCTACAGATTACAAGTGATAAATGAACACATCCCATGAACACATGGAGGGAAGAGTTCAAGATGTGACACCAATTGCTGAGAAACAGACCATTGGAGGGGTCTGGTGGACATCTGATTGTAGCATAAGATACCCAGGAGAGGAAAGGTGGGTGTGCCATGTGGTGGAGTGTGATTACCTGGGCAGAGGTAAAGCCACCTGGCAGGAAAGGAGGTACAGGAAGGAGTGTGGGGGTATCCCCTCAGGATGGGGTCAGCCAATGTGGAAGGAGCAAACTGGGTGGAGGTGGGGAGAGAATGTAGGTAGGGACAACTGCTTGGTGGAGCAGTCTGTTGAATAGGGCACCTGGCTTGGCTGTGGGGGGGATCTCCCTGCACTGCTTGGGGACATTTATGGGGTGATTTAGGAACTTTCATGGATGCTGGGTATGTCACCTGTTATGGGCTCTTGTCCTTACCTGCTGGGCCTTGCTGGTTTGGGTGCTCATACCTGAGGCAAATTCCTGTACCCCTTGACACAACTCTCTGGGGAAATTCTGGTTATGGGGTCCTTCAGGGCAGAGGGAGAAGGGTGGTAGGTTCCTGGATGAGGATAGTGATGAAGGAGGTTACAGAACAGGACCCTCCACATGCTCCATGCTCAGGACCCAGCTCTCTGAGGAAGATGACACTCGTCTCCATGAACCCCCATCCATCATCCTCTTCCTAGGGAACACCACACCTGTTACAGCCTCTCCCACAAGAACAGACACACAGCATTACAATGAGTCTGACTGAGGAGACCCCATGGGCTACTCTGGGTTGGATCTCCACCTATCTACCTCCTGAGGGTACTCCTCCTGCACTGCTCAGCACAGGTCTCTTCAGGGACTCACCCCAGCCCACATGCACTTTCTTTGAAATGTTCTTTCCACCCTTTTCTTGGCCTTTTCCCCCTGAGCAGAAGTTCTCTATATCCCATGCCTCCCCTTGTTGACAGGCATGGCCCCTGGACCCTTGCCTCTCCTCTCAACTCCAGCACCTCCCACCAGAACTCCTCACCTCTGTGACCGGTTCCTCATTTCCTCAGAGGAACACACACTGTCCCACCATAATTCCCAAAATTGGGAGCCCTCCTCGAGCTCAGGTCTGTTGGACACAGTGGTCCCCACCACCCTGCCTTCTGAGACATACTCCCTGCTCACTACTGCCTCCACAGGGTGATGCCTGTGATCTGCTGTACACTGCAACCCATCTCACCTTCCCTTCCCCTCCCATTGCTGCCCTGAGTGACTTGCTCCTGTTGAAGCAGGATCACTCCCTGTTGGTGACAGCTCACCCATGTTGTCTTCTCATCAATTCCAAAGTCACCTCCCAATCTACTGCTTCTCTGCCTTGTGCATTCCTGAACACTTCTCACACCTCACTGCTGCTCTAACTGCTCTGGGCTTCAAAGACACATGGTTCCTTCCTCTGATCCAGGAGCAGTTCAGGTGCTGGCTCAGCTGCTCTTCTATGCACTCTGAGAGTTTTCAGCACCACTCACTAGATGACCAGGTGGCACAGAGCTGGAACTGCTGACACTGCACAAGGGGTGTCGAGAATGGTGGCTATAACTCTGCTGTGATTGACCCTTTATGTAAGTGAAATGTGGCACACAAAAGAGCCAACTGACTGTGGTAGATGGAACATCCAGATTCTGCTCACTGCTCACACACCCCAATAACCCACCCACAGTTCTGACTGCCCTGCAGTCCTGTGCACCCTGGAGAAGAAAGCAGCATGCTGCTGGGTGTTCACACTCAGGATGGTAACCTGGCATTTCACATCAACCAGTCTGAAAAACCTCCACATCTGCCCATGACCTTCCTTCTCTCCTGCCAACTAGAGGCCTGGGACATACCTTGATGCCAGCACCCCCTCCACACCACCCCTCAGGGACAGCAGCACAGTGAGAACTGAGCTTAGATTCTCCAGCCCTCTGCCCACATTCTCCCACTGTCACTCATCCTTCTGGGGGATCCTGATGGAGGGTGAGGGAATGCAACCACTACTGTTTCTAGACTTTTGCAGGATTGTCACACTCTGCTCCTCCAGATGGTTTGCATGTGTTCCAGGGCACAAATTACCCCTCAACTCCTGGCCTATGACATTACCCTTCTGCCTGGGCACCTGCTCATTTGATCAGCTGCCCTGTCTGGTTCAGGATTCTTACAAGGCTTGGATAGACCTGCACTACCCACCTTTCTAAATGGCTCCTTGTCCCACAACAAAGACCCAACCTGTCCTGATCCTTTCTTGAAGGTGTTCTTGCACAGCCTCTCTACCACACACTATCCACCAGGGAAGAAGAGCTGTCCACAACCAGCACCTCCCAGCACCACAGGCAAAAGACAAAACATCCCTCACAAACATGCTGAGAAGGCCACTTGTGCTGGTGCTCAGGTTGCTGACTGCTGAGCAATGCCCTGGTGGCCTGTGAGAATCTAGAGAACCTAATGGTATATCAGACCTGAGCACATGAACTGCTCAACTCCTGAGGACCTGTCACCTGCTTTCACTAGTTGGTGGGTGGCACACAAGTAAACCACTCTGGTCCCAAATGGCATCCATGTCTTCTTCCTGCAGGGATGAAGCCCTGAGACTCAGCAATCTTGGACTGAGTCATGCAGTGCACCCCCAGCAATGGTGACCCTGGGATGAAAAACTGTCTTTGATCTCTGTGACTGGCTAGAAACTTGCTCACATCTCTCATGTGGACCCTGATCAACTGACTACACTTTTCTGTGCCTCATGCATGTATGGTGATGAAGGTATTGAACACTCATTAGAGGTAATTTATGGTTGATCACATTGACAAATCATTTGGCACCTATCTTGTGCAACATGCCCATATGATGACATGAAACATTAATTATTCTAGCCCTTGCCACACATTCATCCTGTGGCTTTGAGAAGTCCCCTGGTGCTTATATGTGGGATACAGGCCTAGTAGCCACCACTTGACCCACATGTCCACTGTCCCTGTTCACAAGCTGTATCATCCTACCAAGCTCAGGAGGCAAATGGGAAGAGATAATCATGGTGCCCACTGCTGCCATAGACTCAGTCACCCAGCACTGAAGAGACAGAAGGAGTACAGTTTGGAGCCTGGGTCACAGTCAGCAGGAAACTCTGATGCCATACTGCTGGTGGTGTTGTGACTGGCCTCCTGCACTCAACACCAGGCCCTTTGGGGCATTGGTGGTACATCAAATTCTTCAACAACCTGGAGGAACCAGCACAGCCACATGCCAGCAGTACCTCTTATTTCAGCAGAAGCTCTGCAGGATGGTCAGCACCATCACACCCAGCCCAACAAGCCATGAGGTAGTGGATGTCATTCTGAACTGTGCCATACTCTTGCTTCTTCCTGGTATCTGGCACCTCTGGAAGAAGAACTTGCTGAGAACTGGTATCAGATGCACACTGACTGCCACCCTGACAAACCAACCTTGGGAAAGGCAATGTGGTGAGGAAAGAGGTCTGGTTTTGAACTGAATGATCAGCAAATCCACAGTGTTTTGAATCAGGACAGGGGCTACAATGCCCACCAGTCTCCCAGGAATGTTCCGTGATCTCTCAATGATTCAATTGCAATCCGTTCCACTCTGAAAATTGTTTCACTTGGTTTACAGTGCTCCTGTGCCATGAGAGCAAAAGATGGGAGAGGGACTCTATTCAATGTGGAAGGGGCAGGCTTTGGGCATGTCAGGTGTGAAGGTCTTGGAGGTTCCAGGAGGCTCCATTAGGAGAATACACTTTCTCTATCCCCAGAGGCTTTCTCTGGGCTTTGGGCCAACTGGATGTTGAGAAGTGGTTTCTGTGACCTCGTACCTACACCACAGACAGCGCCTGAGGTCACAGAGGGGCAGCATGACAGAGTGGTGGCGTCATGTTTCCAATGACAATCAGAGATGCTTCTGGTCCTGGTCACTTCAGACTGAGATTCAAAACAAGCACAGGCTCCACAGGGATGGTAAGAGAAAAGACAAAGGGAGCAAGGACCAGGGCCCTGATCTTTCAAGAAATGGAATCCTAGAAGGAGCTATGGGGTGTGTGGGGCACAGCCGAGCGGGCCATGGATTGCTAGGAGTCCAGGCAGGACAAGGGACCCAGCTGAAGACTGACAGCTCTCACTACCCTCCAGGCCTGCTAGGTGGCGCTGTGCTCATCTGGCCACACCAGGCATCATGGCAGCCCAGTCACCTAGCTCCTGCTGCGGGCAGTGAGCCCCCATGATGTCTAGGGGATGAGAAGGGACAAAGGGCTGCATAAGGGCACGTGGGTCACCAAGCTTAGCACCGGCCCCAGCTGGCATTGCCCTCTGAAACCACTCCTCCAGGTCTGGGCACACCTGCGATTTTGCTGAGTCAGGGAACTGGCCTAGGGTCCTAGCCACCACATGGCATGATGGTTGCTGATAGCTCAGGGCAGGGGTTCGTGCAGCACAGCTCCTTGGCTTATGTTGCTCCCTGTTGAGCAACAAGGTCTGATGTATCTCCTCAGGGCCCGCCTGAGGAGAATACGGGGCTGAAGCAGGATGATGAGTGTCAGTGGCAATGGAAATCCACCAGAGCCAGGAAGTCTGTCAGTGCATGAAGCACAGCAGGAACTCATTTATTGAGCAACTTCCACAGTTTTATGTAGGGTGGGGGCTAGGTGGGAACCAATCAGCTTAAAGGTCAGCAAGGCACGGGGAATCACGCAGGGGAGAATCCCATAGGACTAAATGGCAAGCATGAGCTGATCACGTTCACAAAACTGCTGCTAACCAATCCCTGACAGTAGGGGGTGGAGATGAGCAGGCCAATCAGGGAGTTGCTGGGTAAGAACACATTTTTCAGTTTCCAGGGGAGAGTGGCAGTACAAAGAAGTCCAGGTAAACTGTTGGTGGATCAGGCAGTGCCATGTATGAGGAAGAGGTTGCCACGAGGGTGCAGCTGCCATTAGGGTGCGTCTCCTACAATTCCCCCTTTTGTTTTATTAGCCCCCTGGAGCCAGTTGGAAGGTGGAGCTTCTGTCTTAGATTGTCTCCTCTTTAGAGATCTTGCCCATCTCTGAATACTCCACAGCACCTCAACAGCTCAGGGGGGAGGGAAACCTCATTGAGAGCCTGTCTTAGGTTGTCCCAGTACACCTGGGATCTTACCCGTCATTAGCTCAAGGGGTCTCCAGGGGTCAACCTTGCATTTCATTATATGCCTCCTCATAACCAGTGGCTAGCTGTTGGTATTGTACTTGGTCATTCATTAATTGTACTGCCTCCAAGCATTTAACCTTATTGAAAATGTAGGGGCTAAAGGTAGGTGCTATAAGGAGAAGGAAAAGGGGACCAAGCAAGGGAAGTAAGTAAGGGAATTAGCCATGTAAGCTCATCCACAAGAAGCTAGATTGAAGCTCAGTACACCATTTTATTCAGATTTTCTTGCAGTTGCTTGATCTTGTCATGGAGAATTCTGGACCGATTGACATAAAAGCAGCATTCCCTACTAAAGAAACAAGTAAAGCCCTCCATCCCTGGCAGTTAGTAAATTAAACCCTCTCCAAGTTGTAGGACCACTGCTGCAAGGGAATCTAATTGTGCCTGGAGGTCTAAGATTGTACTAGCCACTTACTGCATATCATCTATTAATTGTTGTGAAGGTTTATTATATAAGGTAAGAGAGGTGCCTAGTCCAGCAATTTTGCCTCCCACTTCAGTAGCTACCTTGTTCTTAACATGTTGTTCATAAAAAGGAATCATGCTCACTTTGGATATTGTGCGTATCCATCCTCTGGGGCCAGTACTCTCACGTATTGTTGTCTTAACGTTATTAGTTGGACTGTGCTTACATGGTCCTTGATAAAAATCAATTAACCTATTTAGAATGCAGGGGCCAAAGGTTAGGAGTAAGAATAAAATAATAAGTGGCCCCAGTAAGGTAGAAATCAAGGTGGTCAACCAAGGGGAGGAATTAAACTATGATTCAAACCAGCCTTGCTGTACTTCTTGCTCCTTCTTCCGTTTGGCTAGTCCTTCTCTAACTTTAGTCATAGATTCTTTAATTACTCCTGAATGGTCAACATAAAAGCAACATTCCTCACCTAGGACCACACATAATCCTCCTTGCTGTAGGAAAATTAAATCTAATCCCCTCCTGTTTTGCATTACTACTTCAGCTAGGGAAGTGAGGGATTCTTGAAGGTGGAAAATGGAGTTTTCTAGCTTCTCAATATCTAGATCAATAGATGCTCTTAAATCAGAGTAATGTTGATTCTGAGCTATCAAGGAAGCTGTTCCTGTTCTAGCTCCTATGAGTCCCATACCCAGAATCATACTTAGGGCTATGGCCATAAGAGTTCCCTCTTGGTCCTCGGGGGGTTCCCTCTTAGTTGTTGATAGAAGTTCTCATCTGAATGACATAACAGCCTGGGAACTAACCTAACAAGCACACAAAAGCCTTGGGAGTTATGGATCACTTCTGTATGAGCACATGGTGTAAGTCCTGTAGAACAGGCCCACCAAGAGTCCTGCTGGGGGATTAGATATTGACTTGAGTTGCTTAGTGTCACAGTTTGCTTGCATAAAGATTGATTGATGCAGCGATATGGCCTATACAGAGCCCTTGTCCAGTGACATGTTGTAAGGTTAGGGAACCTTTTGATTGCCAGTGGAATTCATTAGAGTTGTGGAAAGAGGTATAGTTTCCTAGAGTTGCTATGTCTTCATAATATGGTGGGGCTGTATCATAACACAGCCAACAGGATTTAGTTAATTTGTTATTAGAGCTGTTTACGACTAAGTAGGATTGTTTTACAAGAGCTAATAAGGGGTCCTTGAAGGTCCATATTGGGAGAGTGGTAGACTTCAGTAGCAACGTCTTGGTGCTAGGAGATGTGGTTGAGAAGTGTGTTAGGCTTGGTTTTGGGGTACTAGTTAGCTGAACAGATTGTCTGCTCTGGTTAAATACCTGGTTGGGACCCAATGCTGTTTTGCTCAGAGGTTTCTGGACTAACTTAATTGTAAAGAATAATCCAGGATTATACCCGCTGCGGTAAAGCCTTAGTCCCCAGGTTTTTCCTGCCTCCCAGTTTTCCCTTTTCCCTGTGGGGGTGAACTTTATGACTAATGGGTTGCAGTACCCCCCTGGGGTAGCTAATGGGAAGGCAGAATATTCTGATTGATTTTTGTCATAACATGACCCACAGTTTACACTTTTACCTTGCTGGTGGCAATAACCTTGTCCCACTTCTTGCACATTTTTAACCCTTTCCACTGAGATTAGGTATCCAGTGATGGGGGGGTCCACATGATCCACCCAGTAGATTCACAACCCCATGCTTTACAGTAGGCGCTTTCAGGACCTCCACATTTGGCAATTTGCTTTCTGTCTCTTGAGTGAGTGGGGCAGATGTAGAACCCTAGGCTTCTGGTATTGCTGTGACCCCCGGGAGTTAAACACCCATTCCCTGGGAAGGGTTCCTGATCTGAAGGGTCCCATGTATTCCCCACAAGGTCACACAAGTCCACAAGGAAGTCAGGGAACCAAGTTCCTAGAGGGGCTAAATTTGAGGAAGTGACATTGACTATTTCACTGGTTTCTGTGTTGATGACCATCCAGGTTTTGTTCCACGGGAGGTTGGGGTTTCCTTGAACTAGTATAGTACTTACAGTTAGGAAGCAAAGGGCTACTAAAGATCCCATAGTAAGCAGAGGGATTTAGGGTTTTGTAAGGTTTTGATACTTATGGTATGGCTCCAGGTGCTCCAAGAAAGCTTGGATGATGATGGCACTAATGAACACCAACAGAGTGATGATGAGCAGTCCAGTGATGATGAGGCAAAGAGTCCACCAAGGTTTTTGCATACCTGTCAAATACAAGAGAATACCATACCTCAAGAGGCAGAGCTCCTTGGGTCAGTATTATCATTTTGTGAGTGGAGGATATCATTTGGAGGGAGGTGATATTTAATGTTCTTTGCAGGAACCCAAATGGACTTGTTCTCATCAATAGGAAATATACATCCGAATCCCCTTCCAACAGTTATGAGAGGGTCTGGACCTCTCAAGGCCCCTGTGAGAGGGTCTTTTCATTGGACTTTGATGTTGTGATATTTTACTGCAGATGCCCAATGCTTTTAGAAAGGGGAGAGATGATCATTTTTTGAAAAATTTAAAATATTTAGAGTGCGTAGTGCCATGCTTAATTGATCATGGGGGGATGATACTCCCCCTTTTTGTTTTAGTAGCTGGGTCTTTAGGGTTCTGTTTTGTTGTTCAACAATTGCTTGCCCAGTGGGATTGTAGGGTATGCCCATATTCTGCTGGATGCTCCAGCATTCTACAAATGTGGAGAATGATTTACTGGCAAAGCAAGGACCATTGTCAGTTTTGAGTTGTTTGGGTAGACCGAGGACTGTAAAACATTGTAGCAAATGATTGATAGCATGTTTTGTCTTTTCTCTGGCATGGGCTGTGGCACAGCAGGCATGTGAGAAAGTATCAATGGTTACAAAGATGTATTTGAGCTTTCCAAAAGGAGCATAATGGGTGACATCTGTTTGCCACAGATGGTTAGGTGTTAACCCACGGGGATTGACTCCTTGTAAAGGAGGTACTTATAGAAAAGGTGAACAAGATTTACAGGTCTGGGCAATTCATTTTAGCTCCTTAATAGGAACCTGGGGATACCTGTGGTGTAAGCCCTGTCAATTAACATGAGTAAGCTCATGAAAGGAGGTAGCCTCCTCTTGAAAAGAATAGGTTTGTAGAGAAGATGCTAAGGAGTCAGCAATTGTATTGCCTCAAGATAAAATACCTGGGAGGCGTTGGTGCCCCTGAAGGTGCTGCAGGAATATAGGTTTAGTCCTCAACTTTAATAGGTTTCTTGCCTGGAGCATTAAAGGGGTGATGGGATTATCATCAAGTTTAATGTATGACCAGGGGAGGTTAGGGAGCAGATTGGCAGTATAGAGGCTATCAATGAAGAGGTTGAAAGGCTCTTGTATCTCACTTAAGGTTAGAATGATGGCATAGAGCTTTTTAAATTGTGCTGAACCTTGAATGTCATGGACTAATGTCCTGGGGGTTTCATTACCCTGCATAGAAGGTGGAAACATAACTATTACTGCTCCTTTTTTCCCCCCATCTGAGCACACTGTGAGAAAGGAAAGAGTAGCCTCAGGTAAAAACAATCTTGGTGTAAAAGTAACAGATTTTACATATACCCTATTGATAACAGGCCCTATCATAGAACATTAAATGATAGAAATAAATCCCCAACAAAATTTACTCTTTATAATTACCATTACAGACAAGTTTAGTTTGGAGAATAGCAGCTTGATAAATTCCCTGCTTTAAAACTGTATACCTGGAAAAAATGAACACATTTAATATACAAAGAGTGACCATTTCACAATAACCTTGACACTTTTATATTACCCAATTTAGTTTTTAAAGAAAAATTTAGACTCTAATGTAGTACAATACTCTAACAGTTCTTTAACCATAATTGTATAAACCTCAATTTTCAAGACTAATTGTCGTAAGGAGTGAAACTCAACAGATACAATGTTAAGAGTAAATTAGTGTCTGTAAGAAATGCTTGTCAATTTAACATATAAATTAAACTTCGGTTTATATCAGTACAGTAGTATTTGACTTTAAGAAAAACCTTAAACAGCTTTAACTGATTGTCTCATATACTTGTAACCAACTTAGTTACATGCAAACTTGTTGACATTTGCCCTTTACTTACAGATTTCTTAGCACTTACTTAGACCCTCATGTATTTCATCATATAAATACTCTCTTATCCAGAAAGATTTTGTTAAGTATAGTTCTAATTCTAGAGCTTTTTATTTTCTCTTTCCTATGTGTTGACCCCTTTTTGTTCACATTCTGAAACAACCCTTATGAAATTTCTGAATTTAGATAAATTACTCCATTTTAATAAGATTAAACATTCTGTTATTTATAGTGCTCTAATTGAAACACAGTTGAAACCTTTAGAACCCTTTGTATATAGAATTGTACCTGTTAGGACATAACTCTTAGTAACCTTGTTTTTAGTCAAGATATTAGACAAGTGTCCTGAACAGTATTTGCCATCTCTTTCCTGTTGAAGAAGAGTCCTAGAAATGATTGATATTAGACATTTTATCAACATCAACATTTTACTAGTTTGACCACCTAGAGACTTGTGAGTTAATTTTAAAGACATTTTACTTCTATCAGTTTACCCAATTTAAATTGAACCTTTTTAAATCACGTGAATTAAAAATATTTGGATCCATTTTTAAATTTTAGTTTTAGGAGCACTCAGTTTTGATATAGACAAAACATGACACCAGACAGCACGACATACAAATAACACAAAATCAAAGGCCTTGTAACTTTATAGGTGATTCTCCATTGCAATGTAACAGATGTTCAAAAATAACTGTGGAGTTGGACAAAAATAGAACTGATCAAAAAAAAGTCATTAACCAAGGTATGTATGATCAAAATTATGAACTCAAAAGTACAGCATTAATGAAAAACAAAACAAGAATTCTGGAAAATGAGTTAGTTCTGTGTAGCAGCCCAGGAGTTTAAGGGAAGCTCAGGTCGCTCCTCCACTGAGACTGTTGCAGTTTACATTCCAATGCAGGCTTCAGCAAGGCCAGGCAGGGTCAGGGAGTGGCCCTGTGCTCAAGATAAGTTTTGAATCCGGATAGGGTGGAGGAGGGGCTGAAGAAGACTGGAAAGGGTGAGAAGAGGGAGTGGACTCAGGGGAGGACTGCTTCAAGGACACGGGTGTTCCCTCCCTAGGTGGCCATGGGGCTGTGTCAAAGGGATTAAGAGTGGGGCCTGTTTCTGTTTCTTGTGACAGTTTCTCTTGACCCTTGCATGGGAGGACCTCAGGATGGTCCGTTGGAGAGTTGGCCCCTATCTTTATGTGAGTTGCAGGAAGGATGTGGCAGGAAGCAGTCTTAAGGGCTGCAATAGTGGAGAAGTCCCTGAGAGGGGGGATATCTCCCTTATTAACTTGCGCCTTATGAAGAAGTTCTTCAATTCTGTCCCATGTTTCTCAGTCAAACAAGTTTGCTTCAGGCAGCCAAGGGGCTGCCTTAATGAGGGTCTTCCAGGTCTGAAATGCCTGGCTATCTGAGAGTTCTAATCCTCTACTTCTTAGGAGAATTCTAAGGGAGTCAAGGGAGGGGTCAGACTTGGAACTGGATTGTCCCATATTTTATGGGAGTACACTCACCTGCAGTCCAATTGACCTGTTGGTGACAGGTCATGATCCTCACATGGGGCACCAGTTGTTGCTCCTTGTCGAACAACAAGGTCCAATGTATCTCCTCAGGGCACATCTGAGGAGAATATGGGACCAAGCAGGATGATGAGTGTCAGCGGCAATGGAAACCCACCAGAGCTGGGAGGTCTGTCAGCACATAAAGGACAGCAGGAACTCATTTATTAAGCAACTTCCACAGCTTTTATGTAGGGTGGGGGCTAGGTGGGGACCAATCAGCTTAAAAGTCAGCAAGGCACGGGGAAATCACGCAGGGGAGAGTTCCATAGGACTAAATGGCAAGCACAAGCTGATCATGTTCACAAAACTGCTGCTAACCAATCCCTGACAGTAAAGGGTGGAGATGAGCAGGCCAATCAGGGAGTTGTTGGGTAAGAACACATTTTTCAGTTTCCAGGGGAGAGTGGCAGTACAAAGAAGTCTGGATAAACTGTTGGTGGATCAGGCAGTGCCATGTATGAGGAAGAGGTTGCCACGAGGGTGCAGCTGCCATTAGGGTGCATTCCCTACAGGCTTAGGTTCCCCTTGAATTGGGAAACATCACACCCAGTTTGGTTGGTTGCCCCTATTTTCCCAGAAAGCCCTAACACAAGAGAGCTGGAACCTGGGGAGTTGGTCTTCTAAGTGGAGATGGGTGACTGCTGGCATGGTTCATGAAGAGACCAGGGAGTCATTCACTCAGCATGTTGGATGGAGGACAGGAAGGAGATGTCAAGCAAGGAGAGATGTTCTGTGCTCACTCCACCTGCTAGGTCTAAACACATTGGCTGCTGCCTTACAACTGGACCACACTCAGAAAATTTCCTGCTGTGATTTTTCCAGAGGTCCTTCAACTCACCTTCAGATGCAGGAATATCTGGCCAATCTGCATTCACCCAAGGGTTCATTCCATTGACCAGATTAGTGCCTCTGTGGCACAAGTCTCTTTGGGAAATTGCCAAGAGTCCTATTAGCAGCCCCTGAAAGTTGCAGACCACAAGCCAGTGGGTGAAACAAGAGCCTGCTGTTGGCATGAGAAACACATTTTCACTGGGCATAATACCAAATTTGAAAATTCATCATGCTGACAGATGAATGGTTAGGAAGCTTCAAAGCTGAATACTCAAAAAGGAAGAGTCAGGACGTTAGCGGGGCATGAAAAGCAGAAGGGTGTGGGTGCTGAAAACCAACTTCAGTGAAGAGACACTAACAAGATGGTCATGTTTTAGGTCTACACCAAAATTCCAGGACCTTTCTTCAGCTTCAACATACTGTAACAATACAGGAAGTAGTCAGTGCCAGATCATTCAGTAAGCAACCATCTTTACTGGCCCTAATTCTCCTTGCAAGGACATCAATGCCCTTGTGAATTCCTGTCTCTCTCCTGTTGCTTGCTTGTATCAACTCTTGATACATATACTGACTTTTATTGTACACCACACCACCTACTCCCATGATTTAAGTGTAAACAAGATCATGTTGGGATATGCAACACTGAATCATGCCCTCACAATAGAGAGTGCACGACAATATCAGAAATTTAATCATAACAATCTCTGCTCAAATGCAAAAGCAAACAATCAAAATGGGGGGAAAAACCTGAATATCAAAGCAGAAGAGATTAAAGCACAACCAAATGTGTAACAGGACTTGATGAGAACGAAGAGCCAGAGCCCAGAGCCAAGAGCCAGAGCACAGAGCATAGAGTACAGACACAGAACCCAGAACACAGAGCCAGAGCACAGGGAAAAGACCCAGACCAGAGCCCAGAGACAGAGCCCAGAGTTCAGAGCCCAGAGTCAGAGTTCAGAGCACAGAGAACAGACTCGCAGCCCAGAGAACAGAGCCAGAGCACAAAGACCAGAGCACAAAGCACATAGTCAGAGAATAGAACTCAGAGCACAGACCTGAGCTCAGAACCAGAGCCCAGTGCCAGAGTCCCAGAGCACAGAATACATAGCACAGAGCACAGATCCCAAAGCACAGAGCACATGGCCCAGATCACAGATAATAGAGTACAGAGAACAGGGCCCAGAGCGCAGAGCACAGAGCACAAGAGACCAGAGACCAAAGCACAAAGCCCAGAGCCCAGACCCAGAGTACAGAGACAGAACAGAAAAACCAGAGGCCATCACTCAGAGCACAGAGAAAGCACAGAGACCAGAGCACAGAGACCAGAGAAGAGAGCACAGAGAACAGAACACAGAGACCAGAGCACAAACACAGAGTACAGAAGACAGAGCACAAAGACCAATGCAGAGAGCAAAGTCCATAGCCCAGACCCAGTGTAGAGAAACAGCACAGAGTCCAGAGGCCAGAGCACAGAGAACAGAGCCAAGAGACCCAAGCATAGAGCACAAACCCATAGCTTAGAATAGTGTACAGAGACAGAGCCCAGAACCCAGACCCAGAACACAGAGACAGAGCACAGAGCCAGAGCACAGTGCACAGAACACAGAGAACAGTCCCGGAGTCAGAAAAAGTGCCCAGATCCAGAGCCTGAGCCCTGAGCACAGAGAAACAGAAGCACACTGACCACAGATCAGAGCACAGAGCACAGAGCCCAGAAACAAGAGCACAGAGCATAGAGCCCACAGCACAGAGCCCAGAGCACAAAACACAGAGCACAGAAGACTGGGACAAGAACCCAGAGATCAGAGCACAGAGCCAAGAGCCAAGAGCACAGAACACAGAGCACAGAGGACAGAGACCAGAGCACAGAGAACCAAGCACAGGGCCCAGACTCAGAGTACAGAGACAGAACAAAGAGCCAAGAGCCAAGAGATTGGAGCCAGAGCCAGAGTATAGAGTCACAGCACAGAGCAGAGAGCACAGTGACCAGAGTCCAGAGCAGAGAGTGCAGGGCACAGAGCCAGAGCCCAGAGTACAGAGCACAGAACACAGATCACAGAGCAGAGAACTGATGCAGAGCCCAGTGCATAGAATGCAGAGCACAAAGCCAGATCATCTAGCCAGAGCACAGAGCACAGATACCAGAGCACAGAGCACAGATCACAGACAACAGAGAACAGAGCACAGAGCAAAGAGAACAGAGCAATAACTCAGAGACAGAGCACAGAGTGCAGAGCACAGAGCCCAGAGCACAGACACACAGAACAAAGAAAGAATTCAGAGCCCAGACCCAGAGTATTGAGATAGTCTAGAGCCAGAGCACAGAGCACACAGCCTAGTTTACAGAGCACAGAATGCAGAGCACAGGGAACAGAGTACAGAGCACAGTGACCAGAGACCAGAGCACAGAGCACAGTGCCTGGAGCCCATAACACAGAGCACAGAGCACAGAACACAGAGCCCAGACCAGAGTCCATATCACACATGACAGAGCACAGGTGAAGTGCACAAATGAATGAGCCCATAGCCCAGAGCACAGAGCACATAGCCCAGAGCCCAGAGAACAAAACGAGAGCAAAGAGTACAGACCCAGAGTCCAGAGCACAGAGATTAGAGACCAGAGCACAGAGCACAGTGCCCAGAGCCCAGAGCACAGAGCAAAGAGCCCAGAGCACACAGCACACACACAAAGCCCAGAGCACAGAGCCAGAGCACAGAGACACAGCACAAAGCACACAGCCAGAATGCATATTCAGAGCCCAGAGCACAGAGTACAGAGACAGAACACAGAGCACATGGCCTAGATAACAGAGCCCAGAGCAGAGAGCAGAGAGCCCAGAGCAGAGATCCCAGAGCATAGACCAAGTGTAGAGTGACAAAACACACAGACAAGAGCCAGAGCTCAGAGCACAGAGCACAGAGCACAGAGCACAGAGTCGAGAGCTCAAAGACAGAGCCCAGAGCACAAATCACATAGCTAAGAGCACAGATCCAGAGTACCGAGACAGAATACAGATCCCACATCTAAGAGCTCACAGCACAGAGCACAGTGAGCAGAGATAGAGCCCAGTGCCAGAGTCCAGAGGGCAGAGTTCAGAGCACAGAGCAGAGAGCAGAGAGTACCGAGCCAGAGCATAGAGCACACAGCACAGTGCCAGAGGCCAAAGTGCAGAGCCCAGAGCACAGAGCTCAGAGCACAGTGGCACAGTGTCCAGAACACAGGAAAAAGAGCACAGTGACCAGAGACCAGAGCCCAGAGCACACAGCCCAGGGCTACAGCACACAGCACAGAACACAAAACAGAGAGCACTGAGCACAGAGTGCAGAGCACAGACACAGAGCACAGTGTCAGAGCACAGTGCACAGAGTACAGAGGCCAGATCTAGAAGCAGAGTAACTGCCCAAAGCCAGAGCCATGAGCACAGAACCCAGATCACAGAAACAGCACAGAGAACAGAGCACAGTGATCCCAGACCAGAGCACAGAGCACCAAGCACGGTCAGAGCCAGAGTACAAAGACACAACACAGGCCAGAGCCCAGAGCTCAGAGCCAGAGTCAGAGTACAGAGACAGAGCACAGAGAACAGAGCACAGTGACCAGAGTCTAGAGCACAGAAGACAGAGCATATATCCAGAGCCCAGGGCCAGGGCCTAGAGCTCTGGGTCTGGGCTCTCGGCTCTGTGCTCTGTGCTCCGGTTTCTGCTCTGTGTGCTGGTCTCTGTGCTCTATACTCAGTGCTCTGTGCTCTATAATCTTGATCCTGGGCTTGGTTCTGTACTCTGCACTGTGTGCTCTGGTCTCTGTGCTTTGGTCTCCGGCTCTTGTCACTGTCTCTGACCCTGGGTCTGTGCTCAGTGATCTGTGCATTGTGCTCTGGCTCTGTGCTCTGTGCTCTGCACACTGCACTCTGGGCTCTGGCTCTGGGCTCCGGCTCTGTGTGCTGGACTCTAGGCTCTGTGCTCTCTGCTATGGTCTCTGGTCTCTGAACTCCTTGCTGTGTACTCTTTGTCTGAGCTATGTTCTTGGGGCTCTGGGCTCTGGTCTCTGGGCTCTGTGCTGTGGTCTCTGTGCTCTGTGCTCTGTGCTTTTGGCTCTGGGCTCTGGCTCTGTGCTCTGCACTCTGTGCTCTGGTCTCTGGCTCTGGGCTCTCTCTCTGAGCTATGTGCTCTGTGCTCTGGTCTCTATGGTCTGTGTTCTGGGCTCTGGGATCTGTGATCTGTGGTATGGTCTGTGGTCTCTGAGCTCTGTGCTCTGTGCTCTGGTATCTGTTCTCTGGTCTCTGTGCTCTGGGCTCATTGATTTGTGCACTGGGTTCTGTGCTCTGTGCTCTGTCTCTGAGCTCTGGGTTCTGTGCTCTGTGCTCTGTCTCTGAGCTCTGGTCTCTGGGCTCTGTGCTCTGTGATCTGCACTCTGTGCTGTGGTCTATGTGCTCTGGGATTTCAGCTCTGGGCTCTTGTCTCTGTGTTCTGTCACTCTACATTGGTCTGGGCTCTGTGCTCTGACTCTGTTTTCTGGGCTCTGTGTTCTATCTCTGTGCTCTGGAATCTGGGTCTGTGCTCTGTGTTCTGTGCTTGGTGTTCTGTGCTCTGGGCTCTTTGATTTGTGCACTGGACTCTGTGCACTATGCTGTGTGCTCTGACCTTCGTGATCTGTTCTCTGTGCTCTGCACTCTGCAATCTGGGCTCTGGCTCTGGGCTCTCTCTCTGTTCTTTCTGCTCTGTGCTCTGTGCTCTGTGCTATGGTCTCTGGTCTCTGAACTCTGGGTTTGTGCTCTCTCTGAGTTCTGGTCTCTGGGCTCTAGGCTCTACACTATGTGCTCTGGATTCTGGTTCTCTGCTCTCTACTCTGTGCTCTGGGCTCTGAGCACTCTACGCTGTGCTCTGCTTCTGGTCACTGTTTTCTGTGCTCTGGGCTCTGTACTTAGCACTCTGTGTTCTGGGCTCTGGTTTTGTGCTCAGTGCTCTGTGCTCTGGGGTCTGGGTACTGTGACCTCTGCAGTGGTTCTGGTCACTGTGCTCTGTGCTCTGTGCTCTGAGCTCTGTGCTCTGAGCTCTGTGCTCTATGCTCTGTGCTCTGTGCTATGCACTCTGTTCTCTGGGCTCTGACTCTGGGCTCTGGTCTCTGTGCTCTAGGCTCTGGACACTGTGATCTGTACTTTGGTCTCTGGTAACTGTGCTCTGTGCTTTGTGTTCTGTCTCTGTGTTCTGGCTCTGTACTCTGAGTCTGGGCTCTCAACTCTTTGCTTTGTGCTCTGGTCTCTGTACTGTGCACTCTGTGCTCTGTGCTCTTTGTTCTTTACTCTGCTCTGGCTCTGTGCTCTCTGCTCTCTGCTCTGGGCTGTGTGCTCTGGGTTCTTGCTATACGCTCTCTCTCAATACTCTGGGTCTGGGCTCTGAACTCTGTCTCTATTCTCTGTGTTCTGGCTCTGTACTCTGTGCTCTGCATTCGATGCTATGGCCTCTGGCTCTGGAATCCTGCTCTATTTTCTGTGCTATGTGCTCTGTACTCTGTGCTCTCTACTCTGTGCTCTGTGCTCTGGGCTCTGAGATCGGTGCTCTGGTTCTGGGCACTGTCTCCGACTCTGGGTCTAGACTCTTTGCTCTGTGCACTGTGCTCTTACTCTGTGCTCTGTGCTCGTTGCTCTGTACTCTGTGCTTTGGGCTCTGGCTCTAGGGTCCCGCTCTGATACCAGAGCACAGAGACCACAGCACAGAGCACAGAACCCAGAGCCCAGAGACCAGAGCTCAGAGACAGAGCACAGAGCTGAGAGACCAGAGGCCATAGTTAAGAGCCCACAACCCAGAGTCCAGAGCACAGAGTCCAGTGCACAGAGATCAGAGCATAGAACCAGAGTATAGAAAGGCCATGTCCCAGGATGACAGCACAGAGCACAGAGAACAGAGCCAGAGCCCAAAGAGTGGAGTGCAGAACACAGAGCAAAGAGCACAGAGCCAGGACCCAGAGACAGAGACAGAATTCAGAACCCAGACCAAGATTATTGTGACAGAGCCTAGAGCCAGAGTGCAGAGCACATAGTGCAGAGCACAGAGCACAGAGCACAGAGCCACAGAACAGAATGCAGAGCACAGAGCACAGAGTGTTGAGCACCCAGACCAGAGCACAGAGCACAAAGACTAAAGAATAGCACAGAGCCAGAGCCAGAATACAGAGACAGAGTGGAGAGCACAGAGCACAGAGACCATAGCATGGAGCACAGAGCACAGAGACCAGAGACCAGAGTTTAGAGTCTAGACCCAGAGTCCAGAGCTCAAAAATCAATGACCATAGCACAGAGCCCACATCCCAGAGTACAGAGCGCAGAGCCCAGTGCCCAGAGCCCAGAGTCCAGATCATAGAATCAGAGTACAGAGACAGAACACATAGCTCACATCCCAGACTCACAGCACAGAGCACAGAGAATAGAGACAGAGGCCACAGCCAGAGCCCAGAGCACAAACAGCAGAACACAGGACACAGAGCACAAAGCATAGAGTCAAAGACAGAGAACAAAGACAGAGCTCAGAGCACAGACACAGAGTATTGAGACAGAGCCTACAATAAGAGCCATGATCACACACCCCAGAGCACAGAACACAGAGCTCAGAACCACAGCACAGAGCATAGAGTACAGAGCACAGACCACAGACCACAGACCACAGAGACCAGAGCACAGAGCACAGAGTACAGAACCAGAGCCAGCGTATAAAGACACAGCACACAGCACAGAGCACAGAGCACATAGACCAGAGCGCAGAGCACACAGCAGAGAGCACAGAGCCAGAGCCCAGAGCAAAGAGTAAAGAGCAAAGAGCCCAGAGAACAGAGCCCAGTGCACAGAACACAGAGCACAGAGCCAGAACACAGAGTGCAGAGTGCAGAGAACAGAATACAGAGCACAGAGCACAGTATGCAGAACACAGAGCACAGAGCACAGAGCCAGGACACAGAGAACAGAGTCAGAGTTCAAAGCCCACACCCAAAAAACAGAGACAGAGCCTAGAACCAGAGTCCAGAGCACAGAGCAGAGAATAAAAATCACAGAGACCAGAGCATGGAGCACAGACCAGAGCAGAGAGCACAGAGCCCAGAGCCCAGAGCTCACAGCCAGACCCAGAATACAGAGACAGAGCATAGAGAACAGTCACCACAGTCCAGAGCACAGAGCACAGAGCCACAGCACAAAGCGCGGAGCATAGAGCACAGAGCACAGAGCACAGATCACAGGGCACAGGACACAGAGACCAGAGCACAGAGACAGAGCCAGAGTACAGAGACAGAGCACGCAGCACAGAGCACAGAGCACAGTAACAAGAGTGCAGAGCATAGATCAGAGAGCCACAGTCCAGAGCACAGAGTGCAGAGCATATAGCCCAGTGCACAGAGCACAGAGTACAGTGACTAGAGCACAGAGCACAAAGCAGAGAGCACAGAGACAGAGCCCAGACACAGAGAAGATCACAGAGCACAGAGCACAGAACCAGAGCCTAGAACCCAGAGTACAAAGCACTGTGCACAGAGTAAAGAACACAGAGAACAGAGCACAGAGCACAGAGCACCGACCCAAGAGAACAGATGTGACAGCACCAACCCAGAGCTCTGGGCTCTGGTTCTGTGCTCTGGACACTGGCCACTGTTCTCTGTGCTCTGTGCACTGTCTCTTTATTCTGACTCTGGCTCTAAACTCTGGCTCTGCGCTCTGTGCTCTGTGTTCTCTTCTCTTGGCTCTGGACTCTGAGTTCTGGGTTCTGGTCTCTGGTCTCTGACCTCGTTACATTGTGCTGTGGTCTCTGTGCTCTGTACTCTGGGCCTTGGCTCTGAGCTCTGGCTCTGTGCTCTGTACTCTGTGCCATGCACTCTGTGCTCTGTGCTCTGTGCTCTGTGTTGTGGTCTCTGTGCTCTGTGCTCTGTGCTCTGTGTTCTGTCCTCTGGTCTTTGGTCTCTGTGCTCTGGCTCTGTGCTTTGAGCTCTCTGTTCTGGGCTGGGTGCTCTGGGCTTTGGCTCTAGTCTCTGTAACAATACTCTGGGTCTGGACTCTGAACTCTGTCGTTGTTCTCTGGGTCCTGACTCTGTGCTCTGTGCTGTGTGTACTGCACTCTGTGCTCTGGGTTCTGGCTCTGTGCTCTGTGCTATGGGCTCTGTGTTCTGTACTCTGTGCTCTGCACTCAGTGCACTAGGCTTTGTGCTCTGGGCCCTGGGTTCTATGCTCTGTGCTATGATCTCAGGTCTCTGGGCTCTGTGTTCAGTGCTATGGACCCTGGTCTCTGAGCTCTGTGTTCTGTGAAATATCTCTGAGCTCTGTTCTCTGGGCTCTGTGCTCTGTGCTATGGACTCTGTGCTGTGTTATCTGCACTCAGTGCTCTTTGCTCTGGGTTCTGGGCTCACAGACCTGTGAACTGGTTTCTTTACACTGTACTGTGTGCTCTGGGCTCTGAGCTCTGTTCTCTGTGCTCTGCATGCTGTGCTCTGGGCTCTGTGCTCTGGGCAGTGCATGCAGTGTTCTGTGATCTGTACTCTGTGCTCTGGGCTCTGGCTTTATGATCTGCGCATTCTGCTTTGGGCTATGGGCAATGTCCTCTGTGTTCTGGGCTCTGTGCTGTGTTCTTTTTGTTCTGTGCTCTGGGCTCTGTGCTCTGGGATCAGAGCAGAAGCCCAGAGACAGAGCCTAGAGCACAGTGGCCAGAACCCTGAGCAAAGAACACAGAGACAGGGCACAGTGCACAGAGCACAGAGCCCATACCCAGAGACAGAGACAGTGCCCAGAGCTAGAGCCCAGAACACAGAGCCCAGAACACAGAGCACAGAGCACATTGAACAAAGACCAGAGCACAGAACACAGGACCCAGAGCACAGAGTACAGAGTGCACAGCATACAGCACAGAGAACAGAGCTCAGTGCACAAATCAACAAGCCCAGAGTCAACAGTACAGAGCCCAGAGACCAGATCTGAAAGACAGAGCACAGAGCACACAGCACAGAGCACACAGCACAGACCATAGAGACCAGAGCACAGAGCAAATAGCTTAGAGCATAGACCCAGAGTACAGAAACAGAAGACAGAGCCCAAATACCAGAGCTTTAGAGCACAGAGCACAGAGAACATATAGAGCCCAGAGCACAGAGTGCAGAGCACACAGCACAGAGCCAGATCACAGAACACAGAGCACAGAGCTCAGAGCCAGAGACCAGAGCCAAGAGCACAGAGCTTGGAGCACAGAGATCATAGCACAGAGCACAGAGCACAGAATTCAGAGCACAGCATCTGGGAACCCAGCACAGAGCACAGAGCACAGAGACCATAGTACAGATCCCAGAGGCCAGAGGCCAGAGCCCAGAGAACAGAATGCAGAGACTGAGAACACAGCACTGAGCTCAGAAACATGAGACCATAGTAGAGAGCACAGAGCCCAGAGTCCAGAAACCAGAGCACTGAGCATAGCCCGGAGCACACAGTACAGAGCACAGAGCTGGAGCCCAGAGCCAGAGGCCAGAATGCAGGGCACAGAGCACAGAGCACATACCAAACAGCCAGAGCACAGAGCACAGATCATGGAGCCCAGAGCACAGAGCAGAGAGCCAGAACACAGAGTGCAGAACACAGTGCACAGAACCCAGAGAACAGAGTCAAGATCACAGAACATAGAGCACATTGATCAGAAACCAGAGCCCAGAGCACAGAGGAGAGTGCAGAGCACAATGACCAGAGCCCAGAGCACTGAGCACAGAGCACACAGCACACAGCACAGAGCACAGAGTACAGTGCACAAATCCACGAGCTCAGAGCCAAGAGTACAGAGCCCAGAGACCAGAGTTCAGAGGCAGAGCACAGAGACCAGAGGACAGAATACAGACCTAGAGCACACAGTGAAATCCCAGAGCACAGACACAGCATACAGAGACAGAACACAGAGCCCAGACCCTAGAGTACAGAGCAGAGAGACCAGAACACAGAGACCAGAACACAGAGACAAGAGCACAGAGTACAGAGCCAGAGAGTCATCCAGATCCCAGAGCACAGAACCAGAGAACAGAGACAGAACACAGAACCAGAATCTGGAGTACAGAGCACAGAGGACAGGCCACAGACCACAGAGAGAAGAGCACAGAGCACAGAGCCCAGAGCCCAGAGCAATTGTAGATAGACAAAACACTCAGACCAGAGTCCAGAACTCAGAGCACAGAGCAGAGATCATAGCACAGAGTCCAGAGACCAGAGCTCAGACAGAGCACAGGGCACATAGCACACAGCCCAGGGCACACAGCATAGACCATAGAGACCAGAGCACAGAGCACATGGCTCAGAGCATAGATCTAGAGTATAGAAACAGAATACACAGTCCACATACCAGAGCTCATAGCACAGAGCACAGAGACCAGAGCCAGAGCCCAGAGTGCAGAGTGCCTAGCACAGGGCACAGAGCCAGAGCACAGAATACAGAGTGCAGAGCCAGAGTCCAGAAACAAAGCACAGAGTACAGAGCCAAGAGTCAAGAGAGCACAGCTCAGAGACAGAGCACACAGCACAGAGCTGAGAGACCAGAGACCATAGCAGAGAGCACAGAGCCAGGAGCCCAGACCACAGAACACAGAACAGAGAGCACAGAGCCAGAGTCCACAGCACAAAGCAGAGAGCACAGAGACCACACCATGGAACACAGAGCACAGAGACCAGAGACTAGTGACCATAGCAGAGAGCCCACATCCCAGAGCACAGAGCACAGAGACCACACCATGGAACACAGAGCACAGAGACCAGAGACTAGTGACCATAGCAGAGAGCCCACATCCCAGAGCACAGAGCACAGAGCCCAGTGCACAGAGCCCAGAGCATAGATCCAGAGTACAGAGACAGAACTCAGAGCCCACATCCCAGAGCTCACAGCAGAGAGCACAGGGAACAGAGAGACAGCTGAGAGCCAGAGTCCAGTGCATAGATGGGAGAGCACAGAGCACAGAGTCAGAGCACAGTGCACAGTGCACAGAGACCAGACCCAGAGCCAGAGAAAGTGCCCAAAGCCAGAAACATGAGTACAGAGCCCAGAGCACAGAAAAAGCACAGAGAACAGAGCACAGTGACCACAGACCAGAGAACCATGCATAGAGCTCAAAGCTCAGAGCACAGAGCACAGAGCCAGAGCACAGAGACCAGAGCATAGAGCACAGAACCAGAGCACACAGCAGATCCCAGAGCACAGAGACAGAACACAGAGCCCAGAGCCTACAGTACAGAGAACAGAGCAAAGAGCCCAGTGCCCAGAGCAGTAATAAAGAGACAGAACACATAGCCCAGAGTCCAGAGCTCAGATCACAGAGTACAGAGACCACAGAACAGAGCACAGAGCACAGAGCACAGAACCCAGAGACCAGAGCTCAGAGACTAGAGCTCAGAGCTCAGATACCACTGGCCATACCATAGAGCACAGAGATCTGAGCACAGAGCTCAGATACCACAAAACATATCATAGAGCACAGAGACCAAAACACAGAGCAAAGAGTCTAGTGCCCAGAGCAATTGTAGTGAAACAGAACACAGAAACCAGAGCCCTGAGTACACAGCACAGAGTACAGAGCCCAGGGCACAAATGAACATGCCCAGAGCTGAGAGTACAAAGCCCAGAGCCCAGAGCACAGAGCCAGAGCCCAAAGACCAGAACTCAGAGACCGAGCACAGAGCACAGAGCCCAGTGCACAAATCAATGAGACCAGAACACAGAGTCCAGAGCCCAGAGTCCAGAGCCCAGAGACCAGAGCTCAGAAACAGAGCACAAAGCACAGAGACCACAGAACACAGCCCAGAGCACAGAGCACACAGCACAGAACACAGAGACCAGAGCACAGAGCACATATCTCAGAGCAGAGATCCAGAGTACAGAGACAGAAGACAGAGCACACATGCCAGAGCTCACAGCAGAGAGCACCGAGCACAGAGAGAGAACCCACAACACAGAGTACAGAGCACAGAGCAAACAGCCAGTGCCCAGAGACAGAGCACAGAGCACAGAGCCAGAAGCCAGAGCCAAGAGCACAGAGCACAGAGCACTGAGCCAGGATGCAGAGAACAGAGACAGAGTTCAGAGCCCAGACTCAGAGTATTGAGAGAGAGTGTGTAGAGCCAGAGCCCAGAGCACAGAACCCAGATTCCAGAGCCAGAGCACAGAGCACAGACCACAGATACCAGACCCAGTGTCAGAGACAGTGCCCAGAGCAAGAGCCCAAAGCACATAGCCCAGTGCACAAATCAATGACCCCAGAGCTGAGAGGACAGAGTCCAGATCACAGAGCACAATGCCAGAGCACAGTGCACAGAGCACAGAGTACAGAGCCAGAGCACACAGTCAGATCCCAAAGCACAAGCCAGGGCACAGAGCCAGAGCACTGTGCTCTGAGTCCAGGCCCTGGGCTCTGGATCTGTGCTCTGTCCTCTGTGCTCTGGGCTCTGTGTCTGTACTCTGATTCTGGCTCTGAGCTCTGTTTTCTGGGTTCTCTGTTCTGTCTCTGTACTCTGGCTCTTACAATGTGCTTGGTGCTCTGTGCTCTTGTCTCTGTGTTCTGTGCTCTGGCCTCTGGGCTGTGGGCTCTGTGCTCTGAGCTCTGAGCTCTGAGCTCTGTGCTCTATGCTCTAGTCTGTTGTCCCTGTGCTCTGTTCTCTGTGCTTTCTGTACTTGACTCTGTGCTCACGGCCGTGGCTTTGGGTACTTTCTCTGACTCTGGATCTGACTTCTGTGCTCTGGGCCCTGTGCTCTGACTCTGTGCTCTGTGCTCTGTTTTCTGCCCTCCGCACTCTGGGCTCTGGCTCTGGACTCTTGCTCTCTGCTCTCCTCTCTGTGCTCTGGCTCCATGCTCTGTGATCTGCATTCTACGCACTGGTCTCTGGTCTCTGTGTACTCTGCTGTGAGCCATGGGCCCTGGACTCTGTGTTCTGTCTCTGGATCTGGGCTCTATGCTCTATGCTCTGTGCTCTGAGCTCTGGGTACTGGTCTCTGTGATCTGTGCTCTTTGATCTGGATCTTCAGGGATCTGGGCTCTACGCTCTGTGCTCTGGGTTCTGGGCTCTGTGCTCTGTGCTCTGGGTTCTGTGGTCTGGGCTGTGGGCTCTGTGCTCTGTGCTCTGGTCTCTGTGATCCTGGCTCAGTGTTTTGTCTCTGTCCTCTGGGTCTTGGACCTAGGCTCTGGCTCTTTGCTCTTGCTCTTTTCTCTGTGCTCTGGTCTCTGTACTCTGTGCTCTGGGCTCTGTCTCTGAACTCTGGCCTCTGGGCTATATGCTCTCTGCTTTGTGCTCTGAGCTGAGATCTGTGCTCCGTTCTCTAGTCTGGGGTCACTGTGCTCTGTTCTCTGTGCTGTTTCCATGATCTGAACTCTGTGCTCCTTACTCTGCTTTGGGCACGTTTTCTGGCTCTGGGTCTGACTCTGGGTCTGTGCTCCGGGCTCTGTGCTTTGTTGTATGGTATGTGGTCTCTGAGTCTGTGCACTGTGCTCTCTCTGAGCTTTGGTCTCTGTGCTCTGTGCTCTGGAACTTCACTCTGCGCTCTGTGCTCTGCACTGTGCGTTTTGTGCTCCGTCTCTGGATTCTGCACTCTGTGCTCATTCTCTGTGCTCTGGCAGTGTCCTCTGTACTCTGTGCTCTGGGTTCTACACTATGTTCTCTGTGCTCTGGCTCTGTGTTCTGTCTCTGGGCCCTGGTTCTGTGCTCTGGCTCTGGGCTCTGGCTCTGGGCTCTGGCTCTGTGCTCTGTGCTCTGAGCTCTTTGCTCCGGGCTCTGTGCTCTGTGCTTTGGACACTGGCTCTGTGTTCTGTAATCTCTGTTCAGTGCTCTGATCTCCATGACTTAGCTCTCTGCTCTGTGCTTTGAGCTCTGGGCTCTAGCTCTGCTCTGGCTCTGGGCTGTGGCCTTATGCTCTGTGCTCTGGACTCTCTGCTCTGGTCTGTGAGCTCTGTCCTCTATGCTCTTGTTTCTGGGCTCTGGTTCTGTGCTCTGTGTTCTGTGCTCTGCACTCTGAGCTCAGACTCTGTGCTCTGGCTGTGTCCTTTGTTCTCTGTGCTCTGGCTCTGTTTTCTGGACTGTGTGTCTGGGATCTATGCTCTGTGCTCTGTGCCCTGTGCTTTGTGTTCTGTGCTCTGTTCTGTATCTGTGATCTGATTCTCTACCCTGTGCTCTGTACTCTGGGTTATGGCTCTGTGTTCTCTCTATATACTCTGCCTTTGTCTCTGAGCTTTGGTTGTGGGCTCTGGGCTCTCTGTGTTTTGTGCTCTGGTCTCTGTGCTCTGGCTGTGTCTTCTACTATGATCTGTGCTCAGTGCTCTGCACTGTGAGTTTTGTGCTCTGGCTCTTGTCTCTGTGCTCTGTGCTCAGTTTCTGTGCTCTGGCAGTGTCCTCTGTGCTCTGTGCTCTGGGCTGGGTGCTCTGTGCTCTCCAATATGTGGTCTGTGCTCTGTCTCTGGCTGTGTCCTCTGTGCTCTGTGATCTGTGCTCTCTGCTCTGCATTGTGAGATTTGTACTCTGACTCTGTGCTCTGGCTCTGTGCTCTGGCTCTGTCTTTGAGCTCTGGGCTCTGAGCTCTGTATTCTATCTCTGTATTTCTGTTCTCTGCGCTCTGTGCTCTGCACTATGTGCTCTGTACTCTGGCTGTGGACTCTGGCTCTTTGCTCTGGCTCTGGCTCTGAATTCTGGTCTCTGGACTCTAGGCTCTGTTCTCTGTGCTCTCTGCTCAGTGTTCTGGGTTCTGGGCTCTGTGTTCTGTCTCTGTACTCTGGGTCTGGGCTCTGGGCTCTATGCTCTGTGCTCTGTGCTCTGAGCACTGTGCTCTGTGCTCTGGTGTTCAGTCTCTGTGCTCTGGGATCTGTGCTATGTGTTCTTTTCTCTGTTCACTGTGCTCTGTACTCTGTGCACTGGACTCTGGCTCCATACTCTGTGCTCTGTTCTCTGGACTCTGAGCACTGTGCTCTGTGCTCTGGTGTTCGGTCTCTGTGCTCTGGCTCTGTGCTTTGTGCTCTCTGCTCTGGGCTGTGTACTCTGGGCTTTGGCTCTAGGCTCTGTCTCAATACTCTGGGTTTGGCCTCTTAAATCTGTCTTTGTTCTCTGGGTCCTGATTCTGTGCTCTGTGCTCTGAGTTCTGCACTCTGCACTCTGGGCTATGGATCTGGGCTCTGTCTCTGTTCTCTGTGCCCTCTGCTGTGATCCTGGAATATGGGCTCTGTGTTCTCCCTCTGGACTCTGGATCAATGCTCTGGGCTCTGTGCACTGTCTTCTGTGCTCTGGGCTCTGGGCTCTGTCCTCTGTCCTATGGTCTCTGGTCTCTGAGCTCTGTGCTCTGTGCACTGTCTCTGAGCTCTGCTGTCTGGGCTCTGTGCTCTGTGCTCTGCGTTCTGTGCTCTGGGATGTGTGCATGGTGTTCTGTTCTCTGTACTCTGTGCTCTGGGCTCTGGCTCTGTGCTGTGCACATGCTGCTCTGGGCTTTGGGCACTGTCCTCTGTGCTCTGAGCTGTGTGTTGTGTTCTCTGTGCTCTCTGCTCTATGCTCTGGCCTCAGAGCAAAAGCCCAGTACCAGAGCACAGAGCACAGAGCCCAGACCCAGTGTCAGACACCATGCTCAGAGCAAGAGGCCGGAGCACAGAGCCCAGAGCCTAGAGCCCAGAGCCCAGAGTATAGAGCTCAGAGAAAGAGCACACCTCACAGAGCACAGAGACCAGAGACCATAGCACAGAGTACAGAGCTCATACCACAAAGCAGAGAGCATAGAGCCAGAGCCACAAACCAGAGCAGAGAGACCAGAGCACTGAGCACAGAGACAGAGCCAAGAGCACAGAGACCACAGCACAAAGCAAAGAGCCCAGTGCCCAGAGCAATTGTAGAAAGACAGAACACAGAGACCAGATCCTAGAGCTCAGAGCACAGAGCACAGAGACCACAGTGCAGAGCCCAAGCACAGAGCTGAGTCCAGAGCCCAGAGTCCAGAGTCAGACATAGTGCCCAGAGCAAGAGACCAAAGCACAGAGTACAGTGTCCAGAGCCCAGAGCCCAGAGTACAGAGTTCAGAGAAAGAGTACACCTCACAGAGCACAGAGACCAGAGATCATAGCAGAGAGTACAGAGCCCATAGCATGGAGTAGAGAGCACAGAGCCAGAGCCACAACCCAGAGCAGGGAGACCAGAGCACCTAGCACAGAGTCAGAAGCCAGAGCACAGAGACAGAGCACACAGCCAGATCCCATAGCACAGACCCAGAGTACAGAGACAGAACACAGAGCCCAGGGCTAGAGTACAGAGAACAGAGCACAGAGACCAGAGCACAAAGTAGAGAGCCCAGTGCCCAAAGCAAATGTAGAGAAACAGAACACAGAGACCAGAGCCCAGAGCACAGAGCCCAGAGCCCAGATACCAGAGCTCAGAGACAGAGCACAGAGAACAGAGAACAGAGCAGAGAGCACAGAGCCCAGTGCACAAATCAATGAGCCCAGAGCACAGAGCCCAGAGGACAGAGACCAGAGCATATAGAACAGAGCTCAGAGATAGAGAACAGAGCACAGATCTCAGAGACTGTAGAGGATAGCACAGAGCACAGAGTCCAGAACACACAGCAGACCTTAGAGACCAGAGCACAGAGCACATAGCTTAGAGCATAGATCCAGAGTACAGAGACAGAAGACAGAGACCAAATCACACAGTTCATAGCAGAGAAGACAGATAACAGAGAGAGAGACCAGAGTGCAGAGTGCAGAGAACAGAAAACAGAGCCAGAGTACAGAACACAGTGTTGTGCCCAAAGGCTTGAGACCCCACAAGGACCACCAGAGACCACGATCAATGCAAGCAGCAAAGAGTCATTTATTAGCGAGTTCGAACCCGGTCCTCTGCGTCCTTAATCAACGATGCTAGGAGAGAGGCCCCGAGCCCTCGTCAGCAGGGTTTTTATAAGGAAAAGCAAGCAGTTTTACAGTGTTCTTCTAATTGGCTAACATTCGAACAGCTAAACCTCCCCTGGTTGGGTCCGGTCAATCTATTTGATTTTCGTTGGGTCCGGCCAGAACTGGACGGTCCTAGAGGAAGAAGGGAGGAGGGAAGGGGTGAACTATTCAGGAGCTGAGTCGGGGCTAGGCCCTGCTCTCGTCCTTGACGGATAAGGTCTCCAGGCAACTGCACATTCCTCGGACAAATATCTCTTAACAACCTTGGTAAGCACAGGGGCCCAGCAGTCCTGTTTGTCCTTGAGACAGTTAGCAGCACAGATACCACCCTGCTCTCAATATCCCCCCTTTCCAAGAACATTTAGAGAGCCAATCTTGGGTATCTACTGTTCTAATTCTTGCTGCTTAATGGGCTGATATTGGGCCTTTAGCACCATTAGCTGTACTGTATTTATTTTATCTTTAACAAAAGCAATTAACTTATTGATTATACAAGGTCCTATAGTTAAAGCTAGTAACAGCAATATTAGGGGTCCCACTGTAGTGGGCACCAGAGTAGTTAACCAAGGGGAAAAAATTGAACCAGGATTCAAACCAGTTCTGACTAGTTTCCCATTCTTTCTTTCTGTTTGTTAGTCCTTCTCTGACTTTTGCCATGGATTCCCTCACTACTCCAGAATGATTAGCATAAAACCAACATTTTTCTCCCAGAGCTGCGCATAGACCTCCTTGCTTACAGTCTTTAAAGTCAGGTAAATTTGGTAATTAATGAGCTCCGGAGATCCTTGACATTTTATTCTTCCAGGAGCAGTCTCCAACTTCCAAAGGCGATGGCTTCATGGCTTCATTTCCTCAAATTGACCCGACTCCCTATTTCTACACTAACTACCTGTCCTTATTCCGACTTCATTTACCCCTCTAATACTAGGAACTCCTTCACTGCTGTAGGGAAAATGGGCGATGACCAATCTGACTTCTTCGAGCTGGAAGTGGGCAGCGTGGGGCAAGCAGTGTGGAGTTCCCTTTTTCCATGACCCTCCTCTGCAGCAGATGCACTGAGCGATTCTCATCCTCTAGTCTCAACAATCTCCTTGATCAGGAGGTTGTGTGACCCAGAGTTGCAGCAGCGCTCCTTAGAGAAGTCCTCTTATTCCCTGGGTTCAGGCTGACTTTGAGGGCAAGATACTGGTTTTTTTTTTTTTTTTCTTGGCCTCTGTATTTAATTCCAATTTCTAAGTTTGATCTTAATCATCCAGCAAGCCAGTCTCACCAGTCATACAGTAAGTGTACTGGGCTTTAACTTTAATGTCCATAACTTTACAGTCATTTACCCTTTTATTAAAGTACTACCACATACTATCTGTTTTGAAGGTGATGGCCTATTATCACAAGTTACCTAGATTGTATGTTCTGGAAGCAGCTACTTCTGCAAAATAGTAACAGGCAACAGTTTTACAAAATGAAATTAGCAAGAGTAAAAACATATTTAGCTTGTATAATAGTTATCTTGAATTTTGGCTGAGTTCTACATTATATACCCTGTTTGAGATCACAGTAATCTTTACAACAAACATCAAACTTTTGAGTACAACTTTAAATGAGTTAAAGTCTGGCTTACTTTGGAGTCATTCTAACATGTAGCAGGGTGAGGCAGAGCCTTATCTCAGGTAAGGCAGGGCTCTTCACAAGTCTTAAGTAAAATGTTCTAATCCTAAAACTAATTTTTGCCCCTTTGTCATGACCAGCATGACCAAATTTTCAAGTTCAGTGAGGGTCAAAGGAGTATTAGAAAATAAAGGTTTATAAACACAGATTTTGAAGATTAAACTGAGATCAGATGGAACTCTGTTCTCTGATGGAAATGCAGATCTAAAGAGTTATGTTAGCAACATTTATACATGTCTTATTATTAAGTTAAAGACTATGTAAGCATTATTCTTTGTTTTCAGGAGAGTTACAGAGACTAGACCATCTACATAACTTTTTCCCACAACTGCAAAGTGCAATGTTAGGAACTCTGTGTAGCTCTCAAAGAAGTCCACTGTCCAAAGTTACTGTAAGGTGGGCAGGAACTAGAGAAGGGAACTGATGAAACACTGGTTATCTAGCAAAACAATTTCTTTCTGCCCAAGAGCTGTGTGCCTGATATCAATGTAAGAGCTGATAGGACTCCTGTACAGAGCCTCCCCAGGGAGGCTACTGCCACAGCAGTTAGGCATCTTGTGCTCCTACACAGGAACACTCCCAGGCACTAGGCATGCTACAGTCATGAAGTCAGGGACCCCAATCTCAGTCATTGTTGTCCCATTTTTGCTATTGTGCATTATACTCTTTCTTAAATGTCATTTTAAGAAGTTTACATATATTGATTTCTGAGTCCCTATGAATATTAGTTAACACAGTCTAACATTATATCCAGAACAGGAATCAATCAAAGAAAGGCTGAGAGAGCTTTTAACTTTTCTTTTGTGTAGCAAAGTGCTTTCACCTTCTACAATATGAACCTTTAAACAAATCAGGCTGTCACTAACTCTTAGATATACATTTACATTTAAATTTTTATCTCAGTGAAATAAGTAACCAATTTTACATATACCTTACTGATAATATGTCCCATAATAGAACATTAAATGATAGAAATAAATCCCCAATAAAATTTACTCTTTAAGTTTAATATTACCAGTACAGACAAGTTTATTTTGGAGAATAGCAGCTTGACAAATTTCCTGCTTTAAAAACTTGTATACCTGGAAAATATGAATACATTTAATATACAAGGAGTGATCATTTTACAGTTACCTTGACACTTTAATCTTACTAAATTTAGTTTTTAAAGAAAAATTTAGACTCTGTAACATAGTACAATACTCTTAACAGTTGTTTAACCATAATTGTATAAACCCCAATTTTTAAGACTAATTGTTTTAAAAAATAAAACTTAATAGACACAAAGTTAAGAGTAAATTAGTGTTTCTAAGAAATCCTTGTTATTTTACCATATATTTTAAACTTTGGCTTATATCAGAACATTAGTATTTCACCTTAGGAAAAATCTTAAATAGCTTTAGCTGTCTCACATACACACAACCAACTTAGTTACACACAGACTTGTTGAAACTTGCCCTTTACTTACACACAGACTTTCTTAGCACTTACTTAGACCCTCATGTATTCCATCACACAGGCACTTTCTTACCCAGAAACATTTTCTTTTCCTTTTTATTAAATATATTTCCAAACCCAGAACCTTTTATTCTCTCTTTCCTACCTGTTGACCCCTTTCTGTTCACATTCTGAAACAACTCTAACTGAAACACAGTGAAAGGGGAGATGGTAGCTCTAAATCCAAGTCTAAGAGCTCCTTGGAGCTTTGCAGAACTGGAGGGGGAGCAGGGGGAAGTGGTAAGGGAGCAGATGGAACACTCACTCTCTGAGTTGAGGTTTTATCTGTTAGAACATAACTCTTAATAACCTTGTTTTTAGTAATGACACAAAGCAATTTTAAACTCTTTTTAATTTACCAACCTATGAAAACACCAATAATGTTTAAGTATGATACCCCATGGAATTTGAGGAGTTAAGAGTACCTGATGTTATTTAACAATGAGCATTTTAATTTTGCAAATTAATCAAATGTCACCAACATACACATTTGAGTAATCCCATACATGTTAACTCTAATTCTCCTATTCTGTAAAAACCAAGAAAGCAGGCAGGTGTCCTGAACAGTATTTGCTGTCTCTTTCCTGTTGAGGAAAAGTCCTAGAAACAATTGATATTAGACATTGTTTAACATTAACATTTCATTAGTTTGACCACCTGGAGACTTGCAAGTTATTTCTAAAGATATTTTACTTTTATTAGTTTACCCAATTTAAATTGAACCTTTTAAATCACGTGAATAAAAGTATTTGGATCCATTTTTAAATTTTAATTTTAGGAGCGCTCAGTTTTGATGCAGATAAGACATAACACCAGACAGTACGACATACAAATAACACAAAATCAAAGGCCTTGTAATTTATAGGTGAATCTCCATTGCAATGTAACAGATGTTCAAAAACTTTAGTTGAATAAAAAATAGAACTGATCAAAAAGAAAAAAAAAATCATTAACCTAGGTATGCAAGATCAAAATTATGAGCTCAAAAATACAGCATTAAAGAAAAACAAAACAAAACAAGAATCCTGGAAAATGAATTAGTTCTGTGTAGCAACCCAGAAGTTTAAAACAGACACCCTTTTGTTTTCTTTTTCTTATCTTCAGGTTACCCCCCTTTCCCGCTGAGACTGCTGCAGTCTACATTCCAATGCAGGCTTCAGCAAGGCCAGGCAGGGGGGAGGGAGGATCACCCAGGACTTTTTTTAACCCTTTTTTTTTCTGGTTGAGAAATCAGGTTAGGGTTGAATGCAGAAAATCACAAACATTATTTCTTACTACTTTTGAGGAATGGAGCTGCTGAGCTCTCTGCCTAGGGGGATTGGAGTAAATAAATCTCTCAGGAACAAGGAGAAGGACTGCAAAGTACCCTGCAATGAGTATCCCTAAGCCTAAGATTGGATTAACACAATGAAGAATTTAATAGAAGGCAAGAGTAAAGACCATATAGTACAATACACAAACAGACAGACACATAGCATGCTAAATCAAAAATTGGCTAGCTGGTATTTTGTAGTTTCCCAGGTGCCACACAAAGCCCAAATGGGACAAAGAGTTAACCAGATGCGGCCAGTCGTCCGAATGCAATACTGAAGCTGCTCAGAAGCAGCGCAGACTCTGCTCAGAAGTGACAAATTCACCCAGAATGCAGCACAAACTGCTCAGAGTGCAGCACAAGCTGCTCAGAAGTGACAAATTCACCCAGAATGCAGCACAAACTGCTCAGATTGCAGCACAAGCTGCTCAGAAGTGACAAGAATGTTACCAGATGCGACGAATCGCCAGAATGCAGCACCCGCTGCTCAGATGTGACAATAATGTCACCAGATGCGACGAATCGCCAGAATGCAGCACCCGCTGCTCAGATGTGACAATAATGTCACCAGATGCGACGAATCGCCAGAATGCAGCACCCGCTGCTCAGATGTGACAATAATGTCACCAGATGTGACGAATCGCCAGAATGCAACACCCGCTGCTCAGATGTGACAATAATGTCACCAGATGTGACGAATCGCCAGAATGCTGCACCCGCTGCTCAGATGTGACAATAATGTCACCAGATGCGACGAATCACCAGAATGCAGCACCCGCTGCTCAGATGTGACAATAATGTTACCAGATGCGACGAATCGCCAGAATGCAGCACCCGCTGCTCAGATGTGACAAATGTCACCAGATGGGTCGAGGGGACGTCTCCCGAGACCCTGCTGGGGTCCTATAGCGCATCCGCCAGGACTGTGCCAGCCCAGAACCAGAGCCTGCAGGCAATTCAGACCAGAAAACACACGGCAATGCCTTACTCACCGGTGGAAGATGTCACTTATGACTCTATGATCAGGTGTCTGGGTGGGCTTGGGGATCCTGGACGAGCCCCCATATGTTGTGCCCAAAGGCTTGAGACCCCACAAGGACCACCAGAGACCACGATCAATGCAAGCAGCAAAGAGTCATTTATTAGCGAGTTCGAACCCGGTCCTCTGCGTCCTTAATCAACGATGCTAGGAGAGAGGCCCCGAGCCCTCGTCAGCAGGGTTTTTATAAGGAAAAGCAAGCAGTTTTACAGTGTTCTTCTAATTGGCTAACATTCGAACAGCTAAACCTCCCCTGGTTGGGTCCGGTCAATCTATTTGATTTTCGTTGGGTCCGGCCAGAACTGGACGGTCCTAGAGGAAGAAGGGAGGAGGGAAGGGGTGAACTATTCAGGAGCTGAGTCGGGGCTAGGCCCTGCTCTCGTCCTTGACGGATAAGGTCTCCAGGCAACTGCACATTCCTCGGACAAATATCTCTTAACAACCTTGGTAAGCACAGGGGCCCAGCAGTCCTGTTTGTCCTTGAGACAGTTAGCAGCACAGATACTACCCTGCTCTCAACAACAGAGCAGAAAGTCAGTGCCCAGACACAAAGCACAGAGCACCGAGCACTGAGACAGGATGCAGAGAACACAGACAGAGTTCAGAACCCAGTCCCAGAGTATTGAGAGAGAGTGTAGAGAGAGATCCCAGAGCACAGAGCCCAGAGTACAGAGCACAGAGAATAGAGCTACAGCACAGTGCATAGAGCACAGAGCCAAGACCCAGAATCAGAGACAGTGCCCAAAGCAAGAGCCCAGAGCCCAGAGCACAGAGCACAGAAAAAAGCAAAAGCCCCTAGCCAGAGCCCAGAGTTCAGAGTGCAGAGCACATAGCACAGAGCCCTGAGCAGGGATGCAGAGAAAAGAGACAGAGTTCAGAGCCCAGACACAGAGTATTGAGACAGAGCTAGAGCCAGAGCCCAGAGTACACAGTCCAGAGCACAGAGCACAGAGCCAGAGCACAGTGCACAGGGTGCAGAGCACAGTGCACAGAGTGCAGAGCACAAAGCACAGAGCACAGAGGACAAAACAGAGCACAATGCCCAGAGCCCAGAGCACATTGCCCAGAGCCCAGAGCTCAGAGCACAGAGCACAGTGCACAGAGCCAGAGCATAGAGCATAGTGTGCAGAACACAGTGACCAGACCCTAGAGCACAGAGCACAGAGCACACAACATACAGCACAGAGCACATAGCTCAGTGCACAAATCATGGAGCCCAGAGCCCAGAGTACAGAGCCCAGAGCACAGAGCACAGAGCTAGAGCACAGAGACCAGAGAACTGAGTACAGGGCCAGAGCACACAGTCAGATCCCAGAGCACAGACTCAGAGTACAGGGACAGAACACAGAGCACAGAGCACAAACACAGAAACCAGAGCAGAGTACAGAGACCATGGCACAGAGCCCAGAACAGAGAGCACAGAGACCAGTGACCAGAGTTCAGAGCACAGAGCACATAGCCCAGTGCACAATTAAAAGAGCCCAGAGAACAGAGACCAGATTTCAGAGACAGAGCACAGAGCATATAACTCAGAACATAGATCCAGAGTACAGAGAAACCGAGCCCAATTCCCAGAACTCACAGCACAGAGCACAGAGAACAGAGAGAGAGCCAAGAACACAGTGTAGAGCACAGAGAACAGAGCCAGAGAACAGAACACAGAGCACAGAGATCATAGCACAGAGCACAGAGACCACAACACAGAACCCAGAGCCCAGAACCCAGAGCACAGAGAGCAGAACACAGAGTACAGGGCACAGAGCAAGAGCCCAGAGCCTGAGCCCAGATCACAGAGTGGAGAGTGCGGAGCACAGAGTACAGAGCCAGAAGACAGTGCACAGTGCACAGAGGGCAGACCCAGAGACAGAGAAAGTGCCCAATGCCAGAGCCATGAGCACACAGCACAGAGCTCAGAGCAAAGCCCAGAGTTGAGAGTACAGAATAGATCAGAGAATAATAACACAGAGACCAGAGCACAGATCACAACCAGGGCACAGAACCCAGTGCCCAGAGCCCAGAGCCAAGAGCACACAGAACAGAGCTCAGACACAGAGCACAGATCAAGAGCCCATAACCCAGACCCAGAGCTCCATGCCCTGGCCCTGGGCTCTGGATCTCTGCTCTGTCCTCTGTGCTCTGGCCTCTGGTCACTGGACTCTGGGCTCTGGGCTCTGTGTTCTGTGCAGTGTGTTCTGGGCTTTGGCCTCTGAGCTCTGGGCTCTGTGCTCTGAGCTCTAAGCTCTGTGCTCTGTGCTCTGTGCTCTGGTCTGTGGTCACTGTGTTCTGTTCTCTGTGCTGTTTCTGTGCTCTGGGCTCTGTGCTCACAGCTCTGGCTTTGGGCACTTTCTCTGACTTTGGGTCTGACCTCTGTTCTCTGTGTACTGTGCTCTGAATCTGTGCTTTGTGCTCTGATTTCTATACTCTGTATGCTGGACTCTGGCTCTGGGCTCTCTCTCTGTTCTCTGTGATCTCTGCTTTGAGTTCTGGGATGTGGGCCCTGAGTTCTTCTCTGTACTCTGATTCTATGCTCTGAGCTATGTGCTGTCTGCTGTGGTCTCTGTGCTCTGTGTTCTGTGCTCTCTCTGAGCTCTGGTCTCTGGGCTCTGTACTCTGGCTCTGTGCACTCCACTATGTGCTCTGTGCTCTGCACTGGGAAATTTGTGCTCTGGCTCTGAATTTTGTGCTCTGTGCTTATTCTCTATACTCTGGCAGTGTCCTCTGCACTCTGTGCTCTTTGTTCTGTGCTATGTGCTCTGTGCTACACACTATGTGCCCTGTGCTCTGGATCTGGACTCTGGCTCTGTGTTCTTTCTCTGGGCTCTGGTTCTGTGCTCTGGCTCTGGTCTCTGGCTCTGTGCTCTGTACTCTGTGTTCTATATCTGTACTCTGCTCTGGGCTCTGGACTTTGCGCTCTGTGCTCTCTGCTCTGAGTTCTGGGCTCTGTGTTCTGTGTTCTGTCTGTATTCTGGATCTGAGATCTATGCTTTATCCTCTGTGCTCTGTTCTCTATGCTCTGTTCTCTGTGCTCTGATCTTTGGCCACTGTTCTCTGTGCTCTGGGCCTTGACTCTGGGATGTGACCTTGTGCTCTGTGCTCTGGACTCTCTCCACTGGGCTCTGGGCTCTGTGCTATGTGCTGTGGTCTCTGTGCTCTGGTCTCTGCACTTTGTGTTCTGGGATTGGTGCTCTTGTGCACTTGCTCTGTCCTGAGCGCTGTGTTCTGTGCTCGGGCTCTGTGCTCTGTGGTCTGCACTCTGTGCTCTGGGCTCTGGCTCTGGGCTCTGTCTCTGTGCTCTGTGCCTTGTGCTCTGCACTCTGTGCTCTGGCTATGTGCTCTGGGCTCTGGCTATGTTTTCTGTGCTCTGTACTCTAGTCTGGACTCTGTTCTCTGTCTCTGTAGTCTTGGTCTGGGCTCTGTGCTCTTTGCTCTGTGCTCTGTGGTCTGGCTCTGTGCTCTCTGCTCTGGTTTCTGTGCTCTGGCTGTGTCCTGTATGCTCTGTGCTCTGCGCTCTCTACTCTTGCTCTGTGCTCTGCAATGTGTGTCAGGTTACCGGCTCTGAGCTCTGTTTCTCTGCACAATTGCTGTGCTCTGTGCTTGGGCCTCTGTGCTCTGGACTCTATGCTCAGGCTCTGTGCTCTGGGTGAGTCCTCTGTGCTGTGTGCTCTGGCTCTGTGCTCTGGTCTGTGAGTCTGCAACTTGTGCTCTGGCTCTGTGGTCTGTGGTCTGTGCTCTGATCTCTCTGACCTGGCTTCCTTCTATGTGCTCTGTGCTCTGGGATCTGGCTCTGTGCTCTGTCTCTGTACTTTGGCTTTGTCTCTGATCTCTGTTCTCTGGGCTCTGTATTTTATCTCTGTACTCTGTTCTACACTCTGTGTTCTGTACTATGTGCTTCATAATCTGGCCTTGGGCTCTGGATCTGTACGCTGGCTGTGGGCTTTGTGCTCTCTGCTCTGGGCTGTGTGCTCTGGGCTTTGGCTTTAGGCTCTGTATCAATACTCTCAGTCTGGGCTCTTAACTCTGTCTTTTTTCTCTGGATACTGACTCTGTGCTCTGTGCTTTGTGTTCTGCCCTCTGCACTTTGGGCTCTGCCTCTGGACTCTAGTTCTATGCTCTGGCTCTGGCTTCTGGCTCTGTGCTCTGGCTCTGTTCTCTGTTCTCTGTTCTCTGAGCTCTGTGCTCTGTGCTCTGTGCTCTGTGTACTGTGTTCTGGGATCTGGACTCTGTGCTCTGTGCTCTGGGCTCTGGGCACTGGTTCTGTGTTCTGTGATCTCTACTCAGTGCTCTGATCTCTGTGACCTGGCTCTCTGCCTTGTTATCTGCGCTCTGAACTCTGGCTCTGTGCTCTGTGCTCTGGCTCTGTGATCTGTGCTCTGTGCTTTGCACTCTCAGCTCTGGCTCTGTGCTCTGCACTGAGTCTGGGTTCTAGCTCTGGGCTCTGGTACTCTGCTCTGTCGCTGTGCTCTGAGCTCTGGTCTCTGTGCTCTGCACTCTGTGTTCAGGCTCAGTGATCTGGCTGTGTCCTCTGTGCTCTGTACTCTGATCTCTGTGATCTGATTCTCTGCTCTGTACACTGTGCTCAGGGCTCTGGCTCTGAGCTCTGTCTCTGTACTCTTGCTTTGTCTCTGAATTCTGGGCTCTGGGCTCTGTGTTGTATCTCTGTACTGTGGGTCTGGGCTCTGGGTTCTGTGCTTTGTGCTCTGGTCTCTGTACTCTGGCTGTGTCCTCTGTGCTCTTTGATCTGCGCTCTTTGCTCTGCTCTGTGAGATTTGTGCTCTGACTCTGTGCTCTGACTCTGTCTTTGAGCTCTGGGCTCTGAGCTCTGTATTCTATCTCTGTACTGTGTTCTGTGCTCTGTGCTCTGTACTATGCACGCTGTACTCTGACTCTGGGCTCTGACTCTGTGTTCTGACTATGCACTGTTTGCTGTTTGCTCTAGCTCTGTCTCTAGCGCTGGCTGTTTGCTCTAGCTCTGGCTCTGAATTCTGGGTTCTGGGTTCTGTTCTCTGTGCTCTCTACTCAGGGTTCTGGGTTCTGGGCTCTGTGTTCTGTCTCTGTAATCTGGGTCTGGGCTCTGGGCTCTGTGCTCTATGCTCTGTTCTCTGGACTCTGAGCACTGTGCTCTGTGCTCTGTACTCTGAGCTCTGGACTCTGGTGTCTGTGCTCTGTGCTCTGTTATCTGTGCTATGTGCTGTTTTCTCTGTTCGCTGTGCTCTGCACTCTGTGCACTGGGCTCTGGCTCTATACTCTGTGCTCTGTTCTCTGGGCTCTGAGCACTGTTCTCTGTGCTCTGGTGTTCGATCTCTGTGCTCTGTCTCTGTTCTTTGTGCTCTCTCTCTGGGCTGTCTTCTCTGTGCTTTGACTCTAGGCTCAGATTCAGTACTCTGGGTCTGTGCTCTGAACTATGTCTTTGTTCTCTGGTCCTGACTCTTTACTCTGTGCTGTGTGTTCTGCACACTGGGCTCTGGGTTCTGGCTCTGGACTGTCTTTGTTCTCTGTGCTCTGTGCTGTGAGCCTTGGATGCAGGTTCTGTGTTCTCTCTCTGCTCTCTGGATCAATGCTCTCTGCTCTCTTCTCTGTGCTCTGAGCTCTGTTCTCTGGTCTCTGTGCTCTGTGCTATGGTCTCTGGTCTCTGAGATCTGTGCTCTTTTCACTATCTCTAAGCTCTGATCTCTGGGCTCTGTGCTCTTTGCTCTGAGCTCTGCTCTCTGGGCTGTGCGTGTGGTGATCCATCATCTGTACTCTGTGTCCCGGGCTCTCACTCTGTACACTGCGCATTGTGCTCTGGGCTATGTGCACTGTCCTCTGTGCTCTGGGCTATGGGCACTGTCCTCTGTGCTCTGTGCTCTCTGCTCTGGACTAAGAGCAGGAACTTAGAGTCAGAGCCAAGAACACAGAGCCCAGAGCACAGAGCCCAGAACACACAGCACAGAGCACAGAGCTCAGTGCAAAATTAAAGGAGACCAGAACCGAGATTACAGACCAGAGCCCAGAGCACAAACACAGAGCACAAGGCACAGAGTGCAGAGCACAGTGACCAAAGGTCAGAGACAGAGCACAAAGCCTAGAGCACACAGCAGAGAGCACAGGGCACTGTCAACAAATCAGCAAGCCCAGAGTCAAGAATACAGAGCTCAGAGCCTGAGAACAGAGCCAGAATACAGAGACCAGACCACAGAGCAAAGAACCCAGTGCCCAGAGCAAGTGTAGAGAGACAGAACACAGAGACCAGAGCCCAGAGCACACAGAACAGAGCACAGAGCCCAGTACAAAAATCAATGATCCCAGAGTTGAGAGTACAGAACTCAGAGCCCTGAGCACAGATCCAGAGCACAGAGTCCAGAGCACAGATCACAGAGCCAGAGCCCACAGTCAGATCCCAGAGCACAGAGACAGAACACAGAGCCCAGAACCTACAGTACAGAGCACAGAGCACACAGAACAGAGCACAGATCCAAATGCACAAATCAAAGAGCCCAGAGAAGAAAGTACAGAGCTCAGAGTCCTGAGCACAGATGCAGAGCCCAGAGCACAGAGCAGAGTGCACAGAGCCAGAGCACACAGCCAGATCCCAGAGCACAGAGACAGAACACAGAACACAGGCCCAGAGCCTACAGTACAGAGCACAGATCACAGAGACCAGAGACCACAGCACAGAGGAAAATGTCCAGTGCCCAGAGAAATTGTAGAGAGACAGAACAAGAGACCAGATCCCAGAGCTCAGACCATAGAGCACACAGACCTTAGCACAGAAGACATAGCACAGAGAACAGAGCCTAATGCACAAATCAATGAGCCCAGAACACAGAGCCTAGAGCACCGAGCCAAGAGCTCACAGACAGAACTCAGAGTCAGAGCACAGAGCTCAGAGACCACAGATCATAGCCCAGAGCCCAGAGCCAGAGCCCAGAGCACACAGCACAGAAAATAGAGAACAGAGCACAGAGCACATATCTCAGAGCAGAGATCCAGAGTACAGAGACAGAAGACAGAGCCCACATGCCAGAGCTCACAGCAGAGAGCACCAAGCACAGAGAGAGAACCCAGAGCACAGAGTGCAGAACACAGAGCACAGAGCCAGAGCACCGAACACAGAGCAGAGAGTCAGTGCCCAGACACAGAGCACAGAGCACAGAGCACAGGGCACCAAGCCAGGATGCAGAGAACAGAGACAGAGTTCAGAGGTCAGACCCAGAGTATTGAGAGAGAGCATAGAGCTGGAGCCAGAGCCCATAGCCCATAGCCCAGAGCACAGAGAACAGAGTCAGAGCATAGAGCACAGAGCACAGAGACCAGACCCAGATTCAGAGACAGTACCCAGAGCAAGAACCCAGAGCAAGAACCCAAACACATAGCCCAGTGCACATATCAACGAACCCAGAGACGAGAGGACAGAGTCTAGAGCCCAGAGCACAGAGCCAGAACACAGAGCATAGAGCCAGAGCACACAACCTGATCCCAAAGTATAAGCCAGAGCACTGATACAGAGCATTGTGCTTTGGGACCTGGTCCTTGTCTCTGTCTCTGTACTCTGGCTATGGCTCTGAGCTCTGTGCTCTTGACTCTGTGTTCTGAGTCTGTACTCTGGCTCTGACTCTGTGCTTGGTGCTCTGTGCTCTGTGCACTGTGTTCTGTGCTCGGGCTTCTGGGCTCTGTGCTCTGGCTGTATGCTCTGTGCTCTGCACTCTGCATACTGGGCTCAGGCTCTGGGCTCTCTGTTCACTGAACTCTCTGCTTTGAGCTCTGAGTTGTGGGGTTTGAGTTCTGTCTCTGTACCCTGGATATATGCTCTGAGCTATGTGTTCTCTGCTCTGGGCCCTGTGCTCTGTGCTCTGGGCCCTGTGCTCTGGGCTCTGTGCACTATGGTATGGTCTGTGGTTTCTGAGTCTCTGCTCTGTGCTCTCTCTGAACTCTGGTCTCTGGGTTCTGCTCTCTGGCTCTGTGCTCTGTGCTCTGTGCTCTGTGCTCTGTGCTCTGTGTTCTTTGCTGTGTGCTCAGGGCTCTAGCTTTGGGCAGTTTCTCTGACTCCGGGTCTGACCTCTGTACTCTCTGCACTGTACTCTGACTCTGTGCTCTGTGCTCTGTGTTCTGTTTTCCACGCTCTGGGCTCTGGCTCTGAGCTCCTGCACTCTGCTCTGTACACTGTGCTATGGCACTGGGTTCTGCCCTGTCCTCTCTGATCTGGACTCTCTGCTCTGAGCTCTGGGCATTGTGCTCTGACTCTGTGATCTGTGCTCTGTGCTTTGCACTCTCAGCTCTGGCTCTGTGCTCTGCACTGTGAGTCTGGGTTCTGGCTCTGGGCTCTGGTTCTCTGCCCAGTCACTGTGTTCTGTGATCTGGTCTCTGTGCTTTGCACTCTGTGCTCAGGCTCTGTGCTCTGGCTGTGTCCTCTGTGCTCTGTACTCTGATCTCTGTGATCTGACTCTGCTCTGTGCACTGTGCTCAGGGCTCTGTCTCTGAGCTCTGTCTCTGTACTCTTGCTTTGTCTCTGAGTTCTGGGCTCTGGACTCTGTGTTGTATCTCTGTACTGTGGGTCTGGGCTCTGGGCTCTGTGCTTTGTGTTCTTGTCTCTGTACTCTGGCTGTGTCCTCTGTACTCTGTGATCTGAGCTCTGTGCTCTGCACTGTGCACTTTGAACTCTGGCTCTGGGCTGTGGCTCTGTGCTCTGACTGTGCACTCTGGCTGTTTGCTCTAGCTCTGTCTCTGAATTCTGGGCTCTGGGCTCTGGAATCTGTGCTCTGTGCTCTTTTCTCTGTTCACTGTCCTCTGCACTCTGTGCACTGGGCTCTGGTTCTATGCTCTGTGCTCTGTTCTCTGGGCTCTGAGCACTGTGCTCTGTGCTTTGGTGTTCAGTCTTTGTGCTCTGTCTCTGTTCTTTGTGCTTGCTGTTCTGGGCTGTGTTCTCTGGGCTTTGACTCTAGGCTCAGACTCAATACTCTGGGTCTGTGCTCTGAACTCTGTCTTTGTTCTCTGGTCCTGACTCTTTACTCTGTGCTGTGTGTTCTGCACACTGGGCTCTGGGTTCTGGCTCTGGTCTGTCTCTGTTCTCTGTGCTCTGTGCTGTGAGCCTTGGATGCAGGCTCTGTGTTCTCTCTCTGCACTCTGGATCAATGCTCTGGGCTCTGTGCACCGGGCTCTGTACTCTGGTCTCTGTCCTCTGTGCTATGGTCTCCAGTCTCTGAGCTCTGATCTCTGGGCTCTGTGCTCTTAGCTCTGAGCTCTGCTCTCTGGGCTGTGTGCACAGTGATCTGTGCCCTGTACTCTGTGCTCTGGGCATTGTGCTCTGGTCTATGGACACTTTCCTCTGTGCTCTGGTCTCTGTGCTGTGTTCTCTGTGCTCTATGCTCTCTTCTCTGGACTAAGAGCAGGAACCCAGAGTCAGATCTGAAAGCACAGAGCCCAGAGCACACAGCACAGATCACAGGGCCCTGTGAAGAAATCAACGAGCCCAGAGCCGAGAGTACAGAGCCCAGAGCCCAGAGAACAGAGCCAGAGTACAGAGACCAGACCACAGAGCAAAGAGCCCAGTGCCCAGAGCAAGTGTAGAGAGACAGAACACAGAGACCAGAGCCCAGAGCACACAGAACAGAGTACAGAGTCCAGTGCACAAACCAATGAGCCCAGAGCCCAGAGTACAGAGCCCAGAGCCCGGAGCACAGAGCCAGAGCACAAAGCACAGAGACCAGAGTCCAGAGATCAGACACTGTGCCCAGTGCACAGAGCCCAGAGCACCAAGTATATACCCAGAGCACAGAGACCAGAGCCAAGAGCACAGAGTCAGAGCCCAGAGCACATAGACAGAGCACAAGGGACAGAGTGCAGAGCACAGTGACCAAAGGCCAGAGAACAGAGCACAGAGCCCAGAGCACACAGCACACAGCACAGCACAGTGAACAAATCAACACAGAGCACTGAGAATTCAGAGACCAGAGCCCAGAGCACGGAGACAGAGCACAATGCACAGAGTGCAGAGCACAGAGACCAAAGGCCAGAGCACAGAGCACAGAGCCCAGAGCACACAACAGAGCAAAGGGCCCATTGCACAAATCAAGGAACCCAGAGCTGAAAGTACAGAGCCCAGAACCCAGAGCATAGACCCCAAAGTACAGAGACCAGACCACAGAGCACAGAGGCAGAGCACACATTCAGATCCCAGAGCACAGAGACATAACACAGAGCCACGAATGTACAGTACAGAGCACAGAGCACAGAGTTCAGAGCAAAAATCAATGAGCCAGGGTTAAGAGTAGAGAGCCCAGAGGGCAGAGCACAGAGCCAGAGCACACAGTCAGATCCCAGAGCACAGAGACAGAACACAGAGCCCAGAGCCTGCAGTACAGAGCACAGAACACAGACACCAGAGACCAGAGCATAGAGCAATGTGCCCAATGCTAGAGAGATAGAACCCATCAACCAGAGCACAGAGCTCAGAACACAGAGCAGAGAGACCACAGCACATAGCCCAGAGTCCAGAGCTCAGAGACAGAGCCCAGAGCCCAGAGCACCAAGCACAGAGCCAGGGCACACAGTCAGATCCCAGAACACAGAGACAAAATGCAGAGCCCTGAGCCTACAGTACAGAGCACAGAGATCAGAGATCAGAGCACAGAGCAAAGAGCCCAGTGCTGAGAGCAATTGTAGATAGACAGAACACAAAGACCACAGCCCAGAGCTCAGAGCACAGAGTATAGAGACCACAGCACAGCACCCAGAAGACAGAGCACAGAACCCAGAGTCCAGAGTTCAGAGACAGAGCCCAGAGCCCAGATCTCAGAGCCCACAGCACCAAGCACAGAGCCAGAGCACAGAGACCAGAGCACAGAGTACAGAGCCAGAGCCCAGAGTACAAAGACAGTGCAAAAGGCACAGAATGCAGAGCACAGTGAACAAAGGCCAGAGCACAGAGCACAGAGCGCAGAGCACACAGGACAGAGCACAGGGTCCCAGTGCACATATCAAAGAGCCCAGAGCTGAGAGTGCAGAGCCCAGAGATCATAGCACACAACCAGAGCACAGAGACCAGAGCAGAAAGCACAGAGCCAGAGTATACAGTCAGATCCTGGAGCACAGAGACAGAACACAGAGCCCAGAGCCTACAGTACAGAGCACAGAGACCAGAGCACAGAGCAAAGAATCCAGTGCCCAGAGCAATTGTAGAGAGATAGAACACAGAGACCAGAGCCCAGAGCACACAGAACAGAGCACAGAGCCCAGTGCACAAATCAAAGAGCCCAGAGCTGAGAGTATAGAGCTCAGGGCTCCAGAGCACAGTGTACAGAGCCAGAGCACACAGTCAGATCCCAGAACACAGAAACAGAACACAGAGTCCAGAGCCTACAGTACAGAACACAGAACACATAGCACAGAGCACAGAGCCCAGAGACCAGAGCTCATAGACAGAGCACAGAACCCAGTGCACAAATCAATGAGCCCAGAGCACAGAGAACACAGCACAGAACATACAGAACAGAGCACAGAACACATATCTCAGAGCAGAGATCCAGAGTACAGAGACAGAAGACAGAGCACACATGCCAGAGCTTATAGCAGAGAGCACAGAGAACAGAAAGGGAAACCAGAGCACAGAGTGCAGAGCACAAAGCACAGAGCCAGAGCACCAAACACAGAGCAGAGAGCAAGTGCCCAGACACAGAGCACAGAAGACAGAGCCAGAGTCCAGAGCGAAAAGCACAGAGCACAGTGCACTGAGCCAGGACACAGAGAACAGAGACAGAGTTCAGAACCCAGACCCAGAGTATTGAGAGAGAGTGTAGAGCCAGATCTAGAGCACACAGCCCAGAGCATAGAGCACAGAGAACAGAGCCAGAGCACATAGTACAGAGCACAGAGACCAGACCCAGTGTCAGAGACAGTGCCCAGAGCAAGAGCCCAAGCACAAAGCCCAGTGCACATATCAATGAGACCAGAGATGAGAGGACAGAGTCCAGAGACCAGAGCACAGAACCAGAACACAGAGACCAGAGCACAGAGCACAGAGCCAGAGCACACAGCCAGATCCCAAAGTACAAGCCAGAGCACTGATCCAGAGCACTGTGCTCTGGGCACTGGCCCTGGGCTCTGGATCTGTGCTCTGGACTCGGGTCACTGTGCTCTTTGCTCTGGTCTCTGTCTCTGTACTCTGACTCTGGCTCTGAGCTCTGTGTTCTGTATCTGTACTCTGGCTCTGACTCTGTTCTCTGTGCTCTGTGCTTTGTGCTTTCTTGGTGCTCTGTGCTCAGTGCACTGTGTTCTGTGCTTGGGCTTCTGGGCTCTGTGCTCTGGGTCTATGCTCTGTGCTCTGCACTCTGCGCACTGGGCTCAGTCTCTGAGTTGTATCTCTGTTTGCTGTGCTCACTGCTTTGAGCTCTGGGATGTGGGGTTTGAGTTCTGTCTCTGTACTCCAGATCTATGCTCTGAGCTATGAGTTCGCTGCTCTGGTCTTTGTGCTCTGGGCTCTGTGCTCTGTTCTATGGTCTGTGGTCTCTGTGCTCTGTGCTCTGGGTTCTCTCTCACCTCTGTTGCCTGGGCTCTGTGCTCTGTCTCTGTGCTCTCTGCTCTGTTCTCTGTGCTCTGCATTGTGAAATTTGTGCTATCACTCTGGTCTCTGTGCTCTGTGCTCATTCTCTGTGCTCTGGCAGTGTCCTCTGTACTCTGTGCTCTGTGCTCTGGGCTGTGTGCTCTGTACTCTACACTATGTTCTCTGGGCTCTGGGTCTGTTCTCTGGCTCTATGCTCTGTGTTCTGGGATTTTCTGGGATCTGGGCTCCATGCTCTGTACTCTGTGCTCTGTGCCCTGTGCTCTGTGGTCTGTGCTCTCATCTCTGTGCTCTGGTCTCTGTGCTGTGTGCTCTGCACTCTGTGATCTTGGCTCTGTGTTTTGTCTCTGTACTCTGGGTCTGTACTCTAGATCTGTGCTCTGATCTCTGGGTTGTGGTCTCTGTGCTCTATGCTCTGTACCCTGGGCACTGTCTGTGAACTCTGGTCTGTGGGCTTTATGCTCTCTGCTCTAGGTTCTGTGCTGTGGTCTCTGTGCTCTGTGCTCTGTGTTCTATCACTGTACTTTGGTCTGGGCTCTGTGCCATGTCTCTGTATTCTGCGTCTGGGCTCTGGGTTCTGTGCTCTGGGCTGTGTCTCTGTATACTAGATATGAGCTATGGACTCTGTGCTGAGTGCTCGGGTCTCTGTACTCTTTTTTCTGTACTGTGTGCTCTGTGCTTTGTGCTCTGAGTTCTGGCCACTGGTCTCTCTGTTCTCTCCCTGTACCCTGGGTCTGGGCTCTGGTCTCTGTGCTCTGGGTACTGTGCTCTGTGCTCCATGCTCTGTGCTCTGTGCTCCAAGCTCTGAACTCTAGGCCATGTGCTCTGTGTTCTGTCTCTGTACTCTGGGTCTGTGCTCTGTACCCTGGGCTCTGTGCCCTCAGCTCTGGTCTCTGTGCTCTGGTCACTCTTCTCTGTTTTCTACACTCTGAACCCTGTGGTCTGGTCTCTGTGCTCTGGTCTCTGTGCTCTGCACTTTGGTCTCTGTGCTCTGTGCTTTGTGCTCTGAGTACTGGCCACTGGTCTCTCTGTTCTATCCCTGTACTCTGGGTCTGGGCTCTGGTCTCTGTGCTCTGGGCACTGTGCTCTGGGCTCTGTGATCTGGGCTGTGAGCTCTGTGCTCTGTGTTCTGGTCTCTATTCTGTGGTCTCTGTGCTCTGGATTCTGGACCCTTGGTTCTGTGTTTTGTCTCTGTACTCTGGGTCTTGGCATTGGCCTCTGGCTCTGCTCTTGCTCTTTGCTCTGTGCTCTGGATCTGTTCTCTGAGCACTGGGCTGTGGTCTCTGAGTTCTGTCTCTCCACTCTGGGTCTGGGCTCTGGTTTGTGGTCTCTGTGCTCTGTGATCTCTACTCTGAGCTATGGGCTCTGCTCTCTGTATTGTGTCTCTGTAGTTTGGGTCTAGGCTCTGGGTTCTGTGCTCTGTACTCTGGTCTCTGGGCTCTGTGCTCTGTGCTCTGTGCTCTGTTGTATGTGCTCTGGTCTCTGGTCTCTGTGCTCTGTGCTCTGTACCATGAGCTCTAGGCTCTGAGCTCTGTGCTCTGTGCTCTGGGCTCTGTACTTAAGCCATGTGCTCTGTGTTGTGTTTGTATACTTTGTCTGTGCTCTGGGCTCTGGCTCTGTGATCTGGATGTGTGCTCTGTGCTGTGGTCACTGTTCTCTGACTCTGTGCTCTGTGCTCTGGAAGTGTGCTCTGTGCTCTGGTCTCTCCACTCTGATCTCTGTGCTCTGGGCTCTGGTTTCATTGATTTGTGCACTGGGTTCTAAGCACTGTGCTCTGTGCTCTGGTCTCTAGTCTCTGTGCTCTGGGCACTGAGTCTGCTGTGTGCTCTGTGCTTTGTGCTCTGTGCTCTGTGCTCTGGTGTCTGTGCTCTGGATCTGTGCTCTGTGCTCTGCATTCTGTGCTCTGGGCTCTAGCAATGGGCTCTGACTCTGTGCTGTGGCTATAATTTGAGCTCTTGGCTGTGGGCTCTGTTTTCTGTCTCTGTACTCTGGTTCTGAGCTCTGAGCTCTGGGCTCTGGTCTCTGTGCTCTGTGCTCTGCTCTTTATGCTCCAGTCTTTTTGCTCTGTGCTCTCTGCTGTGTATTCTGGGCTCTGGGCTCTGTGTTCTGTCTCTGAGCTCTGGATCTGTGCTCTGGAATCTGGTCTTGGTCCTCTGGGCTCTGAGATCTTGCCTGGACTCTGTTCTCTGTGATCTGGGCTCTGGGTCTGTGATTTGTGCTCTGAGCTCTGGCTCTAGGCTCTGTGCTCTGACATCTGTGCTCTGTGCTCTCTGCTCTTGCTCTGGGCTCTGGCTCTGTATTCTTGGATCTATTCTGGGTTCTGGACTCTGTGTTCTGTCTGTACTCTGGTTCTGCACTCTGGCCTCTGGTCTCTGGTCTCTGTGCTCTGTGCTGTGTATTCTGGGCTCTGGGCTCTGTATTCTGTCTCTGAGCTCTGGGTCTGTGCTCTGGGCTCTGGGCTCTGGGCTCTGGGCTCTGTGCTCTGGTTCTGGGATCTGGTTCTGGGCTCTGTGATCTCTGCTCTGGTCTCTTTGCTCTGTGCTCTGAACACTGGACTCTTTGCCATGTGTTTTGTCTCTGTATTCTGGGTCTTGGCTCTAGACTCTTGGCTCTAGGTCTTGGCTCTTCTTCCTCTTTACTCTGTGCTCTGGTCTCTGTGCTCTGGATCTCTGCTCTGAGCTCTGGGCTGTGGTCTCTGTGTTCTTTCTCTCTACTCTGGGTCTGGACTCTGGGTTGTGGTCTGGGTACTCTGGTCTCTGTGCTCTGTTCTCTGAGTTCTGGGCACTGCTCTCTGTATTGTGTCTCTGTACTTTGGGTCTAGGCTCTGGGTTCTGTGCTCTGTACTCTGGTCTCTGGTCTCTGTGCTTTGTGCTCTGGTCTCTGTGCTCTGGTCTCTATGCTCTGTGTTCTGTACTCTGGGCTCTGGGCTCCGTTTTCTGTCTCTGAACTCCGGATCTCTGCTCTGGGTTCTGACTCTGTTTACTGGCTCAGTGCTCTGTGCTCTGGTCTCTGTGCTCTGTGTCTTGGCCTCTTTGCTCTGTTCTCTGATGTCCTTGTTCTGGTCTGTTGTCTCTGTGCTCTGTACTCTGTAATCTGGACTGTGGGCTCTGTGTTCTGTCTCTCTACTCTGGGTCTGTGTTCTGGGCTCTGGGCTCTGGTTGTGTGCTCCGTGCTCTCTGCTCTGTGTTCTGGGATCTGTGCTCTGTTCTCTGGCTAGGTTATCTGACTCTGTGCTCTGCACTGTGCACACTGAGCTCTGGATCAGTTCTCTGCTCTGTGCTCTGTATTCTGTGTTCTACAGTCTGTGCTCTATGCTCTGGACTCTGGATCAGTGCTCTGGCTCTGTGCTCTGTGCTCTGACTCTGTGCTTTCTCTCTGTACTCTGGTTTTGACTCTGAGCTCTGGGCACTGAGCTTGGTGTTCTGTCTCTGTACTCTGGGTCTTGGTTTAGGACACAGGCTGTGTGTTCTGGTCTCTGTACTCTGTGCTCTGTGTTCTGGTGTCTGTGCTCTGCACTCTGGGCTCTTCGCTTTGCTCTCTGTGCTCTGTGCTCTGCACCCTTTGCTCTGTTCTCTGTGCTCTCTGCTCTGGGCTCTGGGCTCTGTGGTCTGAGCTCTGGGCTGTGGGTTGTGTTCTGTCTCTGTACGCTAGGTTTGTTCTCTGGGATCTGTGTTCTGTGCTCTGTTCTGTGCTCTGTGCTGTGTGCTCCAGGCCTGGCTCTGTGCTCTGTGCTCTGTGCTCTGTGCTGTGCACTCTGTGCTTTGGGCTCTGCCTCTTTGCTTTCTACTCTCTGCTCTGTGCTCTGATCTCTGTGCTTGTACTCTTAGCTCAGGGCTCTGGTCTCTGTTATGTCTCTCTACACTTGGTCTGAGCTCTGGGCTCTCTGCTCTGTGTTCTGGTCTTTGTGCTCTGTGCTCTGGACGCTGTTCTCTAGGCCATGGGCTCTGTGTTCTATCTCTGTATTCTGGGTCTTTTAAGGTTAGGTTCAGGATCAGAGTTGGCATCTGTGGTGTACATAGAAGGCCTACGTAGTGACTGAAATCTATTCTCTGAGGTGTGCATTGAAGGCTCTCTGAGGTGTGTAGATAGGCTATTTGAGGCATTTAGAGAGGACTTGCATAGAAATATAGTTAGCAGACACAACTTTAAAACAAGTATAGTTTGTATTCAGTGAGGTATATACGGATGTCTCTGAGGTGTGTAGGGATTTCTTTGAGGTGATTAGGGAATGTTTTTATTTATGTACATGGAGGATACTCTAAAGTGTGTAGGGAGGGCTCTCTGAGGATAATAGTGCATGGTCTGAGCTGTGTAGGTGTGTAGGAGAACTCTGTGACATGTCAAAGGGCTAATAGACATGTGTGGGTGGTACAACTGTGAGGGGTTGAGAGGGCTCATACAGGCCTATACAGTGTGTTTACTGAATTGAGTAGAATGTACTCTAGTGAGTTGTGCTCAGAGAACCATTTGAGGTGAGCAGAGAGACCTCTATAAGATGAGTATGGAGGGCAAATATAGAAAGGGAGGTATTATGAGGTGTGGAGTGGAGTATCTCTTTGGTGTGTAGGTAGGATTCACTGAGATGAGTAGGGAGGGCTCTGTGAGCTTTGTTGTGTAGGTTCCCTGAGGTGTTTAGTGAGAACTCATTGAAATATATGGCACACTGATATGTGAAGGGAAGTCTCTCAGGGGAGTGTAGGGTGGTCCCTATTAGTTGTGCAGAAGAATCTATGAGGGGTGTAAGAGGGCTTTACATCTGAGGAGAAATACTGTCTCAGTTGTGTAGGGGAAGGCCCTCTGAAGTGAATAGTGTGATATCTTTGATTTGAGTATGGAGAACATACTAAAATTTGATGGAAGGATACTTTGAAGGTAGGGAATCTCTGATGTGTTTTGGGATGGCACTCAATGGAGTATCAAGTGGACTCTCTGAGTTTTGTAGTTTTGGCCTTTGGCAGTGAATAGAGAGGGCTTTTTGGTGAGTAGCGCACGCTACCTGAGATGCAGAGGTAGCATTTTTTGAGGTTTGAGGTTTGATGAAATGGCATTCTGAGGTTTGTATGGAAACCTCTCTGAGATTTGTAGAAAGGATGGTTGAAAACGTTGTTTAGGGAGTGTTCTCTTTGGTGAGAGATATGTACTCTGAGGGGTGTAAACATGTATTTCTAAGTTGAGTAAGGGGTGAATTCTGACGTGAATAAGGAAGACAAACTGAAGTTTGAAAGGAGGGCTCTATGAGTGTGTAACAGAGTCCTCTGAATTGTAAAAGTAATGTACAGAGGCGGTGTGTAGTATTTGGCAACTGTTCTCTGAGTTCTGTAGGGATTGATAAATGATGTGTGTAGTATAGGTTTCTATGGTGTGAATGGATGACCCTCTGTTGTGTAGCAAGGGTGCTTGATGTGAGTGTGGCAGGTTTTCTGAGATGTGGAGGAAGATGATTGTGAGGTGTGTAGGAAGAGAAGGGCTCTCTGAGGTTTGTTGTGTGGGCTCTCTGAGGTGTGTAGATTAGTCTCCATTAGATGTGCAGAAGCTATCTGTGAGGTGTGAAAAATGGCTTTTGCCCATGCAGGAGTGCTATCTCAGTTGTGTATTGAGGGCCCTCTGAAGTAAATACAGAGATCCATCTGATATAAGCAAGGAGAACACCCTGTGGTGGAAGGTTTCTTTTAGTACAGTAGAGGGAATCTCTGAGGTATGTAAGGCTCTTGGAGGTGAGTAGGGAGAGTTTTTGGTAATATTGAGGTCTATCTGAGATGTGTCGGGTAGGGTTTGCTGAGGTGTGTAGCAAGAGCATTCTGAGGTTTGAATTAACATTTCTCTGGCATTTTTAGGAATTACTCTCTGGGGTGTATAAGGAGGACTTTCTAAGTGGTTTAGGGTTTGCACAATGAAGTGTGGAGGGTGTTTCCCTAAGGTGTGTATGGATGTGATTTATAGTTGTGTAGAGATGATTCTTAATGTGAGTAGGGAGGAAATCCTTAGATGTATAGGAAGGTATGTTTGAGGCATATAGGAAATTTCTCTGAGGTGTGAAAGTGGATTCTTTTCATTGTGGAAGGAGGGTGCTCTGAGGTATTGTGGGAGTGGTCTCTGAGGGGTGTAGGAGGGCTTTATGAGGTTTGTAGGAGTGCTTATTGACATGAGCGTGAGTGCTCAATTAAGGAAGTAGGGGTACTTTTGGTGTATATGGAAGGCCAGTCAAAAGGGTTTTCTGAAGAGTGTAGTGAGGGTTTTAGAGGTTAATAGAAAGGTTCACTCAGGTTTTGAAAGGCTTGATAAGGAGTATTGTATGTACTCACTTATTTGTATAGGGATATGTCTATTTCAGGTGTGTAGGGACTTCTCTTGAGACATATGTGAGGTCATTATTCAATGTGTCAGTAGGGCGCTCAAATGTGTAGGGAGGCTTCTGTGATTTTTGTATGGAGATGATTCTGACCTGAGAAGGGAGGGTGACTGTTAGTTTGCTTTATTTGTTTATTTTTTTTATTTCATTTTATTTTTTTTGCGGTGCTGGGGATTGAACCCAGGACCTTGTGCATGCAAGGCAGGCACTCTACCAACTGAGCCATATCCCCAGCCCTGACGGTTAGTTTTTGAGGTTAGAGCTTGGATTATGGTTATATTTAGAGTTAGTATTAGAACTAGAGGATTAGTGTTAGAGTTAGAGGGTTAAGATTTGGTTCAGTGTTGGTGTTAGGATCCAAATGAGTATTTGGATTGTAATGGGAAGGCCTCTGTGGTGTGTTGAAATGGCTCTCTGAACTGTTGTAATGGTTCTCTGTGGTGTATTATGAAGGTTCCCTGAGATGAGTACAAAGGTTCACTGAGGTGATTAGGGAAGGCTTCCAAAAAAGTATAGTGAGTACCCACCGAGGTATGTAAGGATGTCTCTCTGAGGTGTGTAGGGACAGTTCTTCAGATGTGTAGTGAGGGTATTCTTTGATGTGTCAGCAGGAAACTAAGATGTGTGTACAGAGAGCCTTCTGAGGTTTGTACAGAGTGGTCTCTGAGATGTGTAGGCAGGGTTCTATTATGTGTGTCAGAGGACTCCTTTACATATGTGAAAGTGCCCCCTGCAATTAGTTGAGAGGCTTCACATAGGTGAATGAGGGACGTGCTCTGTAAAGTGTAGAAAGGACTCACTGAATTGTGTTTCAAGGGCCATTCGAGGTGAGTAGTCAGAGATTTGTGAGATGAGTGGGGAGAACAAACTGATAAATGAGGAAAGGCACTATTATGTTAGGCTTAGGGTCAGGATTTAGGGTTAGGTTCAGGTTCATGGTCAGTGTCAGTGTCAGGGAGGGTTCCCTGGTATATAAAGAGGACTGAGGTTTAGGCTTAAATTAGGGTTAATGTCAAGCTCAGGGTCAGGTTCGGTATTTGCCATTTATAGGGAAGACCTCTGTGGTGGGTCAAAAGGGCTCTATGAGATATATATTGGAGCCTTTCTGTCATAAGTAGATAGACTCTCCGAGGTGTTTATAGTGCACTTTCCAAGAAGTTTAATTAGTAGAACTGTCTTGCAAAGAAGTCTAATTTGTACAAACTGAGATATGTAAGGATGTCCCTCTGAAGTGTGTAGGAAATGCATTTGAGGTAAGTAGAACCAGCTTTCTTTGATGTATAAGGAGGGCACCCTGAGAGTATTTGGGAGGTGCTTTAGGTTGGTAGTATGTGACTGTGGAGGGAGGGAACTATGATATGTGTAAGAGAGCTCTACAAAATGTGTTTGAGATTTTTCTAGTGGTGTGTGGGAGAGTTTCCTGAGATGAGCTTAGAGGGCTCACAGAGGTGCATAGTGATGATGTTCTGGGAATTGTAGAAAGGGCTTAATGAGTAGTATTTGGTGGGCCTTTTAAGGTAAGGCATGAGAGCTCTGTGATATGAGGGAGAAAACACTGATGTAGAAGGGAAGGTTTTATGAGGTTAAGGTTAAGGTTAGCATTAGGATCAGTAATGTGTCAAGGTCAGGGTCATGGTCACTGTCAATGTCAGAAAGGGCTCTCTGTGGTATGTATGGTGGGCTTAGTGTTAGGGTTACAGTTAGGGTTGGGTTCTGGGATGGGGTCAGGAATTTGAATGCATAGGGAAGGCCTCTGTTTTGAATTGAAAGGGCTCCCTTAGGCATGTATAGAGGGCTTTCTGAGGTGAGTAGATGGACTTTCTGAGGGATTTAGAGAGTACTTGAAATGAAATCTAGTTAGTAAAAAGGGATTTTAAAGTAATCTAATTTGTACTTCCTGAGGTGTGTAGGGAAGTCTCTCTGAGGTGTGTAGAGACTGATGTTGAGGTAAGTAGGAAGGGCTTTCTTTGATGTGAATGAAGGTTACTTTGAGGTGTGTAGAGAGAACTCTGAGGTTGGTAACTTGCAGTCTCTGATCTGTTTAGAGGAACTTCTATAAAGTCCATAGAAGAGATCTTTGATGTGTGTCAGAGGTCTCAATGATGTTTGTGGGTGGTCCTTCTGAGATGAGTCAGGAGGGATCACCCAAGCTCTATAAAGAATGTGTACTGAGATGAATAGAGAGGACTCAGTGAGTTGTTTCTGGAAGCCTCTTTAGCTGAGTAGTGAGAGCTCTGTAAGAGAAGTAAGGAGGAAAATCTGATGTAGAAGCGAAGACCTTATAAAGTGTGAAGGGGGATCCTATGTCACATGTAGGTCAGACTTGCTTAGAGGTGTAGGGAAGACTCTCTGATCTTTGTAGTGTAGGTTCTCTGAAGTGTATAGTTAGGGCTCATTTAAATCATAAGGATGGCATTCTGATGTGTGTATGAGGGCTCTCACAGGTGTGTAGGGAGTTTTCTATTAGATATGCCAGGGGATCTATGGAGGTGCAAGTGGGTCTAATGACTGAGTAGAGATGTTAACACAGTTGTGGAATTAGGACCCCCTGAAGTGAATAGTGAGATCTCTCTGATATGTGTAGGGAGAACTCACTGTGTTTTGATGGGCGGGATTTTTGAGGATAGAATAAGAAATCTCTGAAGTGTTTGTGAGGGCTTTCAATGGAGAATAAGAAATCTCTGAAGTGTTGATGAGGGCTTTCAATGGAGAAGGTGGGTGTATGCAGCACCCAGAGATGAGTAGGGAGAGTTTTGCATAGAACTGAGATCTATCTGTGTTGCATATGTAGCACTGGTTGAGGTGTGTAGCATCAGCATTCTGAGGTTTGAATTAACATCTCTCTGGTGTTTATAGGGGGTGTTTGCTTGGGATGTATATAGGGTTATCTGAGTTGTTTGGGTGTTGCTCAATAAAGTGTGGAAGAAGCATCCCAAAGCTGTGTATGCATGGCACTTTGAGGTGTGTAGGAAGGGCTCTTGATGTGAGTAGGGTGAGATTACTTAGAAGTGTAGGAGAATGTGTTTCTGGTGTGTAGGAAATATTCTCTGGGGTGTTCAAACAGGTTCTCTTTGTGTAGGGAGGTCTTTATGAGGTATGTAGGGAGGACCATCTGAAAGATGTAGGGGAAATTTTTAAGGTTTGTCAGTGGGCTTCTTACTATGAGAGGGAGGGCTCACATAACTGAATAAGTAGGACTTTTGCAGTGTATAGGAAAGACCTCTGAGGTGACTGGAAAGAGCTCTCTGAGATATGTACTGAGGGCTCTCTGAGGTGAGTGGAAATTCTGAGGTGTTTAAAGAGCAACACATAGAAGTATAGTTAGTACAAAGGTCTTGTATAGAAATAGAGTTTGTACTCAGTACGGTATATATGGATGCCTACCTGAGTTTGTCTACACAAGTAGGTACTACTCTTGATATAAGGATGGCTTCCATTGATGTTTATGGAGAATACTATGATATGTGTAGAGAAAGGTGACTAAGATTGGTAGTGTGCAGCTGCTGAGCTGTGATAAGGAGGTGTGTATGAATTGTGTAAGAGGGCTATATGATGCTTGTCCTAGGGTTCCATTTTGTGTGTGAGAGGTCTCCCTGAAGTGAGTTGGGATGGCTCACAGAGTTGCACATGTTGTGTGCACTGGAAATTGTAGAAAGAACACAGCGAGCTGTTGGGAGGGCCACTTGAGGTAAGTAGTAAGAGTCTGGTGAGATAAGTAGGGAGAAAAACTGGTGTAGAAGGGAGAGCACTATGAAGTTAGGGTTAGGTTAGGCCTAGGGTTAGGGTTTAGGGTCAAGGTCAAGTCATGGGTAGTTTCAGAGTCAGGGAGGACTCTGTGGTATGTAGGGAGGACTTAGGTTTATGCTTAGGGTTAGGGTTAGGTTCAGAGTAAGAGTCAGTATTTATGGTGTATAGCAAAGACCATGGTGGAGTCAAAATTGTTCTCTGAGGTGTGTATATTGAGGCCTCTGTGAGGTGAGTATATAGGCTCTTTGAGGTGTTTATAGAGGGCTTGCAAAGAAACATTGTTTCTTCTTGCAAAGAAGTATGGTTTTACTCATTGAGTTATATAGGGCCTTCTCTGATGTGTGTAGGAACTGCTCTAGATTTTAGTATGGAGGGTACACTTTGGTGTACAAAGGTTAAGCTGAGGTGTGTAGAGAAGTCTCTCTGAAGTTGGTAGCATGTGGCCTCTGAGTTGTGGACTTTATGAGGTGTGCATAATGGTTCTATGATGTGTGTTAGAGAGCTACAAGAAGTGTGTGTGAGGGTCCTTTCAGTTGAGTTGGGAGGGCTCAATCAGGTGTATAGATAGGGTGCACTGAGATGAGTAGAAAGTGTTCAGTTAGTTGTGTTTGTATGTTTTTTTATGTGAGTAGTGAGAGCTCTGTTAGATGAGTAAGGAGGGCAAATTGATGTAGAAGGAGGGTCCCATGAAGATTGGAAGGGGGATCTATATGGTCTGATGTTAGGAACTATGGAGATGAGTAGGCTGGACTCTGAGCTTTGCCATGTAGGTTCACTGAGATGTGTAGTGAGGTCTAATTGAAATTCAGAGGGATAACATTCTGATGTGTCTTTGGAGGGCTCTCAGAGGTGTTAGCGAGGTCTATATTTGGTGGGCAGAGGGATCTATGAGGGTGGAGGAGGCCTGTTTGACATAGTAGAAATGCTATCTCAGTTATGTAGGGAGGGACATCTACAGTGAATAGTGAGATCTCTGATATGAGTAGCAAGAATAAACTCAGGTGTGGTGAGAGGAATATTTGAGGATAGAAGGAAAAAAAACTCTGAGGTGTTTTGGTAGGACACTCAGAAGAGTATCTTCAGGGTTCTATTAGATTTGTAGTTTTGGCCCTTGGAGGTAAATATGGAAGGCTTTTTGGCTAGTTTTGAGGGATACAAGAGATGTGTGGTAGGGTTTTTAAAGGTTTGTTGAAAGGGCATTCTGAGGTTTGTATAGGAGCCTCTCTGAGATGTGTAGGGAGGACTGTTAAATGAGGTGTATAAGGTGGGTGCTCATTGGTAAAATTAAGAGTTAACTGAGGTGTGTATTTGTGGATGTCTATGGTGGGTAAGGAGAGATCTCTGAGATAAATGAGGATAAACTGCTCTGAAATTTGAAAGGAGTGCTCTATGAGGTGTGTAACAGGGCCCTCTGAATAGTGAAATTATGGCATTCTGGGGTGTATAGAGTTATGGTGTGTGGTGTGTAGCAAAGGTTCTCTGGTCCCAACATTGATACAGTGATTGATAAATAATGTGTGTATGAAATGTGTCTAAGGTGTATATGGATGGCCCTTTGAATTCTGTAGAAAGGGTTCTTGATATGAGTAGGTAGGACTCTGAGCTTGTGGAGAGGTGACTGCTATGTGTGTTGGAAGTGTTCACTGAAGTGTGAAGGGAAGGTTCTCTGAGATTTGTAGAGCAGATGATTTGAGGTGTGTAGGGAGGCCTCTATTAAGTGTGCAGGAGGGATCTATGAGGGGTGTAGAAGGGCTTTTGTCTGCATAGGAGTGCTCTCTGTTGTGTAGTTAGGGCCCTTAGAAATGAATAATGAAATCTATCTGATAAGACTAGATGGAACAAAATGAGATGTAATGGGAGTATTCTTTGAGTATAATAGGGGGAATCCCTACATTGTTTAGTAAGGCCACTCAACAGTGTATCCAGAGTCTTCTCTGTGGTGTGTCAGGCCAACCCTCAGAGATGAGTAGAAAGGGGATTTTGGTGAGTAGTAAGATGTATCTGAGTTGTGTACTAGGGTGTGTTTTTGTTTGTAGCATGGGAATTATGAGGTTTGAATTAACATCTCACTGGAATTATAGGGAGTACTCTCTGGGGTGTATAGGAAAAGGCTTGCTGAGTTGTGTAAGTGTTACTCAATAAAGTGTGGAGGCAGTGTCCCTATGGGGTATATGAATGGGAATTTGAGGTGTGTAGAAAAAGCTCTTGGTGTTGGTAGACAGTCATTATTTAGATGTGTAGGGAAGTGAGTTTGAAATGTGAAGGAAAGATTCTCTGAGGTGTTAAGTGGGTTCTCATTTTTATGTAGGGTGGGCTCTCTGACATGTAGAAAGGGCCCTCTGATGGGTGTGGGAGGGCTTTATGAGGGTCTGGTACTATCTAAATGGGAATCTAAATGGAGGGCTAGACTCTACTCACTTCCAATGGCCTGTCCTGTTTCACTTATGGTCTTCTTGGGAAATATCACCAGAGTTGTTGGTCCCAACATTGATACAGTGCTTCCAATCTTTGGAAAGGCCCCTACTAGGGACTTTTCTGAGAAATAAGCATCCAAAGATGAGTAGACAACAAGAACTCATGGCTCCAGATTTGCTGTCTCAACACAAGTGAGCAGAATGGGAGTTTGTCTGGAATGTGGGTGCCGCTACTAGGGTTCCAAGTTCTGTGTGTTCTACTGCCAAGGAAGTGAGGTCACTTCCTTGGGGACTCCATACCCAAAGCCCTTTCTCACGTAAGATGCTTCTATTGGCCCACTGAGATGTAGGTTCTCCCATCTTCCCTTGAAATATACACAATTGGCATGGTTACACCAACATCACCCTGAATCTGGTCCCCAAACTGTCCCAGGTGTAGCCAACTCACCTGGTTTGGAGAGACAGTTTAAATCAGACCCATTTTCTCCTTCTGGCCATGTGGGTGGTCATGAAGAAGTCATTATGCCTTACAAGGCTTGAATATTTTTGCCATTTATTCCCCTGGGATTATTCTAGTACATACTTTTGAAGTTGTCATCAGGTGTATAAGGCCATTTATATACATATTCCTTGGGAATCCTAATATTTGAGTCATTTGTAATGCACCAACATACAGAAAACACAACACATAAATGAGAGGGACAATGGATGACATACAACTGTACCATGATGTGAGTCCAACAGTGAAAGAGGGGAAATCAACTTCTACCTTCTCCTTGTTTCCACTCTGCTCCACTGGAAGTTTGTCATGACTGATTTTCAGAGATAGACTCCCTGTGTCATAGACCTTCCAATGCTTCCTGTGAAATTTAGAATTGTTTCAATATTTCTTCTCATTGTATGAAATGGGTACACTACAAAGGATCACTGGCACCAGAGAATTCTATTGTCCAAAGCCTGTTGCTTCCGCATCTAAGTGAATCCACATCAGCAACTGGTTTCAAAGAAAAATAAATCAGCAAGAGCCATGGTATTTCACTTCCAAGATGTAGTCATCAGAAGTTTCATTTCTTTGTCTCCATAGTCCTATAGCTGTGGCACTGCTGTAATTCCAGAGATTTTTTGGAAAAGTTTGTGTGGTAGCAGACAAAGTTCTAGGGACCCCATTAAATAGCAAGGAACTGGCATTTCTGTTTCCTTTTCTAAATACCTCACATAGATGGAAATAGTTTGGTTATAAAATTCATGAATGCAATTTTTCTCAAGAAGAAATGATGGTGTGAAATTGACAAAACTTTGTTCAATACCATGGTCATAACTATGGGAGTGGAATTCTCTTTCTCTATTTCTTTAGGGAAAGTTTGCATTGCTTCTTTCAAGGTCACAGCAGGTCACTTCCTTTTTTGGGTTTTGTTAAATACAGTTTCTTTCTATTCTTCTAACTAAAATTTGGAAAGAAGTGCCTCAGTAGAAGAACAAAGGAGCCAACTCAGGATTCAATATTTATTCAAAAGCTAAGATTACTGGAGCAGAGAGAAGACTCACAATTCAGTTTTGAAAAATGTAAAAGGACTAGGTAACCACTCTCTTCATGGGATAGTCATTAATCTAATGCAGGTTCACTGAGTGCCCTGTGACCACTTTTGAATGAACCCAAGAACCTGATCTCCTTCTCTTCTATTAAGAAACATCAAAAATTAGCAAACCATCTCAAAGGCTTAGAACCATCTTGCTTGTGCACACAGAACTAATTGATTTCTCATTACCTTCCCACAAAGGTGAGAGTCTGATGATAGACCACTGGCTTGGAAAGACTTGAATATCAATACTCATATGCACTATCACCCCTGTCAGAGGGCTACCAGGATAGGGCATTGCTGAATTCTTCTGTATTCTTCTTAAAATTTACTGGGGAAAAACAAATGGTGAGGATCACCACAAGGAAGACCTGCAACTCTGAATTATGCTGAGTTTGGTAAGCCCTGAGCACCAGTGAATTTGAAAAAAGGAAATAGTCCCTGTTTTTATGCTGGAATCTAGCCCTAGCAGGGGTCATAGTGGTCACAGGTGATGGAGTAGGCATCAGCGAGGTGGAGAACAAAGCAACACAAATCAAGGAATGGATGCTAAGTTCTAAATTATATTTTTCCCAGCCAGCTTTTTATACATTAAAAGGTAGGCAGTTACACATGTTTTTCCAGAACAGAAAAAGATCACAAGGAAAAATAACAAAAATATCTTGTATAATCATTACTAGACCAGGCAATGAAGTATTCTAATTATTTTTATTAATTGCTTACTTGTGATAACCTATAACTAAACAATAAGACATATTAATATTGCTTAACTAATCATAAAGGTTAAAGAAAGTTCAGCAGGGTTGAGTAAATGTCAGTTGTGTGGCTACTGCTGTGGTTAATAAGTGCTAGACAGTTTAAGCTAACAACAATATATCATCTTGACTGTGTGAACTTAACATTGAGGAACTTTTTCTCCAGAGGATAAGTGACCAATAATATCTACAGCATTTAGTAAATCCTAATCTTTAAGAAATGGAATATCTTGCACTCTTGTATGTATACTTTCAAACCAGATTATAACATGTCCTGATTTTACATCTAAATATCCCATGGGAGATAAAGGAGGGTCTAAATCCAGGGGCTTAAGAGGCATCCCTCTGTAAGGATGTCATGGCTTTCCATTAATTAAATAAGCATTGTCATAAGGTGTTTTAACTGTAGGAACTCTATTTTCTTTATTTCTTCTGTTCCTGTTAATCACTCCTGATGGGGTTGGAGTAATTTGCCTACATACTTCAGGTCATCTGAGAGTAGTCAACAGGGGATTGGCAGCTAGAATCTATTTTTTTGTATTTTCTCATAACATTCTTGGTTACTCAAAGTTTCATTACAAATGACTAAATCTGAACACTGCTCCATTAGAAGTCTGTTTTTTTATGTTTTAACCCTGGTTCTGTTAAGACCCCTGTTTTCAGGGAAAACAGATAAAATATTAATAGTAAACCTACACATATTAAGCAAGCAAGGAAGGAAAGTCCACATACTGAATTCCCAACATGATGAGACTTTGCAAACACCTTTATTACTCAGTAGAATCCTTGTCAAGCACTGAGGGGAATTGCAGGTGGTGTAATATTTTTAAGCTGGTAAAAATCAGTCATGGAAAATTCTCCCCTCTCATCTCCTGCTCCTGTAGGTATTCATCTTATGAAATTATGGCATTATGTGATAACATTCCCTATCTAATAAGTTTCTTCAGGAAGGAGAAAGAGCCCTGTATGAGCTTTGACAGGCCTGATAGACCATGAAATGAGCAGAAGTTCAGTCAGTTTCCAAGTCACTGTAAAAAGGCTTTAAACTAATGAGGTCAGCTCAAGATAATTTCTCTTCATTGACCATTCTTGGAAAATGCCTAAAAATTGATTTGCTGGAATTGTTTAATTCTCCAAAACAGGAGAAAAAAGAAATCACAGAAAAGGGGTGATGGATACTGGGTTCTAGAGGTGTTTGATTCCACTGGAAACAGATTCACTGTCTTAACACAGAAGTCCCATGAACAAGTATATCAACAAAGCCTACCTGAGTGTTAGTTCCTTGCCCCTAATACAATTTTCTATCAACATCCTCAACATGGTTCTGTACCCAGCTGTCCCAGTGCTGACTTTCACACTCTGAAGCACAGCATCACCAGATCCAAACACTGAGGCACCAAGCTCCTGAGAGCTGTACTACTCCCTTTCTAAGAAGAGCATCCAAGATAAAGGTGTAGTGTGCCAAACTCTCAATAGAAAAATCACAAGAACATATATTCTTTTAAAATTATGATTTTTCTGACAGCTAGGCCAACATAGACAAAATAAAAATTTTAAAGTGATATATTATGATCACAGCTTCCCTACTGAAATCCAAATTAGGCAAATTCAGTGATTAAAGGCACAGTGTGAAGCCCAGAACAATCAATGTCAGTGTGAGATTGAGACACCCTGGAAACACAGCCCACAGACTTTGCCCTCTGGTCTTGTGTTAGCAAGGAGCAGCAAGGCAGTGCATGCTACATATGTCCCTCCTCAAGTCCTCACATCTGTAGCTGTGTACTTAGGGTATGGTGATCCTGACAAAGAGATCATGGAACTTAGGTGCCACCTGGTTTGTCTCAGGTGTAAGACTGCAACTCATATCTGAAACAAATCCCAGGTGGCATGGAACCCTGTGTATGACTGAGGGAGGTTTTATTGCAGTTGCATTATTGGTGACATGTTCCTCCCAGAGAAGTGGACAAAGATAATGCTTTTTATGTGGCTTGACCAGCTGCCTTCTGAACTCTTTCAGTTACTAGGCATGGTTTGTTTTTAATGGAGCCTGTTGAGAATTTGTATCCTGGTTCCAGTTAGTGCTCTGTCTTACCTCTCTGCTCACTCCCAGTGAAGCTCACAAAGAGCAGACCTAGTCATAAGGATTCTATAATAGTATGGATTCTATAGAACTACAGTCCACAGGACAACTATTATATCACTTTTTGATGGCCTAGTATTTGTTTTACAT